>NW_027186304.1:64019918-64032828 GCF_028583685.1 Petaurus breviceps papuanus | reverse complement strand
GAGAGAGAGAAACAGAGAGACTAAGAGACAGACCAAGAGAGAAGAAGAGGAAGAGGAGGAGGAGGAAGAAGAAGAGGAAGGAGAATAAGGAGAAGAAGAAGAGGCGGCAAAGATAGAATGACAGAGAAAGGCAGAGACAGAGAGAAGCAAAGGGAGGCAGAGACATAGTGAGACAGAGAAAGAAAGAAAGAGAGGGAGAGAAATAGAGACAGAGGAGCAAAGACAGAAACAGGGAAATATAGGAACAGAGAGGCAGGGAGAAGACAGGGACAGAGTGACAAGCAGAGAGAGACAAAGGGACACAGACAAAGATAAACTTGAAACAGCTATTTGGGTTCTTATATAGAGCTATTCTCTATCTACAATCCTTCAGTGTATTATGTATGTTATTCATTAATTATTAATAGATTGTGCTTTTATTGATACCTTGTTCTTGCCCTTCTAGATAAAGTGATGGATAAACTATTGTTAGTGGTGTAACCGATAGAGCACAGGAATAGGTACTGATATGTTGGTTCACCAACACAAAACTCTTACCACACATAGACAGAACAAAAAGAAAAAATACAAAACAAAAAACCTTCTTGAGGATGTAGGAAATATCGAAGGGAAGATATTAAAATCATATTTCCTGGGACACTGCCAATAGTAGAGAATAATAGTAGGAGCCAATAGTAGATGCTTAATTTTGTGTGTGTGTGTGTGTGTGTGTGTGTGTGTGTGTGTGTGTGTATTTGGCTTTTTGGGGGGCAATTGGGGTTAAGTGACTTGCCCAAGGTCACACGGCTACTGAGTGTGTCAAATATCTGAGGCTAGATTTGAACTTAGGTCCTCCTGACTCCAGGGTCGGTGCTCTATTCCCTGCACCACCTAGCTTCCCCTTAATAAATATTTGATTAATTAATGAATAATAGTTTGGGAGGGTCCTGATTATATATACACTGAAAGTGGTTAGGTGAGTATTCACGTTCTCCTCCCCTCATATCCCTCTTTGTTTGCAATGTAATTGAACAGAAACAGGTTTTTAAAAAAATGTAGAAAGAACATGGGCTCTTTAGTTAAAAGACATGGATTCATATCCTGCTACTTGTTCTGAGTCTTTGTGACCTTGGCCAAACTATGTTACCTTCCTAAGTCTTCACTTTTTCAACAGTAAAAGAAAGAGATTGGATTAAATGGCATCTGTGAAGCCTTCCAGCTATAGATCCATGATCCCAATGCCCTTATAAGCACCACAAATTAATCCTACAGCACTTGGTTCAGATCTGATGTCATTTGGGAATGATTTGACTAGTTACTAATTACTAGGGGCCTCTAGTCTTGATCGATTCAGAGGCTTTGCATGAATTCATGTGATTCTTCTTCTGAATCCCTGTGGCACATGCAGGTCCTAATGACTATTAGTTCTAGTACTTTCATTCAGGTTGCTTCCCATCATCAGTGAAGTTCACATGACCACTCAGACTACCATTGGCAGACTATAACATTTAACATCAACTGTTCTTTCGGGATCTCTGATTTTCTCATTCTTGTCCCATCTGATTTGCTTTTTGTCAGAAACACACACACACACACACACACACACACACACACACACACACACACGCTCACTCCAAACCACTTCTCTTATTTTCTCAAGAACAGATGATGCAGGTCATTTTCACATTCTGAGATTTCTAGGCCAAGACTACACACAAAGGAAAAAAAAAAGAACACTTTATCCAAGTAATTTGGAAGTAGGTTTAAAATGAACTTATTCTGTGGAAACTGCAAAAAGTGTGATATTTGCCCAAGCTGTCTATTTCTCAATAATACATTACTTTCTCACACCCTTCCTCCAAGAAGTCTGTTAAGTTTACTTATTCATGGATGAGGAATTTGGTTCTTAATTTGTTTCAGCAGGAATGCTATTGTCAGATCAGAATAGATTCAACAATTAAATTCAACAAACATAGATTATGCACTTGTTGTTTCTACAGTCCTATGTTATGCACTGGAGAGTTGAGATCAAATCTCTAGTTTGGTTGGCTATGATACCAAAATACCTCCTCTCCAGTCTACCAAAATGCTGCTGTCCTATCTTTTTGGAATTTCTGCTTTCATCATTCAATCAGTGACATGAATTAGAAAATAAAGGTCAGGACATTGTTTCTAGAAGGAACAGATGTTTCCTGAGATGGGAGTAAAGGTCTCTACTGTATATAAGGGGGTTCTCCCATTCATATTTTGGCATAGTTCAGCAGATTACCTAGTTGTTACCTTAGTTAGATATCTGGAAGGCACAAAGAACCCGAGGGGATCACTTATTGGAAAGAAAGGTTTCAAAGGAGAAAATAAGGATAATGGTAATAAAAAAAAAAAAACCAACCCTGAATGGCTGGAGATGACACGAACAGAGCACTTTTGAGCTAGAAAAAAGTCTTAGAAATCCCTCTGAGACTCGGTTTCCTCATCAGTAAAATGAAAGGGAACCCTTTGGAACTCTGGTGATGTCTTTGGATTCTTTCTTAGAAAAAATATTCTTAAATATATAAAATAAAGTAGACAGTCAGTTACACTGAAATAAAGTTAGAATATTTTTTAAAATGTCATGGAGTTCAGGTTAAGAATCCTGAGACTAAGTGATATTTAAGATCTCTATCATTTCTAGGTCTTTTTATTTTATGACCTAGTCTAATCTTCTCATTTTTTTTAAAAAAGCAATTGGGGTTAAGTAACTTTCTCAAGGTTACACGGCCAGTTTTTATTTCTGGGTGTGGTGCTGAGTATCTGAGCCCAGATTTGACCCAGGTCATCCTGACACTGGAGCCAGTGCTCTTACTTGCTGAGCCACCTGGCCGCCCCTAAGCAATTGGGGTTAAATAACTTGCTCAAGGTTACACGGCCAGGTGTTTCTGGGTGGGTGCTAAGTGTCTGAGCCCGGGATTCGATCTCCAGGTCTTCTTAACACTGGAGCCGGTGCTCTTACTCGCTGTGCTACCTGGCCGCCCCCTAATCTTCTCATTTTACAAGGAAAGAAAAAGAGAAATGTAGTTGACTTGGCCAAATGACTCAGCCAATGTCACATGATACTGGCAGAGACTCTCTTTAGCCTCAACCTATTACATGTCCTACTACCCTGTAAGTTCATACTTTGGATTGTTCAGGGAGGTCACTCAGGATGTAGTATTAGACTTGTCCATTCCTTTGGAATGGGTCATAGGCGGTGATAGGTAACCTGAATGATTAGGCCCTGAGATAAGGTGCCTTTTCTATTTGCATGTTTGTAGCAGAGACTAGATTAAGCAATAATGACCACAACAACACACTATACTCAAAAGGTAATTCAGTGGCTGTACCTAGAGACATCATTGGTGGTGGGATGAAGACTTTTTTTTTTACAGAAATAGAAAGAGAAGTAGGTAGACAGAAATTAGAACAACTGATTTAAAAATTAAATCCTTGTCATGCCTCAGAAATTCTGCATTAGTAAATTGGAGAGCATTCAGAAGCAAGGAATCACGATGGTGAAGGACCGTGTTGTCTATGTCATGTGAGGATGGGTTGAGAGAACAGGGGATATTTAATCTGAAGAAGGGAAGATTTGGGGTGGCATGACAAATGTCTTTAAGTATTAGAAGGGAACAGAGTGACTAGTTTCTTCCACTTGGCTCCAGAGGGCAGAACCAGGAGAGATGTAAAAGTTGCTAAGAGGCAATTTAGATTTAATGTCAGGAGAAACTTGCTTACCATTCAAGTTGTCCTCCTTGGACAATTACAAGTAGATGCTGAGTATGTTATCACAGGGATTCTTTCTGTATCTTTTGTGTACTAAACAATACTAACTACACTATTACTAATAGAAATGTAAATGGATCCATAAATCCATTCTTGACCCAGGAGCACTACCTCATATACTGACAATTTCCTGTCACTGAAACAAAACGTGTCTAGCCTGCAGGCTTGATATAACTTACCCTTCTTTGGAGAAGACATTTTATGTACAAAATGAGACCCCATCAAAGGGAAAGGTTATGTTGTCTATGGATTTGTGATTTTAAACTATAAATGGTTAGCTCATTGTATTTGAGGACAGACACTGGAATTACCTTGGATTTATTTAAAAAAAAACATGCAGTCTGTGTCTGATATTTCATTCCTTTTTCTTATCACAATTAGATATCATAGCTACAATTTGTCAGGGAGTTAAAAACACAACTGACTCAAAAGATATTTCTTGACTGAGAGGAAATGGTATTTCTTTTCTTTCAGATAGGATCTCTTTAACCATGGGATAGCCACAGGGAAAATCAGCTTAGGATTGTACTATGTTTTATCCAGTTAAGAATGTGTTGAATGCAGACATCAGAAGGGGCTACCTGACCATGATTCCACTGACCCCATGGGCATAGCAGGTCCAAACATGTTTCCCATTGCTACATCTTGTGCCCACTGTTCTGACCAAATGTCATCACTCCCCCAAGTCTCCTATAACCTTTTCTATGGACTTCTGGTTGTTATACAAAACATCATCATCATCCTTGTCATTTGTCCTTTGTTCTTGAAGAGGACCATGACATCAGGATGGCCCCGGATGCAATGGGAAATCTTGGTCTTTTTAAGCTAAGGTCTTTCCCAGGTCTCAGCCCATTCAGTGCTTAAGGCTAGGAAAGAAATTAGCAGCATGCTGATTATACTGAATACCTCAAGTTTCTCCCCACTATAATTTATCCTCTATTCAGCTGTCAAAATGATCTTCCTAAGGTACAATCTTGTTATGTCACTCACCTACTCAATAAAATCAGTCAAGAAACATTTTAAATACCTACTATTGCCAGGAACCATGCTAAGTACTGAGGATCCAGAGAAAGGTAAAATAGTCCCTGTTCTCAAGGAGGAGATAATAGAGGAGAAAATATTTAAACAACTATGTACAAGCAAGATAAATTGGAGCTAGTCAACTGAGGGAGGGAACTGGTTTTATAAAGGAAATTTTTCTTCTAGAAGTTTAAATTTTATCTGAGAATTGAAGAAAGCCAGGAGACAGAGATGAGGAAGGAAAATATTCCAGGCATGGGGAACAGCCATTGAAAATACCTGGAGTTGGGAGATGGTGTGTCTTATTTGAGGAATAGCAAGGAGGCCACTGGATCACAGTGTATAGGTGTGTGTGTGTGTGTGTGTGTGTGTGTGTGTGTGTGTGTGTATTAACTGTAAAGGCTAGGTAGGGGAGGGAGGGTAGATTCTGAATAGCTTTGAATGCCAAAGGATTTTATATTTGATTCTAGAGGTGAAGATGTCACTGGAATTATGTAAAACAACTTATGTTACAGATTCCCAAAGCTGTGGCTTCCCTGAGATTCCCTCCCTGTTGTTATTGAAATCCTACACCCTCTGTTCCTCTTGAACATTCCTTTATTGCAATTCTCTTGGCTCAATTTAAGACGCTAATTTTTGCTATTCAGATTATTTCAGATTGTCATATCTGGTGTCAGAAGTGGGATTCAAAGACTCCTGCCCAGTTGGCCAAAGTTTTCAACCTTGAATACTTAGTACCAACGTGGATCCTTTTGTGTTCAGTCCATATTTGGCTTGGTGGTTCAGCTTGGGTAAGTGATCTCTTGAATATCTGAGTTCCTGTCTCTTTCAGTTGATTTCCTGGCTGTTTGATTAAGTGTTTGATGAAGACCTATGGACACTTTTAGGTCTTTCCAACAAGTCCCCTAAAAGGATGGCTGCCAAGTTCTGTTTTCAAATTATGGACTGTGTACTTTCAAGTACCTGGATAACTGTCAGAATCTGGTTTTCCAGGAGCAATGGCTATGAGAGTTTGACCATAAGGAAAATTGAGCACTGCAGAATCAATGCTTTTGAATTGTGCTAAAGAAGGCTTTTGAGAGTACCTTGGACAGCAAAGAGATAAAATCAGTCAATCCTTAAAGAAATTAATCCAGGCTTTTCACTGGAAGGTCAAATACTGAAGCTGCACTTTGGCCACATAATGAGAAGAAGGGACTCATTGGAAAAGATCGTGATGTTGGGAAAGATTAAAAGCAAAAGGAGAAGGGGATGGTGGGAATGAGACAGTGTCATGGAAACACTGAACATGAACTTGTACAGATTTCAGGAGATAGTAGAGAGTAAAAGGACCTGTGTGCTTTGGTTCATGGGGCCACAAAGAGCCAGCCACAACTCAACAACAACAACAACATAAGTAAACTGAAAGAAATGGGTTCTTTCTGAGATTTTAAATATTGCCATTAGTAAATTGTCAGGTTTATAAATCCCAGGTTTGAATTGAATTTAAATGAATTTGATCAGCTGTATTGAAGTTAAGAGTGAGTGATACAATGAATGATTTTCTGTGTAAGTTAATTCAACTGAATTGAAGTCACCTGACTGAAAATGAGTTTTGTTTCATGTTTCAAATCCATGATTTTGTTTATGATATTGTGTAGATATGTTGTTAGGAAAGCAGTTTTTCTTCCAATGGGGATGTTTCTAGATTATGAGCTGAAAAGTTAAAAGAAAGGAAAATATTTGAAAAATTATTATGTTGAAGTACTGTAATTTAAAAAACTAGAAATGTCCAAGTTTTCCTATAGTAAAGAGAAAGTTTTATCTGAAATCATTTGGCTATCACTTATAAAAATTGTTTGGCTCTGTGAAAGAATTTGTATATTGTTCCACTTAGAAAACTGGGATCCCTCCCCCACTGCAAACATTCCTTGATGAGAGGGGAGGGTAAGTTGGAATTTGTTTATAGTATAGGACTGTTTATTGTGAATTACGAAGTAATAGCTGTAATACTGTGTACCGATGTTACATCTTTAACCAAACTAATTTTAACAGATTATATATATATACATAATATTAATATATATAAATAAATATATGTAAATAATATAAATATATAAGAAATATAATTTTGTTTTAAAGGGTCAGGAAACTATCACATATTTGCTATCTAAGTGAGCTTACAAAATGTGATTAATTTATTAAATTCTACCAATTGCCTTTTATGTCAGATTGAATTTTAAGCTGTATTTGAGAAAGGCAAATATTAGAAGAAAAGAATGTTATGTAAAATCTTTTGAATAATGTTTTTAGAAGGCTTGATAACTTTGTTAACTTTATTTATTGCAACAACTTGACAGAGTTGATAATAATTTTATCCAACCTCACTTTGATTTGTGAGACTTTGCTGTCTGAGCTTCATTTCATTTTCATTTGAGCTTCATTTTCAGGTTTGTTGTGTCATTGGGCTGTTTCACCACTTCAAAGAAAATGCCAACAATTCAATGGGAGTGATGTTTGTGACCGATGACCAGTGGATATCTGTCCCTGGGAAAAAGGTCAGGAAGGCAACCTTGGGAAGGCTAATTTAGGATCCTCTTGACTCAGCTTCCCATGCAAGAAATCTCCCCTGGTTAATTCTGAGTCTGGCTGTGGCATCCTGTTATACACATGGCTGCTAATACTATTCTCACCTGTAATCAATTGGAACTAAGACTGCTTTAGTCATTCTGTTCCCTTATACTTCACCTGGAGGATCAATATTGATGCTGCTTCTTCCTCTCAGCAAAATCTTTATAACCAGGGCAAGTTCTTTCTTCATGTAACTGTTGTTGCAATACCTTAGTACCCCCTGTTACTTTCAGCCTGAGATTATAGTCATTTCCATACCCTGAACATCTAAGTAAATGAGTATTTGGTCTTATCATCTGCCTGTTTATATAAATCATAATAAAACCAGAAACATCTTTGCTGGAAAACATTGGTAAATACACACACACACATATAAATATGGAGCTGAAAGCTTGTGAGCTGAGAAGTATACATATATAATATATATTTATACATAAATATACATATAATGTATTTAATTTAATAATTAAATTTGATAATTTAATAATTATATAATATATTTATATATGACATATACAAATATATATGAATTAAAAAATATATAAACTAGAAGGGCTAATTCCACAAGTCAGATCCTCATAGTTCGTTTTTTTAAAAAACTCTTCAGCCTATGGTTGGTAGTGCTTCTATTCAGTACAGAGTCTAGAAAAGATAGAAACAACATGAAGTTTTAAAGAACTTAAATTCTCTGAAGTTTCAAGTGAGCTATGAGTTCCTAATTTAATGTTTTTCATATGGTTCTATTGATAATAATGTCAAAACCACGAAGTTTTGAGCTGGGTTTAACTAATTATTAGAGAAATAATGTTTAAGAGGTTGCATTAAAGTGCATTGAGATTTGTTTTGTAAAAGATTTTAGAAGAAAAATTTAAGAATTTCTACAAGAAACAAATCTATTACAGAGAAGTTCATTTCAGAGCTACCCAGAGAGATGTTTCCAGAGACCAGATGACATTTGAGATCCAAGATAAAATCTGATGATTAGAGAGATATTGGGGGTGGGTCACTTCCAACCCCAAACCCCTTAGTGAAGAGGTCTGGTTTTTGGCATTCTTTCATGGCAAGTTTGAGTTTGCCATGAAATAATGCCAAAAGCCCTGTCCCCTTTGTCCTCTCCAGCATTTTGATGAAGGATATTATCCTGTAATGTTAATGGGATAATAAGATCTTCCTTACCCATTAATAAGCCTCATGTGGAGCACATTGGAGGAAGGACTTGCCTAATTGAAGCTTGCTTAGGGGGAGGCTTGCTTGTAGGAAGCCTCCTGCGCCTTTTGGCACTAAGTTGATTAGGTACTGAGTCAGAAAGGTTGTGATGCCTTCTGGCTCTGAGAAGTGAATATATACTCTGAATTGCTATTTTGCTTTGGGGATTCGCTTGTGAGAAGGATCTTTGATTTTCTGGTCCAGACTCTGAGTAGTTATATGTTCAGAGCCCCCAGAATACTCAGATGTTGTCTGTGATCCCTCTATGCAGTGATGTATGTAAAATGCATGGTGATACTGCTATGTTCAGACAGCTGGAACTCTGTCTGTTGGTCTTATGCTAGTTTCTCTGCTTGTATCTTTTCTGATATTCAGAGTGCTGACCTTTCCCTTGAACTAGTGAATGTAATTAAAAGTAGGATTGTTAACCCCTTTTTGAGCAGTCTTTCCTAGAAAAGTAGATTAAAGAACCCGTGTTAGCAGGCCATCTTGGGTATGCTAGGCCACTTGCTGTTACATATCCCAAAGTTCAATTCCTTTGCCTCAATTAAAGACCCTATTTTTTTTTTTTTTTTTGCTACTGTGGTAGTCCTCTTTCAGACTGACAAAAGTAAAGATGGAATATTTGACATCTTGAATCATTCTATGATGACTTTGTTGAAATGAGACAGTTTTACTTTTGTTTAACAAGTAAAGGGAGACGTGAAGAAGTTAAAAAATTTCCTCCAGCCTCCATAAAAAGCCACCAGAAAAATCAGGATGCAAAGTTTTCTCATTATTTCTTGGTTACAAAATTACAAAATCACTATGGTTTGAATATTATTCACATAATTAGAGCAACTCTCTAGAACTTCTTGATTTTTATTCTGTCCATACCCATAAAATTGGGTCTTACTGAATGGGAAACAAAATGATATTGTTGTCTTGGCTTACTGTGGCTCTTTTTAATGCTGGGAAAGTGGCAAGATGCATTAATTTCCTTCTCAGCCCCTCTAATCTTCTGTGATGACAAGCCACACCAAACTAGATTGACTATCTTGTATGAGGGAGTTTGTAACCAGTTTTATATTTTTTTAAGTCCAAGTTTGAACTAAATAGGCAGCTTCTGTGAAACTTGAGCATCCAGGGATATTGTCCTAGAGGTCTAAAACCTTTTACCTCTCTTTTGTTTTCTTTGCTTGCAAAATCTGTCCCTCTATGCAATCTATATAAGATTAATAGTGTGGGTGGGTGAGGGGGAGGAGGGTCACTATTTCTTTTACAGCCCTGATATGCACAGTTCCCTTTTGAGTTATTCACTTTGCTGTATTTTAATAAACATGTGGCCATTAAAGTAGTTTATTTGAGCCTATGAAAGATGTTGGTTGAATGACAGCAAATGGTTCCCCAAATTTATGGTAGTGGCAAGTCAAATCTGGATTTTTCTTGACTCTTAATATTTCAGAGTTATATTACATCTATTTTCCCCTGGACAAAATTTTGAATATGGCCAAAATGTACCTTGTCATGAGCCCTGAGTTACAGGAGATAGGAGAATAGTGTCAGTCAGAGCTTGCATCGGAGTGCCCTCTTGTGATCAGTGAGGATACAGTAGTCCTTGGGGAAGTATTTAAAGAAGTAATAGCTACTCTCTGATAAAACCAACCGGGTGGTTGTTTGAGGGTAAGGACACCTGGTGACCAAATTGTATGCTATATTCCCTAGCTGTTTATTTGGTTAATGAAACAATAGACTGCTGCTTTGTAGGTTGGAGAAAGCCAGTGAGTAAACACAGTGTAGGCAGCTATTACTACAGCAACACTGGGAACACACAGCACACATGTACCTCATCCGTACCACCTGTAAAAAAATCATCTCTGGTGGTAAGCCATAGCAAACTTGGTTGAGATACTAAAATACACAATGCAAACACATGTGTACACACAGAGAAACATATATGTACATATATACATGTATGTAGAGCTATATCCACAGTTGCATGCATGCAGATATATATGCATATGTGTGCATATCTATGCATATATATGTATGCACACACACACACTCCTGCTCCACTTAAACACTATTGAATGTAGCCCACAAGATATATTTGACAGATTTGTAATTTCTCTCTTCCACCAGAAAGAGAAAAGAAATGGGATGAGCAAACAGGGATCAAACCAAGAGTTAAGTTCATTTTACTAAAAAACAAAAAACAAAACCACACTTCCAAAGAAAGAAGACTAAAATAACTACATTAGACAAAACCCTGCCCCCCTAAAACCTAAAACAAAACCCCCCAAAACCAACAGGTGTGCAAATGAAGAGTTCCTCTCCCCACTGATAAAAAAACAGATCATTTGCAGATAAACAGGGTTTTTTTTTTTTTTACTTAATTAGTTCCACTTCAATCCTAAACATTGGTCCTTGGTTCATTTTCACTGTAAAATATAATCATTTCAAATCAGGCACTTGGGAAAAAAAATGCTTAGGTCTTCAGAAATGTGTCTAGTTCTCTAAGATGGTTTTCATGGCTTTGATTGTTCATTGTACAAACTACACTTCAATTCTTTGGCCAGTTCCCAGGTGCCTGGGAAGATGAGCACATTATGAAGTCACTATTCATCATAACAGTAGCTGTTTTATGGTAACAAATTGATGATTAATAAATGCTCCTATAATGCCAGGAATATGAATAGCACTGTATAATGCAAATACCAGTGAACTAATTTCTACCATACTAAAAATAAATCAAGGAAAGAAAGGAACTGCACAAGGTTCCAAGCTTGGCTCTCCCTGCTTTTAGTGGGCCTGTTTAGGAAACCTGACAGGTAGCTTGGCTGCCAGCGAATTTGTTAATCAGAGGCTGACTCAAGCCCTGTAGCTGAGTGGCAGTTAGGGATAATTTACTTATTGACTGACACCCAACACGGAATTTTTGACACAGAAGTACCATTTTGTGTGAGGTGCTAAAGTTAACCACTTCTACAAATAGATAGCTTAATAAATCATGCATACAAATTGGAGATGAGGAAGAATAGAATTCCTTAATCAGGTAAGGGGACTCACCTTCCATGATCCACAACCTGGTGATAAAATGAGGAGTTTGTAGGAAAGCAAGACTTGGGGAAAAAAGAAAATCCATCAAAAAAACAAACCAAACCTTACCTTCATAAGAAAAAATGGTTAGGAAAAGGCAGAGTGATCTATCTTTGAGATAGGTGGGGAATAGTATTTAAGAAAATATACGCAAATTTTTACCGTACTTACAAAGAGGCAAAATGTCATAATGGTTAAAATGCTGGCCTTTAAAGTCAGGAAGGTCTAGGTTCAAATCCTGCTTCTGACCCTTGCTAACTGTGCAACTGTGGACAAGCCTCTTAACCTCATTCATTTATGAGATGTAGATAACAGTACTCTTCGTATTTCTCAGTGTTGTTATTCGGTTCAAATTATGCATAGTATATAAAATATCATGTAAATATCAGCTATTATTGTTAAATATTCTGTGACATAAACTATCACAACAGTAGACAGGATGATTATCTAGTAATCAAACATTATTTCAATGACTTTACAGAAAGAGAATCATGCACAGAGGTGTTCCAAGGTAGACAGAAGATTCTGGTTCATGAGGACAGAGTAAATTGCTAGGAGTCTCATATTTCTGAATTATTCTATTCTCCAAGACATATAAGGGCAGGGACAGTGTCTTATCTGAACCTCATGCATTTCCTAAGAACAGAGCACTATACTTTGCACATTATAAGTGTTTAATAAATATCTGGTTATTTCAGTTGTACCCCCAGATAGTTCTCGGGAAAAGAAGTAGCTCTGACAGCTTTCAAAGGCATACTAAGACTTTCTACTCTATGGGCACCAGGTTTAATTACATTTGGTTCTATACTGGTAAAGGTTTAGCTATCTACTTTCTGGGAGAAAAAATACACATAACACTTTAAAATTTAATCTGTATTATTAACATTTTCCCATTATTTTTAAAAGTCTTAAACAATCAACAAAACAATAAAACAAGCCCTGATTTGTAACACTTGCCAATTTTCAAGGTGTAAATGCTTACACTGAAAATTTAAGAGGCAGTAAGAGCTGACGTTGTCATATATCATCTCTAGTGAACTCTGGTTTATTAAGGAGGCCCTGATCTTTCAGTTTATTTCAGTCCTGTAGCCCTATGGGTCAAAAGGAAACTGCTTCTCTATCTTGTAGAATAATTTATCCCCTAATCCATCCATCCACCCATCCACCCACCCATCCATCCATCCATCCATCCATCCATCCATCCATCCATCCATCCATC
>NW_027186304.1:64001297-64019908 GCF_028583685.1 Petaurus breviceps papuanus | reverse complement strand
ATCCATCCATCCATCCATCCATCCATCCATCCATCCATCCATCCATCTTTCTATCTTTCTATCTTTCCTGCTGAGATGTTGAAGGAGTTTCCCCATCTGAATTCATTGAGAGCCTAGGGAGAATCTTACTCACTATGAGGTCTCCAAGACTGGGGATCAAAAAGTGAGTAGCCAAACTAAGGGGGAAAGATTTATTAGTACCCTAAGAAAGACTGCTTGTGCTAGTTGTGTCTTCAGTCTCCTAGGATACAGATTGGGTTTTTATAACCTTTTACTATTACTTAGAATACAGAGTGAATCAGTGACATTCCATGGCAGAAAATGAAAAGGGGAACTGTGAAGACTTTGAGGTCACAGGAATTGCTAAGGGTCAGGTTTATTCCTATGGCAAATGGATTTCTCTGAGGTTGGCTTTATCACATCCTTTGTAGTGGAAAGAAATATCTAAGATGGTGGAGGCTTTCTTCAAGAAAGAATCAGTTAAGTTTGCCCTGTTGTAACCAGTAGGGAGGAAGATAAATAAAGCATGGTGGCCTCTATTTACACAACTCTGTAGCTCTGTTTCCTTGGTCTCAGAGTTTACTTTATCTTTGAGAGGAAACATTTCTCTCAAACTCATAGTACTCGGGTGCATCCACCCCTTCCACAGGAACAAAAGGACAGAGACTTAGACTAGGGTTGGGCTGCCTCAACTCCCTTCTCTTATATTCTCCTTCCATTATCATATTTGCTCCAGATAGAACATCTGAAACAACACTGGATTTGGACTCCAGGATACTTGGGTTTAAATTCTGTTTCTTTGGAACTTAAGTCACCATAAAAAAAATCACTTTATCTCCCCAGGCATCTGTTTCCTCATGAATAAAATGAACGAATTATAAAATAAAAGTCATGTTAGATTGTCAGGTCTAAGTTAGTTGTCCCTTTACTTTCTTTCTGTCTAGAGCTAGTAGTTGTTGAAAGGATCTAATAAAAATTATGCTAATATTCAAACGAAAAGATTTCTAACCTAGATATCCAACACAGAATCACTAATCTTATCCAGAACTGCATCAATATGCCACTTTCTGGTTAGCTCCAAACCAAGGTGTCTGTAATTTGGTCATTCTTTTCATTCTCCTCCTCAAAAACTTATATTTTACCCTTGAGGCTATAGTCACTAAAGATTTTTAAGTAGAATATTGAGGTGGTCTCATCTTTTGGTAACTGGAAGATAGATTAGAGAGGAAGAGAGAGTGTAGGTATGAAAACTGATTAGAAGGCTATTGTAAAAATCCATGTAAGAGATAATTAAAGATGTTTTAGGGGTAGGATTGAAAAGACTTAATATCTGACTAGATATAGAGGATAAGGGAGAGGGAACATTCAAGAAGGATTCTGGGGTTGCAAACACTGAGAATGGGAAAGATGGTGATGTACTTAACAGAGACAGAAGAACCTTGAAGGGAGGATAGATTGTGTGGAAAACATAAAATCTTTTTTGGACATTGAATTTGAGGCGTCTATGAGACTTCGTTTTTCAGATAGTTTCTGAGACCTGGGAAAGACATTAACTTAAAAAGGCCATGGTTCCCCATTGAATCCTGGGCCACTGCCAGTCATCTTGACCTATGTCTTGCCACTGGATGCTGATGACTTGGGAGGACAGAGTGAGGCTGAGGACTTAGCCCAGTTCTGCCTAACTTAAATCCAATTCACTTGCAAGTCAATGATGTCATTGGTCTTCTTTGAGAATGAAGGACAAACAACAAGAGCTCAAGGGAGAAATCAAGATAGCATTAGAAAGATGTTTTAATCATCCAAATAAGGATGAGAATAGACTCACGGGAGCTTGTGAAAGAACTAAGAAAGGTAAAGAGAGAAAAATGAGTGAGTCCAAGATAGGGCTTTGGGGGTACCCATATTTAGCGGGCAGGAGAAGAACGGTGATCTATCAAAGGTTACTGAGAATTGTTCAGATAGGTAGGATGAGAAAAAATTGAGGTAAATATCATGGAAGCCAAGGAAAGAGAATATATGGGAGGAGAAGGGGTAAACACTATCAAAACCTGCAGAGAAGTCAAGAAGAGTGAGGGCTGAAAGAAAGCTATTGGATTTGGCAGTTAAGAGAGCACTGATAACCACAGAAGAAGAAAAAGAGTCAGGCCAGGTATAATCGATGAACAGCTTGTGTGCTTTACTGCTACTCACATAAAGTTAAGAGAGACAGCTAGGTGGTGCAGTGAATAGAACACTGGCCCTGGAGTCAGGAAGACCTGAGTTCAAATCTGACCTCAGATACTTAACACTTATGAGCCATATGACCTTGGGCAGATCACTTAACCCCAATTGCTCTGCCCTCCCCCCTCCAAAAGAAAGCAAAAAGAAAGATATATGGAAGAAAGTCTTTCAAACTTTGGAGAAAGCACCTGTGGACTATTTATGGAAGGGCGTGGATAAAAGTTGTGCAGGATGGGAAACCAAGGATTTTCTATGATTTGCACCACTAGAAAGAGCATCTAAATTGATGATATCCCAAACTCATTGATATTTTGAAATGATTTATAAAGTATTTTCTATCCATTATTTCATTTGATCCTTACAACAATCTTGTCTGGAAGGTATTATTCATATCATTATGTCAATTTTAAAGATAAGGGAGTTGAGGCTCAGAGAAATTGAATGACTAAGACTGGTAAATTCTTTGACTTGAAAAGGCTATAAGCCAAGACCAAAGTGGAGGGAGAGTTGGTACATGATTTTCTGTTTGCAGATGGTTATGCACTCAATGCAGACTCTGAAGTAGAGATAGACAAAATATAGATTGATTCTCTGCTACTTGTGCTAATTTTGGCCTAACAGTTAACACCAAGAAAACACAGAAGCTCCATCAGCTACCACCACACCATCCAAATGTGGAACCATTGATCACAGCAAATTGAGGAGTTTTGAATGCTGTGGATAAGTTTGCTTACCTTGATAGTGTACTTTCCAGGGATGTGCACATTGATAATGAGGTTCTCAGAGCTAGCTCAGTGATTGGGAAGTTCTGAAGGAAAGTATAGGAGAGAAGAGTTATTAGATTGACTACCAAATTGAAGGTCTACAGAGCCATTGTGTGGGCTGCATTGTTGTATGCCTGTGAAACCTGAACAGTCTACCAGTGACATGCCAGGAAACTGAATTGCTTCCATTTGAATTGTCTTAGGAAGATTCTGAAGATCACTGGCAGTATAAGGTACCAGACACTGAGGCCCTTACTTGAACTAAGCTGCCAAGCATTCAAACTCTGCTTCAGAAAGTGCAACTCCGATGAGCTGGCCACATTGTTCAAATGCAAAATGAACGCTTGCCAAAAGGACTATTTTATGGAGAATTCACACAGGCCAAGTGCTCCCACGGTGGTCAGAAGAAGCAATATAAGGACTCTCTCGAGGTCTCTCTTAACTTTGGAATTGATTGTGTGACATGGGAGACACTGGCACAGGACCACTCAGCATGGCGTGCCCACATCAGAGAATGGGCAAAGCAGAATTGAAGCAGCTAAAAGAAAAGCAAGATGTACAAATTTAGAGAATCCACCCCAAATGTTCACATGGACTATTTGTGCCTGATATGTGCATTCGGACCTCCTGTCGGTCTGATCAGTCATAGCTGGACACGCTGTAACTTGACTCTAGCACAGCGATGTCATTTTGTTCTCTTCAAGAATGAAGGACAGCAACCAAGCAATCAAGATGGGATCTCAAGTCCTTCCCAACTTTGTCTAGTGATTTTCCCATTACACGCTTGTCTCATTTTGGTGCAATGCGTAAAGTATGGTTTGTGATTGTTTGAATCTGCTTTATCCCAGGGTGAGGAGCCCCTTCTAATATTCCTGATTACTGAGGTAATTTGGTTTTCCCAATTCTACTCTCCACATTCAACTCTAGGTTGAAAGCGTTTACAATGCAGCCATAAAGACTTTCTTTTAACCTCCCCCAAATACGGCCTATTATTGACTTTATTGCCTTGTGTGAAATGACTGTTGCATTGGGGTGCAGAAGAGGCCATGTAACAGGTAACTCTTGCAATTAGGGCAAGCCCCAGAGAGGCTAGGATCATGACACATCCTTCCTTCTGGCTTCTTTAGGTGTTCTTAAATTCTGGCTGGCTGACTATCCTTCAGGAGCAATAATACAGAGTCATCAGGCAACTCTGGGGAAAGCTTTCTTAAAGGTAAGGGTGACAATGAATAAGCTGCTGTCTTTGGGAGTATGTGTGATGCTGCACCTTTTACAGATGTCACTGGGCATGAATGTGGAACGAACATTGCCAAACCATCTTTTCCTCAGCACAGAACTGGCTGGCTGACAAAAACCATCCAAAGGCACAGAAACTTTTAACCAGTTCCATGAAGTGATTTCTATTTTGCCATTTGAAAACGCCAAGCCCAGAAATGATGCAGAGCCATATTTGGTGATAGGAAAGCCGCAAATGCCACAAGAATAAATACTGATCATACTCTCTTGGACATGGGAGGTGTTCTATTTTTTTGAGTCCATGGTTACATGAATCAATTAATGAATTATTGAATGAAAGAGACAGACTTTTACTCATATCACAATGTGGATCAAAGAAACCCCAAAGAAGAAGAGATACATACATAAGAAATTTACTTTCAGGGTCAATTTAGAAGACACCCCAGGACTTTTCCAGGTTAATTGTTGATGTCTATGCAATAGCATGATAATTTGACTATGGTAAATATAGGCCTTTGATTAGCAGCTTGTCAAATACATTTATTTTTAACTTGTCTTTTTTTCTTAAAAGCACATCTGGGGGCTATTCTTAACCAAGCATTAATGCCAGCAACACTCTATGATTTCCAAGTTGCTTGTGTCAATGAGAAACTTTCAAGTGTTAAGTTTTGGATTGGCTTAACATTACCATTAAAAAATAGAAATGCTGTAAAGCAAAAAACACCTAAACATTGCCTGTAGGGTATATTAATCTATTAAAAAGTACCTAATAAGAAAAGATCTGACTGATAAGTAACAACTTATTATTAACGATAATATTACATAGCTAGTTTTAAAACAAATTCATAATATATGACTCTACATTAAGACCAATCAATAAACAAGCATTTATTAAACGGACTCCTCTATGTTGCCAGACACTAACTATATTATAAATGTAGTCAAAAGAATGAAACTGTCACTGACTTTGGGCAGGTTACAATTCTGTAAGGGAAAAAATATATGGCTAAGAACTGGATTTGTGACTTCACTGATATAGGGAACTTCTAAATGAAGATATTCTCCTCTATCAAGGCATCTCAAGACTTCTCTGCAACTTGAAGGCTTAGACAGTTACCTACAGCATAGAGAGATTTAGTGACTTGCCTAGAGACACACAATGAGAGGTGTGACTTAAACCCATATCTTCCTATTTTTAGACCAGATCTTTATGCACGGGTCATTGAAGTCATGGGGTGTGGTAGAGATGAGCACAGAAGACACTACCAACAGCTGGGGAAGGTTGAAAAAGTCTTTGTGTAGAGGGAGTTATTTGATTTGAGCCTTGAACAAAAGCTAGAGATTCTAAGAAGTGGAGATGGGCAGGGAACACATTCCAGCTACAGGGAAAGATTGAAAGGCCAGTTTAGCTGGGCTAGTATAATACTCGAAGGGAATAAAGACCAACACAGAAGAAAAGAAACAGATTTGCAATGCTAAGGAGAGAGTATTACAAATAACTGTAACTGGGCAATATTTGGGGAGAGGGAGAAAAAGATTCTTTGAAATCAAGTTGCAAAGATGGTAACCATCTGCATTTGATAGAGTGATTTTCCTCATCCAGGATTTATTCTACTAATGAGATCCCGGGTCCATTCCCAAGCCTCATGCCTATCCTGTCCAGGAGACTTCCCAGGAACTTGTGAAGCCCTTAAACAGTAAGAATGCTGGAAGGCTAAAATTTTGGTATACCCATATGGATTGGGAACAGCATGGATTTGAAGAAGATCTCACTTACCTTTCAAAATGGTAGCTGCCCTAGAGGTTCTGGAACCTCCTAGCTCCTGTACCCTGCAGGCATACACAATCAGGAGCAGGTGCAGCTAAGGTACCTTGAAATGATTAAGATTCAATGGGGTTGTATATGATCGTGATGGAATACTATTGTGGCATAAGAAATGATGAGCAGGACGCTCTCAGAGAAACCTGAAAAGACTTACATGAACTGATGCAAAGTGAAATGAGCAGAATCAGGAGAATATTGTACATAGTAATTGTATTATTATATAATGGTATATTGTGAATAGTTTAGTTATTCTCAGCAATGCAATGATCCAAGATAAGTCTGAAGAATTTATGATGAAAGGTGCTGTCCATCTCCAGAGAAAGAACTGGTGGAGCCTTGCATGCAGATCAAAGATAGTTTTTCTTTACTTTTTTCTTTTACTTTTTCTTTTTTTTTTTCTGTCTGTTTTCTTTCACAACATGACTTACATGGAAATGTGTTTTACATTACTACATGTGTATAGTCTCTGTCAAATAGCTTGCCTTCTCAATAAGGAGGGAGATAATTTGGTACTCAAAATTTGAAAAAAGAATGTTAAAATTGTTTTTTACTTGTAATTGGGAAAATAAAATATTAAATTAAAAAAAAATAAAACAATAAAAAAGATTGAAAGGAAGTTGGAGATATGGCAAAGAGAGGTCTCTAAGCTTGGGTGTGACATCAATTTCCTTCTCTGTGAAATGGAGCTAATATAATCTATTATGTCTCTATTAAGGAGGATCCAGTGAGATAAAAGAAAAAGGTCATGTTTGTTTTTAGTGCCAGCTCACCCCTTCCTTGTGAAGTCTCCAAACCCCTTCCCACAGTGTCCTTCACTTTGTCTAAAGCTCCCTAATTTGGACCCCAAAGCTGTTTAGCAAATACACTGCTCTCCAGATAAAGCATTCTTTTGATCATTTCTTCATTAAAAAAATTGTAATGTGTCTTTTCCCAGTGGGTGGTAATTTGCTAATAAGTGACATAATCCTCTTTAATGTTATTTAGCTAATATTTTATTGCCCCCAGATAACCGAATGCTCCAATAGAAACAAAATGCACACATCTCTGAAAGGCCTGCAAGTAGCAATGCCATTGGTAGGGATTTCATACACAGTGGGGGAGGCTGATGAATTTTCTTTTTTAATGAGATAAGACTTTTTCTGTCTCTTAAAGAGTATCATAGAAGCAGTTGTTAAAGCCACCTGTCTTAACTGCTTTTCTCTGAGGATAATTTTTTGGTAAAATACTTATATGTGTATAGCTTAAAATCCATCTTCCTCATTCTCTAGTCATATGGCTTGGTAAATCATTTAAATTTCATGACCTTTAGTTTCTGCATTAATAAAATGGAAATAATACTACCAACAGCTAGTATTTATATAGACTTTACGCCAAATGCTTTACAAATATGATCTCATTTGATCCTTACACAACACTGGGAGGTAGGTACTATTATGGTCACTACTTTGCAGCTGAGGAAACTGAGGCAGAGGTGAAACGAATTGTGCACAGTTAGTTTTAAGTGTCTGAAGCTGGATTTGAACTCAGGTCTTCCTAAGCTTAGGATCCTTGTTCTATCTTCCTTCTGTATCAGAGGCTCATTATATGAAATAGTGTACATAAGGTATTTTATAGACTTTATAACACCATGTAAATGCAAGTTAGTATTATTTATCAGTCGTTGTTTGTCCTTCAGTCTCAATGAGGACCATGACATTGGGAAGGTAATGTCCTGACTTGCAAGTGAAATGGATTTAAGTGAGGCAGGGCTGTGCCAAGTTACCAGCTTCACTGTCTCCTCCTGAGCCATCTGGGTCCAGTGGCCAGATATAGATCAGGACTGGGGATGATGATTCCAGATGCAGTGGGAGACTTTGACCTTTTTAAACTATAGTCGTTCTCGGTCTCAGTTTGTCTCAGGAAACACCCATTCAGTGATTAAGGCTAGGTAAGAAATGAGGCAAAGAATGACCTTTTACCTAGTTAAAAAAATCAATCTGGGAGGGGAAGACCTTCAGGGTTTCTGGCCAAAACAGAAACAATTTCTATTTATACTAACTCAGAGCCCTCAGATTCCAAACAGTGATCAAAAGAGGCTTTTCCTGGAATCTATTATTGACCAATCAATGAGAGAGAGCCAGAGTGATTTTGGTTTAAGGCATAGCTCTTAAAAAAAATCTAGGACTTAAACCCCCAATATATCTTGGGAAGATAGATCAAACATTTATTGTTTATTCTGCACAGGTATTGTGCTAAGTGGGATACATATTTGTTGCCGTTTTTCAATCATTTTTCAATTGTGTCCAATTTCAAGTTTTCTTGGCAAAGATACTGGAGTGGTTTGCCATTTCCTTCTCTAGCTCATTTTACAGATGAGGAAACTGAGGTAACAGGGTTAAATGGCTTGCTCAGGGTTACACAGCTAGTAAATGTTTGAGGTTGGATCTGAATTCAGGAAAATGAGTCTTCCTGACTCTAGACCTGGCACTCTACCAACTGTGCCACCTAGCTGTAAATAAAAGAAAACAAAACAATCTCTGCCCTCAAGGAGATTACATTCTAATGGGGGAAGACAGCATAGAAAGAGGTGTTGGAAAGCAGGGGTGGAAGGACCACAGGGGATATGCCCAAGAAGTGGAGAGAGAAACTGAATCTGAGCAAGACAAGGTGAAACACTACCAAGTAGAGACCAGAGTGGTTCCAGGGCTGGAGCTCCAATTTCTAGTAACGGGGGATGGGGAAGGGGATGAAGGTTGGAGTGATATATTTTTTCCTCTTAATTCAATTTTTCTAGAGGGAATAGAAGTAGCTGAGGCATAGCAGATTAAGAAGCTGGCCTTGGAATCAGAAAGACCAGGATTTAATTCCTTGTTGTGCAAGGATGGGCAAATCACTTACTTCCTTGGTGCTTTTAGGCAAACTCTCCAAGACACTAAGTTGCAAATCAGGGTAGCTCTGCATTGACACAAAGCATATCATTACTGAGAGTTCCCAGGGTTAATGAAATGACAAAGCTGGTCTAAAAACGACAAAAAAGAGGTGGCAGTGGTCCTTTTTAGGTGTAATTAGGAAAGAGCTATGGTCTTTACTTATCTACACTCATACAGAATGTGGCCGTTGGGGTTAGAATAAGGTAAGAAAAGTAGTTGGGTTAGTATAAAGTTAGTATAACAGGGACTGCCTAGAACAAAGTCACACAAACAAACCTACAGGGTCCACTACAGATTTAAATCATCTAATCTCAGTTGCAAGGCAGCTAGGTGGTACAGTGGATAGAGTGCTGGGCCTGGAGTCAGGAAGACTCATCTTCCTGAGTTCAAATCCAGCCTCAGACACTTAGTAGCTGAATGACCCTGGACAAGCACCTTAACCCCTTCTACCTCAGTTTCCTCATCTGTAAAATGAGTTGAAGAAGGAAATGGCAAAGAACTTTGGTATCTTTACTGAAAATTACTGAACAAAATCTCAACTGGGGATTGTTTTCTGTTGCATTGTCTTTGACGGACTGTTTGAAAACTTTGGTTCTCAACTTCCTATATACCCTTCCCTGATCCCTGGCACCTGAGGAAGGACCTTACTTCTTCCTTACCCAAGGAAAATAAAAGGCTATCTATCATGAATTCCTTCTTCTCTGTTCCATGTCTTAAATCCTCTCCACAATATCATCCGCTCTCTTCCCCTTTGCCCTAATTGCTGACAAAGCTATGTTTTCTATTCGTGTCCTTTTCTGGTTTCCTCCAGTAGCCTGATTCTATCTTCTTACTTTTTCATTTTCAATTCCTCATGTACTGGCTTCATTCATTTATCCATTCCATCCTGTAGATAAACATTCCCAGATATCTTTTGCCTTATAAAACCTCACTTGACCCTGCCTCTATATATAATCTCTCTTGGTAATCTCGTAAACTCTCTTGGATTCACTTATCATATTCATGGAGATAGCCTTTAAATCTATTTGTCTAGTCAAAAATTCCTGAGTTCAGTCTTCTGGACATCTTCATATTAGATGTTCTCTGTATCCAAAATAGAATTTTTTATCCCCCTCTTACTTCCTCCAGATTTTTCCTATTTCTAGAGAACATCATTATACTTTGAGTCAACCAAGATTCATAATCTTTGTCATATCTAATTATTCATTCTTCCTTATCCCCCATACCAAATCAGTTGCCAAGTCTCTTGACTTCTACAGACAACTTATTTTGCATCAATCTCTTCTATTCATTCATATGATCACCACCCAAGTTCAGGCCCTTGTCACCTCTTGCCTAAGTTATTACAATATTTCTCTAGTTGATCTACCTACTTCTAGTCTCTCCGATCTGCAATCAAGCTTCCATTAATTTGCTAACAAATTTTCTATCTTCCAGGTCTGGTCATGTAACTCCTCTGCTCAAGGACTTTTCATGGCTCCCTATTATTCATGTAAATCTGTACTGGTATTAGACCCTGTTTCAGAGTAACCACAGAGATTCAGATGCTTTCCCAGGATTTGATTGGCTGCTAAGATTGTAAACTATGTTAAGGCTTCTGATAGTGTTCATATAGTGTCCTGGGATAGAGAAGGTAGAAATGGACAGAAGAGGAAGTCAAAACCCAGAAGTGGGAGATTAGGTCACCTTTATCTTGAAGCCATGTGGCCTCAAACATTTAGAACTTGATTTGTGATTCTCTGCTCTCCCCTTCAAACCCTCTGAAAGAAGTAGGCTTTACTAACCCAGTGACCACAGAGGGGGAACAATGAAGCTAGTTGTGGTGGGGGGATGGCGGAGAGAACGACTGTGGCCAGTGAACAGTGAACCCTTAAAGATATTTTCTTCTTATCACAGCTTTGAGCCAGGGAGCCAAGGAGAAGACAGCTGTCCTTAATTGCCATACTCCTTCAGAGTTTATGCTTCACTTCTTTATGAGCAAAAGAAACCGTCCACAAAGCCCTGTTTCTTGTGGGAGCTGGTTGAGCCCAGTCATTGTACACCCACGGAAATTCCCATTCCCTCCCCAGCCTCTGAGATTTCTGTATGTTCTTTTGCCACTGTTTATTCTAGTGTTAAATAAAAAAAAATTAATGGCTAATAACCTTTGTGTGTTTTGTGGGATTATGTGGTAGACAACATGGTACGTACGACTCATCAAGCAAGTGCATGTGGGGAAAACGACAATGGAACCAGTCAGCCAAAGGAACCAAAGCAAAGCATAAGCAAGAGAAACAGAAGTAAAGAGACAAACTCATTACTGTTATTTGGGAGCTGAAACCTGGACTTTAGAAAGACAGAAATGTCCTTTCTTCGAAACCCTTAGGGAGGCATTCCCTGTGGATTCCCTTGTGAGATTCCTTTCTTCTCCTCTGTACTTTGCCCCTGGGATTCATTATTACGCTGATTAAATATGAACTTTTCAGCTTGGCATTTAACGACCTCCTCAATCTGGCTCTCACCACCTCCCTTTACAGGTTTACTTTGTATTAGTCCCCATTTCATGTACTTCATGTTCTAGAAAAGTTATCCAACCACTCACTCTCCTCACATGTCCCATCATCTCCCACTTCTTGGCCTTTGCAGTGACTGTATCCTAGCCAATGCTTGTATATTCTCCCTACTCAATCCTATCTCTTAGAATCCCCATCATCTTCAAGGCTGAAGTTGGACACAGACTCTGAAGGAAATTCCTTCTCTGTCCCCCTAATTGATAATATTTTTGTCCTCCTTGAATTATCTTGTATTTATTCATTTATGTACATATTTATATTACTTTTAAAATATAAGCTCCTTGAAAGCAAGGACCAAATTTATTGGTGCTTAGCATAATGCCTTGATCACAATTAAAGCTTAAGAAATGATTCTTGAACTGAACTATCTCAAGAGATTAACTTTCAGATTGTACATATTGTACATACATAACTCTTAGATTGAACACTCATATCCTTTTGATTTTTGTAGTAGAAAAAACGATTTTTCTGAAGTAATGTAAGGGAGCTTGAATTTATGTAATTTAATGAACTGTGCAATATAAAGGGCCTGGGGGCACTTTCCTTGGGGCATTTCAGTTAGGATTTGTGTGTGATGTAGGCAACTGGACTATGCACTTTAACTTTCATGTTCTATGACATATATATTTGCCTTTTTTTTGGAGGGGCAATTGGAGTTAAGTGACTTGTCCAAGGCCACATGGCTAGTTTTTTGTGTTAAGTGTCTGAGGCTGGATTTGAATTCACGTCCTCCTGCTTTCAGGGCCTGTACTCTATTCACTGATCCACCTAGCTATCCCAACGATCTATGATATTGTAAAATGGGGATAATAATAGCACTATTCCACAGGGTTGTCATGAAGATCCAATGATTTAACATATGTACATATCTTAATGAATTCGTTTCCCTTAGAAGAATTTAGACAGAGTTTAGATGACAACTTGTTAGAATCTCAGAGAAGAAATCCATCCATGAGACTTGGACTAGATGATCTCATAGGTCTCTTTCCATTCAAGATTGTATGATTTGGCTAGTCAAACCCTTTGAATACCCTGGAGGAGATGTGGCTTTTAGAAAGACTGTATGATTTGAAAGCCCCGAAGATCTGGTCAAGAATCTTGCCTTCTTTTCCCAGCGAGGCTGGGTTACTCAATGCAATAATTTACCGCCTTATTTCTCACCTCTTCTTTTTGCTAACACTTGATTCTTCATCTGTTGCTCCTTTATCATCTATCACTTTTCTAACCAACGTTAGATATTCAGTTCAAGGAAGAACTTATTTTTCTCTTAAACAAATGAAAGAGAAGGGGAAATGTTGGAATTATTTTGCTGCTTCGGAATGAAAGTCCCATAGAATCTCTTTGTTTGTGCATGTATACATTTTTATGCAAGGGCTATATGGGAGGCTATGGGGAGTGTTGTAGAGTTTGGATGAATATGCTTGAGAAACATAGCAAAGTACAAGACTTTATAATAAAGGGAAGAGCTAAAAGGAAACTCTCTTTAATGGGGCAAAGGAAGAGGACTAGAGGATAGAAATAGATTGGTTTTGAGGGGTCTGGTGGTGAAAAAGGCAACCATATGTGGTTCTGGGCTATTACAGTTTCTGAAGTCAGGCATGGAATTATCTGGGGGTAGTAAACAGGCACAACTATTAGAAAAAAGAACTTTCATATTATACTGTGCTTCTACTCAACAAATAAAAAAAGCAATTAAATAGAAACACAATGGGGTTAATCTTTAGCACACTGAGTGGGTGGGAATCCCATTACTGTGAATAGATTAACCCACATAAGTCCAATGCATCCACAGGAGACTGTTTGCAAACAGTATGTGATGAATAATAATGACAAAACTAAAATCTTAGAGATGTTTATTCTGTGCATGTTAATGAAGTGTAGCTCTTTTCTCCACATCACTAACTCTATGATGAAATCTTATAGTCAGTCTGGCCAGTATAGTATAATTAGATTTGGTCCAGCTAACTAATCTCTAGTCTTCATTGTGATTTAAAAATAAGATTAAACATGATAAGAACCAAAAATATGATCCACAACTATAAACTATAGTATTATATAGTCTAGATGGAATACTATTGTGCTATAAGAAATGATGAACTTGATGATTTTAGAAAAGACAGGAATAGATTTGCACAAAATAATGAAGAGCAGAACCGTGAGAACATTGTATACAATAACAGAAAAGTTAGAATAACTTTGAGTGAATAAGTCATTTTGACTTTTATAAGTACCAAAATTAACCACAAAAGACCTATGAAGGAAGATGCTATCTGAATACAGAGAAAGAACTGGTAAATAGAAGTATTTATAGAATAATTTTACATACAAATACCTACTTTTGTCTAATAGTCGCTTCCTGAGGGCTGGGGAGGGGGAAGGAAAAAAAAAAGAAAATTACATAATAACTTTATTACATAATTAAAAGGAATAGCAAGTTGTATATAATAGATTTGCAGTTTCATGTGCAATCATCTTTTTTCATATTCTACTATATTATGAAAATTCTTGTTTTATTTCTCATCATAGAAGTTTAAAAAATCCCAACTTAAACCTTTCCATGAATGACTCTCCAGGCTATATTTAAATATGTTTGGTAGGATCATTTAAGGCTATGCAATAGGAAGGAAAGTTAGGTTGAAAACCCCAGAGTATAGAGTGGGAGTAATGGTGAAAAAGTGATTATCAAAAGGGATTGGGGCTTACTATGAAATTTATTACAATTTATTAAGAAAATTCAGATATAAGCTCAGCATATTAAACATTCGTGTTCTTTTGATTTTGTAGCACAAAAAGCAGTCTTTTTGAAATAAGAGTGAGGGAACTTGAAATTATATAGTTTTTAATGAGTTGTGTTTTATGAAGAAAGACCTGGGGATGTTAAGCCTGGAATACTTTTCCTGAGGTGCTTAAGTGAGCATATTTGTGATGTAGGAAACTGGACTACATGACCACTAATATTCATTTCAACATTCATGTCATCTGATTCTGCAAAATGGGGAAAACTACTTTACAGAGTTGTTGTGAAGATCAAATGAATTAACATATATAAAAGCCTCTGCCATCCTGAAAGGACTACATAGATACTAGCTATACTTTCTATTCTGGATGTGAATTATCTTTGACATCATTGTTCTGGTGTAGATGCATGCATCTATAACAGTCACAGTAAAGAAAGAAGTCAACCCTATAAGCCACCATTCATATTTTCATTGATTTCCCATTCCCTGGGCCAAGCTGTATCATCTCTCTTTCTCATGACTTTTTTTAAACTAATGGAAAAAGAACTTCTCCATGTAAAGGTGAGGAATCAGGGATGGCTGTTGGATCAGCTAACTAATCGTATTATTTAATGTAACTTTAGTCCCCAGCAGGCTAATGGCAAACCACTCCAGTATTTTTGCCAAGAAAACTCCAAATGGGGTCATGAAAACCTCCAAATGGACATGATTGGAAGGACTGAACAAAAACAACAGGCTATCTTTATTTAGGGATTGAGGAAGTCTTCTGGACTTCCAAGGCAAAGAACAGTAGAATTTCTCTTTGCTCAAAAGTATTCTTCTGTCACATTTTGATGTATTGGAGAGTCTTCATTTGGATTAATAAAGTTTTTTGGAGATGTAACAGAAGTATGCTGGAGCTAGCTCAGACTGAGAGTCAATTGTTAAATTTTTGGTATGAACATTTACACCTTGGAAATTAGCAAATATTACACATTAGGGCTTGAGTTAGCATTTTACTGGTTGTCTAGACCTAAGAAGGTGATGGGGGAAAGATTAATAATTCAGATTAATGGGGCATCCAGGTGGCGCAGTTAGTAAGAGCAGCCGCCCCAGAGTTGGGAGACCTGGGATCGGTTCCAGGCTCAGATACTTAACACCCACGCAAAATAACTGGCTGTGTAACCTTGAGCAAGTTACTTAACCCCAATTGCTTAGGGGTGGCCAGGTGGCACAGTGAGTAAGAGTGCTGGCCCCATCATCAGGAGACCTGGGATCAGTTCTGGCCTCAGATATTCGGCACCCACACAAAAATAACTGGCCATATAACCTTGAGAAGTTACTTAACCCTGATTGCTATAATAATAATAATAATAATAATTCAGATTAATATTAAAAGTGTGTCATTTTTTGAAGAGTCAGTTGTTAAACATTTACCAGCATACTTTTTGATTTATTCTGCCTGAATTTAAATCAGTTGTTTTAATGAGATCAACACCTAGTTTGGAATACTTTCAGTGAAGGGAAGTTTGATTGGCATATAAGAGGACAGGATGAGGGTGAGGAAAAGGCAAAGAAGGGAGAAAAAGAAGAAAGAAAAGGCAATAAATACTAACATGTTAGACTTACTTTTATAGTTTATAACTCTTCCCTTTAGATCCATTGTAGGTTCTCATTAACCTTTTGCAGTTAGATAACAAAAGAAGAAAATAACAAATGTTGGAGTGCCTGTGGGAAAACAGGTATATTACTGCAGTATTGGTGGAGCTATGAATTGGTATAGTTATTCAGTAAAGCAGAAATGGAATTATGCCCCAAAGTCTCTTAACTGTCCATATCCTTTGACTCAATAATACCAATATTAAGCCTATTACCCAAAGAGATCAAATAAAGAGGAAAAGGAGTTAAAGAGCACTAAAGTATTTGTTGTAGCTCTTTTCATGGTAGACACAAACTGAAAAACAAAAGGATTCCCACCAAATTAAGAATGACTAAAATAATGAAGTTATATGAAGCTAATGGAATGGTGTGTAATAAGAAATGAAAAAAAAATGGTCAGTTTCAGAGGAAACTGGGAAGACTTCATGAAGTGATGCAGAGTGAAGTGAATGAAATCAAAACAATTTATTCAGTGACAACAGCATTATAAAGAAAAACAACTTTGGAAAATCTTAGAACTCAGAATAATAACATGCCATGATTTCTGGGGACCAAAGATTAAACAGACTTCTTACCTCCTGACAGAGCAATAATTAACTCAAAATGAAGAACAAGGCATATATTTTTGAACATAATCTATAAAGTAATATATTTTGCTTCAGAACTTTACATATTTGTTTATAAGAGATTTTTAATTGTTGAATATAAATAGGAATGGGATGGGAAAGAGGTGAAAAGTATTTGATAATTACTAATTGAAAAAAATTTGATGTCAAATGATATGAAATGATGATGAATTGTGATATAGACTAGCACTTCCTATTGGAATTATACCATTTGCCTTGTTTCTGAGAAGGGTGGCCATCTATAGTAGACATCATAACAATGTGATGAAGAGCTCAAAAGAGCTAAATCTGTACTCAGATTTTTAAAAACTCTCTTGTAATGACATTTGGCAATATCTTAGGAAAAATACATTAACTTCATTACATACAAATCACCAGTTACTTCCACTCAATCAAAGAGATGTCTTTTCTACCTCAATACACTCAATTATTTAACCATCTGGTCTACTGAACAAGCTTAGGCACTGATAGCCTATATTAATTATCACTTCCATGCAACTGAGAAAACACTTTTATTTAGGTAAGACTATACTTTACTCTAGTGATACCCTGTTATTGGTTCAATAAAATCTTTAGAGGCAACACATAAAGATATGGACTTACTACTTCTATGACCTAAGAATTGCATTTCTCAATTTGTTTATCTGCAGAATGGTCATAGTAATAGTCTTCTAGGATTTTGTAAAAAATAATAGAAAATGGCTTTTGGGAATATTCAGGACTCCCCTAAGAACATGTTTTGTTGAAGGAAAACTTAGTAGAATTCATAATTAGCAAGTTGTTAAATCCTTTACTAATAAACAGAGGGAAAAGCAGAGATTTTTTTTAATTTTTTCCTGCTATGATACTGTTATTAATTGGAGGATCAACCAAATCTGCACAATAAGAACTTTCTAATAGTATGATAATTTGAGAGGGAAATGGTGGAAATTTTTCTCTCATTGTATTGACATAGTTCAGCTTTGGAATTAGCCCAAATCTTACTTCACATCAAAAACTGTCATCAGAAATTCTTTATATAATAAATTATTTCTTTTAGAATTGCTAAAATGTAGACTTCTTTTGTTAACTACTAGATTAATTATATTTTTACTTTGAATATTTACTTTTCCTTTATTTAAAGTCTAGTCTATGTACCATGAAGTCTATGTTTAAAATACTATAACATTGTTTTTGAATGTTTTATAATTTACCATTGAAAGTCAAACTCGATGCAAAACATCAAATTTACAGTTATAAGAATAAAATTTACAGTTATGTGAAGATATAAGAGAGAATTGCAGTAAATGTTTCCAAAACTTTTGTTTCCAAAAAAAGGAAAAAAAAAACCTTTTGCTAACTATGGCCACCTTTCTTACGTACTATGGGTCTAATTTAGTTTTACTTTATGGTTATTCTGGTAAGTAATTTGCTGTGACTGTTAACTGGTAGGAAATCATTATTCTATAATTAATTATATATAATTAATGAATTAACAACCATTCACGTAACTTGTGAATTAATAATTAATTCTATAATTAAACCCTCAAGTATCAATTCACAATATTGTTACAAAATAAGTTTCTCATTGTGATGGAGAGGAATAATGCCCATGTATATACAAGACAGAAACGTGTATAGTAAGTAAAAGATTCAGCCTGTCGTTTGATGTTTCATCCAAAATGTGCTGATTTTAGGATTAGTGAGATTGTCATACTCCCATTTAAAGGACTGGAATGGAACAGGCTATTCATTGACTTTAAAGGGGTCACAGAAGGTTGCTTTCCCAGAATATATCAGAGCTAAAAGGGACCTTTGAGAGGATTAGATCCAACGTCCTCATCTTAGAGATGAGAAAACTGACATCCTAAGACATTGATTTACCTCAGGTCACATACCATGTTTCCCCGATAATAAGACACTGTCTTATTAATTTTTTTGGAAAGAAAAACATCAGAGGGCTTATTTTCAGGGGAGGGCTTATGTTGTCCTGCCTCAGCTCTCCTCCGCGGCACTGCTCTCAATGGAGCCAGCAAGCAAATCACTGGGGAAGAACAGGATGACGTGCTCACTGATGCAGCTCTGATTGGATGCAGCTCGGGAGCGCGGCGTGAGTTTCACGGG
>NW_027186304.1:63961768-64001197 GCF_028583685.1 Petaurus breviceps papuanus | reverse complement strand
GCGGTGCATACAGAGGGTACCGTAATGTAGCGTGTAGCGCAGGGGATCACCTTCACTACAGTAGCAATCTCAATAGGGCTTATTTTGGGGGGAGGGCTTATTTTAGAGGAATCTTATACAGTAAGGGGAGGGCTTATTTTTGGGATAGGTCTTATTATCGGGGAAACACGGTAGTAAGAGATGAAGATGGGATTAGAACCCAGGTCTCTTTACTGTAGTTCTAGTGATCTTTCTGTTGTACAGAGGCCTCAAATTCATTTTTATTTTAATTTTTTTGCTTTTTGAAGGGGAGAAGGCAGGGAAATTAGGTTAATTGACTTGCCCAAGGTCACACAGCTAGTAAGTGTTAAGTGTCCAAGGCCGGATTTGAATTCAGGTCCTCCTGACTCCAGGGCTGGTGCTCTATTCACTGTTCCACTTAACTATTCCAGAGGCCTCTAATTAATTTAAGTTTTTTTCCCTTGAAAGTACTCCATGCTAATTTGTAGGACCTGGATGCTCACAGTGGTATTTATTTTCCTTTCTGTGACACTTCAACTTCTTGAAAGACCTTTATCTTCTGGTCAAATGACTCTAGATTCCAGGTAATTTGGCTAATCTACTATTCCTTATAACACAACAGACCATCTCTCATCTCTGTAGTTTGTATAGGTTGTTCCTTACACTGAGAACACACTTTTAAAAAAATCTCCACTTTTGCAGAATCCCCAGCTTCCTCCAAGGTTTATTTCATGTCCCTGTTAAATGAAGCTTATTCCAATTCTCCCACTTGTGAGAACTTTTAGTTCTCTCTACTCTTTGTCTGCTGTTCTGCCTGGTTTCACCTCCACTGAAGAAACTACCCCTCCCAGGAAAGCTCATCCCTTCTAACCTTCTAACCTCATCATCATGCTGCTGACTCAAGCCTTGGTTGAGACCACACTTCAACTTCCTTTCTGCAGGAAGGCAGAGCACCAAACTCCTCCCAAAGCCTTCCTTTAGAGAGGGCAGAAATTGGGCTTTCAGCTCACTTCACTCTTCATCTGCTGCTTTGCTTGCTTTCAACTCCTCTGAACAAGATACTTACTGGCATTTCCTCCCCTCCTACCCCAACTTTTCCTGAACCCTTTTCTGTATTGTCTCTTCCTACTAAACTGTAAGCTCCTTTAGGGCAGTAACTGTCTTTCTTTTCTTCATTTGTATCCCTGGCATTTAGTACAGTGCCTGGCACATATTTAGGTGCTTAATAAATACTTATGAATTGAGTGGAATTGGATTGAACTTCTAGTCCTTCCTCTTGAGAATTATTTTGCAGTTATCCATTTTTGTGTTGCTTTGTTCTAGTAGAAAGTAAACTCATAGAAGGAAAGGACCATGTATTTTTGTCTTTGTATAACCAGTTCCTAGCATGGTGTGTGGCAAATAGGGAATTAATCAATAATTTTTGAATAGATAAAGAAACTAGGATAGACTCTATAGACATAAACATGAAAGAGAAATACTTTCTGTGATAGAAATGGCAATAAAGTACCATTCATGGAGGCATATAAAGTATGATAAGGGGGGAAGAGCATTGGTTCTGGTATCAAAGGACCTTGATGCTTTCTACCTGTGTAACCCTGGGCAGTCAACTTCTCCCAGTTTCAATATTTTCATCTTTAAAATAAAGGGACTTTGCCAAATGGTTTACAAATTCTCTGTCTCTGTCTCTCTTGCTTTATAATGTTTTTAATAGGAATGGGTCAAAAGCTTTTTCTGAGTTAATTTTTTTTCTACCATTTTTATTTTAAAGTTTTGAGTTTCAAATTCTCTCCCTCCCTCTCTCTCCCTCCCTCTCCTCTGCCTTCCCTAAGATGGTAGGCAATTAGATATAGGTTATACATGTGTGATTGTGTAAAACATTTCCATATTATTAATTTTGTATAAGAAGACTCAAATAAAAGAAAAAAAAGAAAGTGAAAATATGAAGTCTCTTCTAGCTCTGTCATTGAGATATAATGCATATAATTGTGTTATATATATGTATATGTAATACACATATAATGCTCCTTTACTATTCTTTTTAAAGATAGTGTTTCATTGTAATTGACCAAAGGAAGTGACATAATGCATATAATTATGAGATATTACATATGTGTATATATAAACATATATGTGCACACCTTAAGTACTTTCTTGAACAAAAACATTATTATATTATATTGTATTGTATTATATTTTATCATATCATATATCACATCACATCATATTATGCTATGTCATGTCATGTCATGTCATATCATATTAATGTGTATTGAATATTTCTCCAATTCTTCTTTCCTTGATTCTGGAATGTCTCACTAGCAAGCAGAAAATGAAGAGAGCCTTTACCTGTACTCTTTGTGTATTGCTTACATAATAAGTGGGAGCCATGGCAGTGGGGATGTATAAATGTGAATTTGTCCATGAAATTAACCATCTTGAAAAGGCCAAATGGGTCATCAAAAGTTATGTTTCAAAGAGATTTGTTACCTGTATCCTTCAAGTTTTGCAGGGTTCAAATTGACAGGGGAATGGGATGCATCTTTATACATTGGATAAATGATAATTTATCCAAATTAATTTTCACTATGACCTTCTTTGAAAATCACAAAAGGTCTTAGTGTAAAGTTCTGAACCTGGCAGTTTTACTTTATATATTTCATATAATTTTATCTTTGTTAAAGGTGTATCAGAGAATAAACTCGGAATGAAGAGTGACTATATTTTTATTGTTTATTTTGCATGCTGCTTAAAATAAACGCTCTGACAATAATTTCTAATAATACCAAAATTAATGTTATTTATAGCACATATTATATACTAATAAATAGTGCTGATCATTAATAATTATATACTTTAAACCATACTGACCAGTGACCAGTGATCAAAGAAAGTAACATCTCTTTTTTATCTTAACAATTCAATATTTCAACTTTGTCTCTTCATTAATTATTTTTTTTTGGTTAAACTTGTAAGGAGTTGACTGATTTTGATCCAACTTGTTATGCTACTCAATAATAACAAAATGTGATTTGCATTTGGTGATCATGTCACTATAGCACAAGATGGTTTGAAGAGTGTTTCCAAATAGAATATCTTCTATAGTTTTTACAAGTTTAGGGTGAATTTAGTGTGTGCAGAGAAGTTACAAAGATAATTGTCTTCTGGAAATATATCAATGGTGTATTAGCAAGACCTGGGTTTGAGACTTGAATTTGTCACTGAAAGACAGGAATAGAGACAGAATTAGAGATAGATACAGGCAGATGGACAGAGACAAAGTTAGAGTGAAGAGATAGAAAGAAAGAGACAGATAAAACCTTTTGTTTTGCTCAAAGTAAGAATTTCACTAACTTTCATTGGTAATTCATCTATAGAACAGTATAGACAGAATGATCAACAATTCTAGATTTTTGTTGTCTCTTTTGTAGATACCAACCATAGCTAATCAGCTGAGTTTAAAGTTCCAATTAATATGTATTGGTTTGACTCAGATTCTAGGCATGCAAGAGCTATAAAAATAGAAAAGGAAGCAAAATAGGACAAAGGATTTGTTTGGCATTTGTCCTTCTATTCTCCATTGACAGCAATACTACAGATTCTTTTACCATGTACCTCACACTAACTTTATAATAGGTCTTCCCATTCCCTCTTTCTCTCACAATCTATCCCTAGTGCCACTACCTTCACTTTGTCCCCCTCTGCTGACCAATCAGGTGCCAAGACCCCATGGGGTGTTCTTCCATCAGGATTTCCCCCCTCCTTGCCTTCCCTTAGTCCCTCACCCTTTCTGGGCTTGTGTAGACCCCATGGGGAATCCAGTTGGGAAGGGTGACATGTCTTCTTATACCACTGGAATGAGCCAGGAGTTACCAATTCTGGTCCTTTTGGTGAGTTGGAAGAGTATCAGGTCTTATTATCTACCTTGCCACTATGTCCTCCAGTTCCTTGGAGGACATAACCCAATTTAATTTAAGTTCCCATCTTATCTACTTGTACACCCTAAGGATCCCTGGGCTTTCCCATCTATCCTGTAGCTGCTGGCTCCATTATATTTTTTTGTTGTTCAGTCATTTTTCAGTTGTGTATGACCCATTGTAACCCCATGTGGGCTTTTCTTGGCAGATACTGGAGTGTCTTGTCATTTCTCTCTACAGCTCATTTTACAGATGAGTAAACTGAGGCAAACAGGGTTAAGTGACTTGACCAGGTCACATCATTATTACGTGTCTGATGGCAGATTTAAACTCAGGAAAATGAGTCTTTACTACACATCCAGCATTCTATCCACTGAGTCACCTAAGTGTCCCACTTTGTGCATAGTAAGCACTTACTTAGTAAGAGCTTTATTTGGTCATTCTAAGACTTCGTCCAGCTCTAAAACTATGATTCTATGAATCCTTCTTAATTACTTTTTAAAGCTTTTTTATCTCCCTAAATTAAAAGGTGAACTCCTGAGTTCTCACTTTTCCTGTTTGTATCCCCAGTACTTAACACAGTTCTTGGTACATCTCAAGTGCTTAACAATTCATTCATTTATTCATGCATTGACCAGTAGGATGATTTTCTACCAAATTAAATTGGGTTATGTCCTTTGTTTGTTTAAAAATCTTAAGTCCCTCCCCATTGCCTATTGGGTAAAGTTCATATTCCATTGTGTAACATTTCACCCTCACCTCTATCAGGATAAGGCCTTATCCAGCCTTATTTCACATACTCTATCCTTCAGCCAAACTGAACTATTCTCACCCTTAAATGCACCCAAACTCTCCTTTCACTCTTTTGCTTACACAATTCTCTATGCCTGAATTGACTTTCTTCCCCCACTCTTTGTCCATTGAATTCCTACCCATCCTTTAAAGCCCAAATCAATGGCTACCTCCTCTAGGAAGTTTCCTCTGATTGTCTATACTAGAAATGATTGACTCCTTGGGACTTTACCTATATTTATTTATCTTTAACATTTACCAAGTGCTTTACTAATAAGATCGGTGTATGTATCTTTTCTGTCAGTAGATTGTAAGCTCTGAAAAGGCAGAAATTGTTTTATCCAGGGGCATGTTGGTAAATATTTGACAAGTGGGAGATGTATGCACCACACTTTTAAGTTTAATCCATAGTTTTAATACTCTCTTAATTCTAGAGAGTCAGCAGAACAAGGAGGTCTTATTTGCAGCCTTTGACAATTTCCAAGGTGTTAATGCTCACATTGAAAATTTAACATACCCAAGTCCTAGCTGGCTTCAGCATATACCTGATTTTATCTCAACTTTTCATCTCTTTGACAGCTAACACACTGCCCTTTGCATAGTGGACTCATCTTTGAGTCAAACTAAATATGTTGTTATATTTAAATAAAAAATTAAGAAGACTTTCTAACATCCAAATCACAATTTTCATAGGATATAGCAGAGTGAAATTATGTGTATTGTGGAAAACATGCTGACCTTGGAGCAGGGAGCAATCTGTGTTCAAATCCTTCATTTAACACTTACTAGAACTATCACCATGGGTAAATTTCTTGTCTCTGCGACCCAGTTACTTCATGTATTAAATGGGGTTACATTTCTAAGTTTCTACAGTATCTAAATAGATATAATTTGTGTAAAATGTTGAACAAAATCTAAAGGGCCATATGAATGTCAGCTATATTATTTATTTAGTTTATTTTTGGGAAACATTTTAGAGTTTAAAGAACACACAACTTGCTAAATGCATCCAGAGAAATAATTGTTTCCCTTAAAAATTTGCATTTCTTAACTTCATGAATAAGATCCTTTAACTGAACCAGTAAGTGAATGGAGAGGGCCTCTTTAGGCTAATAGATAATGTAAGGGGATCTGGTAGGGACTGATATAACTTAGGAATCTATTCCTGAAGAATAGAGCTTATAAACATACCTCAACTTTCTCATCACATGACTTTTTTTATCAAGAAACTCTAAGAACTACTGTAGGTGGAAATGACCTTTTTCCCCTCCATAATTTAAACTGTAACATCAATATTAGGAAAACAAACAGTTTTGAGGGCTTTTACTGATGAAGGAGAACAAGATATACAATAACAGTTAAAGACAAACATCTTTGGAGGCTGTGGGAACTACAGTGATTCACATTTATGATTCCAGAGGACTGATGAGGGAACATGCTATCCATGACAGAGAAGTGACAGATTTAGGGTACAAAATGAGATATGCATACATACATGCATATATGCATACATACATAGAGGCAGATAAATGGCTCAGTGGATAGAGCACTGGGTCTGGAGTCAGGAAACCTGAGTTCATATCTAGACCCAGGCACTCACTAACTATGTGACCCTGGGCAAGTCACTTAACTTCTGTTTGTCTTAATCCACTGGAGAAGAAAATGGCAAACCACTCCAGTATCTTTTCCATGAAAACCTCATATAGGCTTACAAAGAGTTGGACATGACTTAAGGACTGAACAACAACACCATACTTACATTTGCTTATGTGTATGTACACACACACACAGCCATTAAGGGAATTTGATCTGCCTGACTATATATTTATTACAAGAAATTTGCTTTTCATCTTTTTTTAAAGGATGGGGGACAGGAAGAAGAAAAATTGATTTTTTAAAAAATAGAGCGATGGGGTAGTGTTATAGATGTAAAATATTGCATGCATTTTCAGATGAGGTCACTGTATTTTTAGTTTTACTTAATTCTTTTCCCTTGTTACAAGAGACCCCTCGCAAAGAGAGCAATCTATAAATGTTTGTAATATAAAGAGAAAATACATCAATTAAATGAAAAAAGGAAATTATAACATGACTCATTGTTCTTTCCATGCTCTCAGAAGGAAACCTCTTTGATTTGCTACTAAGATAAAAAAATGAAACCTTTATGAATCAGCAGGGTTTTTTTTTTGAAAGAACTGAAAAACAAACCTATTAGAAATGATTGGGACTGAGTATCACTTTGGAAATCAAATGGAAGTGATTTCCTTTCTGATTTCTTCCTTTGGTACCAGATACATGTGTAGGTCATAAGATATTAGAAGAAGAAGTAGCTTGTTCTTCATAGGTTAATGAAAAACTAAAAGACTAGCTCCTTTTTAGCCTCCCAACCTAGAATCTCTCAAGGGGAAGGAGAATGTCTCTTGAAACATTGCATGATGAAAAGAAGGGCAAGGAACAGGATAAAATATGATTCTGGCTATAGCTGAGCTTCTAATTTGCTAAAGCAGAAAATCCAAGTAGGCCTTGTGTAATCAATTTTTTTTAATTCATTATCTAGGTAATAATGGATCCATCCCTTAAAAAGCCATAGGGAGCTAGCACAATTACATTGTTTGTTAAAAGAGTTGAACCAAGAGATAACAGCAAAAATGACACATTAAAATGAAAACTGGTTTCAGTACCAGGGTTATATACTTTACTACTGGTTCTGGAGAAGTTAGGTTCAAATTATAGGTTCAATGCGTCATGTGGGAAGCCATAGCAGAGGTGCTCTGGTTCAAATGAGGTGCTGTAATTAAGGGGAACACATTTCATATGGCTTCCTCTCTGCTCTACTGAAATTTCATTCTCAGAGGTCACTCATGATTTCCTAATTGACAGATTGAATAGTCCTTCCTCAGACCTTGCTCTCCGTGATCTCTGCAGCATTTGGCATCACTTAACTAGACTCTTCTTAATAATCTCTTCCTTGGCTTCATTGTCCTTCTCCAAAGTTCCTTTCCTTTATTCTCAGGGTCGAGGCCTTGACCATCTAATCTTCTCTCTAAGATAGCTATTCCCCAATAGCACCACTACATTATTGATTGCCAAATGGGTGCCTCCAGCCCTGACCTCTCTCTTGAGTTTCATTTCCATATTTCTATCTACTGGAGATTCCTATTTTAAGGATCTACTATTTATCTCAAATTCAACTTCACACATTTTATTCCCCTAGAACAGCTTTGTCTTTTTTATTTTTGGAATTTCTGTTGATGGTATAACTTTTCCTGAATGATTCCAATATCAGAAAATCATAATTCCAGAGATCTGGAGTTGAAAAAGATCTCAGAGAATGTCTATCCCAACCCCCTCATCTTACCAATGAGCAAATTGAGGGTCAAAGTGGCTAAGTGACTCACTCAACTTACATAGATATTATCCATGAACCAGGATTCAAACCCACGTCACTTGACCAGCAATCTTTCCATAGGAACAGCCTACAGACCTCATTGTCATCTGCCATCTCCCTTTCCCTTACACAATCACTGTTTGTACCAAGAGCTGTCAATGCCTCCTTTTCAATTCCTTTTACATCTTTCCCTTTCTTTCTATCACCACTGTCCATCATTCTAGCTCAGGCCCCTTTCACTTTATATCTGAAGTCCCATTATTGCAATAGACTTCCCCCTGAAACAAAAACCCATCTTTTTAATACCAATATTCTTCCTGTATCATATGACTATTATGTGGAACCTCATAGTCTCTGAAGAAATGAAATTGAGTGTTACCTGAAGGGTAATTCAGAGACAAATGTTGACTATGCATAGGCTAGAACATATTACAAACAAAGAATTACAAAGTAAAAGTGAAGGATGGCATAGAAGAATTATATGAGCAAAAAAATTTGGGCTGAGTATGGTGTTCTAGTCTAGTATTTTCTTCCCTCTATTTATTTCTGTGATTAGATTATCATTCATTTGCATTATTTGTCCAAGATACACAAACACACGTATAGATATCTACCAACTAGACCTAATGTATTTATTATATTTTTCTAGTTTTACCTTCCATTATCACTATACATGAAATTCTATTGTTTGCTAAAATTGTCCACAATAGTATAAACAATAGACATTAAAAATCTACTTGGTGTTTCTTGTGTGTTAACATATAACCTGCCCCCCCCCAGACCCATGAAGGGACTTGAAATGAAATAGAGTCCATTACATGAATTAAATGAATTTATTGTCTGAGAAAAGGTTTATAGGTAAGAAAAGATCCTACAAAGGAGCAGAGAGGTAAGAGAGTTCTTCAGCTGCTCAAAGGGGAGAGAAAAAAGGGTGGCATAATACAGTTTCTAGAGGCTTTTGAAGGGTGTAGTTGGGGCTTAAGGGAGAAGATATCTATACACATGATAAGCCAGGGAGTAAGGTCTTTGGAGAGTTCTGCATCTATAGTTTATTTCTCAAAGCTGCCTTGAGACATTCAAGGCTAGTCTGGTCTCTGCAACCATCTCCAAATTCACCTAGAGCTCACTTCACAAAGGATCACCGGTACGTCAAGCAGCTCTGAGCCACAGAGATTCTTCCAATTGACTAGCTGTTGTGTAATTCCATTGTCTTGCTCCTCTGTGAAGAAGGGAAGTTCTTGCATATAGTACACTCATCACAGAACTCATGTCTGCAGTAGTTTGGCCAAACCACTCATTGAAAAATAAAATCCCCAATTAAACACAAAGTTTATCCAATACCATACCAAATAACTGACTTGAACGTTTTCTTCTTCACAGAGTTGATTAATGGGTTAAACTAAATAGACTTGAACCATTAAATTAAATGGCACTGTTCAACAAATACTTATTAACTGTCTATGTGGTAGATGTTGGCAGAAGACACAAAGATGAATAAAATGAATAAAACCTGAATGAATGAAAAAAAAGTACTTACTATGTGTTAAACACTGCATAAAATGCTGGTGATACAAATAAAAAGTGAGACAGTCCTTGTCCTCAAGAAGCTTACATTCTTTTTTTCTTGCTATTTTAGAAGAAGGAAGGCAGGGCAACTGGGGTTAAGTGACTTGCCCAAAGTCACATGGTTAATAAGTGTTAAGTATCTGAGGTCATATTTGAACTCAGGTCCTCCTGACTCCAGGGCCAGTGCTCTGTTCACTATACCACCCAAACACCTGAGTTTAAATCTACCCTCAGTCATTTTCTCTCCTCCATATGACCTCAATAAGTCACTTAAACTCTACCTCAGTTTACTCAACTTGTAAAACAGAGATTAATAACACCTACTTCCAAGGGTTTGCTGTCACCGAATGAGATAATATCTGTAAAATGCTTAGTATGGTGCCTGACACATATTAGATATTATATGTGAGGGTCTGTAAATACTTAACAACTGGCTTTCTGAAAAAAATGCAGGATACAGTTTTAACTATAATTATGCATAATCAATAAGTATATTAATATAATATTAATTAATATAAGTGTAATATAATTAGTTAAGTTTTAAGCATAAATAACATTTTCTCCATCACTTTCTCACATCTAAGCAATTAATAAAACAGCCAATAATACCCTGGCTAGAAGCTTGCAGATTGCTATCATGTAAGTGCTCAAGCTGAAGATTTAACAATCAGTTCTTTAAAACCAGCAGAAGCTGACTCTAGTACATTGATATTATATAAAACTACTCCCCTAATTCTTCCTCAAATTGGCAGGCTTGTCCAGAAGGGCAGTGGGAGGATCTGTACTCCTTAAATAAGTATTGAGTCAGTCAGGCACAGAAAGGAAATGTCTGTAGTTATGCAATTCACTTCCATGAAGAACACTAAACAAGTTGATACTAAAGTGAGTGATCAAAGATAATTTAAGAATATATTCTTCTCAGAGGTAAAAAAAAAGAATCCACTAAAAGAGATCATACAACTTGCCTTGGCAATGTGTTATAGTGTGTCTAAATCATCCCAACCCCCAAATTCCCCCTAATTTCTAATTTAAATGGCTGGTAGAAATAAAGAAGAGGGTTCCTGACTGTATCTCTAAAATTTAAAAATTCCTCCCTGATCTTTATTTCTGGTTACTCTGCTTCCTATAGCCTCTTAGCCCTAGTTCCCAGTCCTTTAATCACCCTCGATGTTCCCCTCTGGAGAGATCTCCTAGATCTGTGCCGTTTACTTAATAGGCAACAGGGCACCAAACTAGGCCTTTAATTACATCTTAAAAAGTTGCATAACCTCTTGGATTACCTCCCAGGACTCCCCTTGCTTTCTAAAGTACAGCCCTGCATTGCTTCCACTGTATTTCACTGGGGGTCTATCATGACCCTAGGGCTGGTCATTTGTGATTGTGTATGACTCCACCTCATTAAAGTAATAAACTAATGGGCTTTTGCACCATTTTAGAAATACTCCAACCTTAGCCTTCTTTGGGCCTAATGTTCCCAAAGCACAAAAGTGAGGCTATTATTCCCTATACCGATAAGTGACAAGAGTGAATTTGAACAGTCTTTCTTTCCCTTCCATAGAGACTGTAAGGTTAGTTGGGTTTATTTATCCTCTTACAACATGAAGATACCACTTGAGAGATTTTGTATTTAATTAGTGTCTAAAGTAAAAAAGACTTTTTTTTTTAACAACTGGGGTTTTCTGATCTGTTAACAGATGGCTCTCTCTCTCACACACACAGACACACACACACACACACACTTTCTCTTTCTTCTGTTACTCCCTCACTGTCCTCCATACCCACCCTCCCTTACTCTTCAATAAAGCAGACAAGGGATTTTTAAGGTTAAAACCTTTCACTTCCCCAATTGGAATAATCTGAGAAGGACGCATGACTTTGAAAAGAAGGCACAAATTGTTGCCTGGGATTTCTTTGTTAAACTGTCTTGAGGGGTTCAGCTCTTGCCTTTTAATGATCACAGGCTATTGTTAGCTCTGCCAGATACACACTGTCTGTTTTGAAAGGTCTAAACATTTTGAACAAGAAACAGGAATAAAAGACATACATAATAGGAAACCCAAACACCTCGGTCTTTCTGTCCTAAAGATGTACTTAAAAGCCACTTAAACATAAAAGCATTCTGAAGAAAATATTTTGAATAGTTGAACATGGAGTTTGAGGCTGTAAATTGCAGTTTCAGGTCATATATTAGTTGTAGATTTCTTAACACCAATATTAAAAACAGGGTTCAAGAACAAGCCTTATGAATTCACTAATATGGAGAGGAAACTCCTTCTACCAATGTGGGTCAGCATCTTTTCTGCAAGTTTAGAAATTTAGAGAGCTGCTCACAACACTGAGAAGTTAAGTAATTTGCCTAAGGTCATATAACCAATATGTGCCAGATCCAAGATTTGAACACAGGACTTCCAGGCTAGCTTTCTGTCACTGTGCCAAATTGCCGTCTTTGAGAAAGAGACACATGCTTTTTCTTTTCTTCCTTTTCTTTTTTTTGGTCTTTCAAAAATATATAATATTTTATTCCCCCCTTCCAATTACATGTGAAAACAATTATTTTTAACATTTAAAAATAGTTTTGAGTTTCAAATTCTATCCCTTTCTTCCTCCCCTTCCTACTTCCTGAGATGGTAAGCAATTTGATATATTTTATATATGAGACACATACTTTTACAATAGCTTTGTTAACATGCTGGTTGGATTTTTAATTTGTGTTATCTGATTATCTGGGAGAACTGTTAGATCTTGGGTCAATCATTTTACCTCAGAATTTCTTTATTGCTCTTGCTTTGTTGGGAAAGATATTGGTTTGGATTGAATTTGTAAAATGAGGTAGTTGGCCAAGACAATCTCTAAGGCTCCTGTCAGGTCAAATGTCTATGATTTTATGAATGAGTATGCCAGTCATAAACTATCACAGAATTACAGGATGTTAGGGCTAAAATGAATCTTGGACAACATCCAGTCCAGTCCCTTCATTTTACAGATGTGGAAACTGAGGGAGAGATTAAAGTAGCCCATTCAAGGTCATGTACTTTTTCTTGGTGCAGCAGCAATATATTGTGGTTCTTTTGCAGAATTTAAATAGTAAGGCTAGAGTATAATAAATGTGGAGTAGAAAATAGAAGGATCTGTCTTTGTTTAAGAATAAGGGAACAGCTGGGTGAAATTATGGAGACATTTTGCACACAACTAGATTTGAATTCTACTTGAATTGTTAATCACTTCCTTTGATTCTGGATGTATCCTAATGTATTAAAAACTAACTTCTAACCATTATCTGTGTTTGAACTTTCTCTTCCTCACTTTAAAGACCACTCTTAAAGCTTGGCTGACTGACATAGCTGTATAGTTCCCATATCACACAGCAATATTTGTAATTACAATACTTTTTAGAGAAAAATTGCTGTCTGCATCTGTATAGTTTGAGAATCAACAAGTTAATATTTGTAAAACATGTTGAAAGTAGAATATTTATAAGAGGCCACTCAAAAGATAGTTTTAGTAGGTGGTAAACTATATTTTGGTTATAACTTTTTAACTTACCCAAGTGTCACATTTGTCCCATTTTCCTTAATCTAAAAAGTGTTAAGTATGAGAAAGTGGACCCTGAGGGAGTAAGCATTATAATTCTAGTTGGGAAATTAGGAAAAGTGGAGTTGAGATAGATATGCAGACTAGAAGGACCCTGTGTATAACTAGGTATAAGATTTTTTTGTTTACATGAAAGAAGCCTGTGTATTTTGTGTCCAGAAAATAGAAGTCCTTGCCTTTTGTCTGGCTGCATTAAAAGGTGGTTCTATTCCCTACTAAAGAGAAGGAAAGAAACTCCAAACAGGATATGACTGGTGTAGGAGAGGAGCATTTCTTTATTGCCTTTTATTTTCCTACCCCCAAAAGTAAACACTCAATAAGGTATTAAAATGTACATATATGGTAAAATGTAATTTTTGACTATGCATTCTTAAGTGAGAAATGCTGGGAAAATTTCAATAAAATCACCTCTGGTGAATTGGGTTTCTATTATGTTTACCTTCTGATTGCTGTCCTTCAGCATAGGGACCATTACGGTCAATGACATTGTTATCTGACTCAAACATGTGGATAGTTCATTGAATGACTTTAATTACTTTCTCATCAAAGCCACATTGGACAGTTTCAGAAATTCCTTCTTTGCCTATTAGGACATCTTAAAGGACAAATGATTCCCACCCCCACCACCCTACCTTCACATTGTATTCATCAGTATAGCAGGAAATCATTCAGTTTGGTCAACTGAAGTGAAGTTCTTGAGAACTGTGGCTGCAAGCCCAGAATAGTGATGTCTGTTTATCTACCTTGATGATAAGAGTACTGATTGAACAAATCTTTTGCATCCTTCACTGCTCAGAGCACTTTTTGAGCCCAGATGCGATGACAGCCTCCATCTCCTTATCCTAAATTAGGTAGTTGAAGTGAGGGTACTTAATCACTGTTAGATCTAATTATTCCAAAATTTTCCCACCAGATGGATACAAATGTTGAAAGAAATGCCATCAGTGAGTGCCTCTGCTACAGCACTGCACAGTAGTGGGGACAGTACTCTAGGAATTCATAGAACTATCAATTTACAGCTGCAAGGGGCATTGGAGGATATCAACTCATTTTATAGATAAGGAAACTGAGGCACAGAGAAGTTAGGCACATTTCCCAGGGTCATATAGTCAGTATATGAAGCAGGTTTTGAACTTCGGTCTTCCTGACTCCATGTCCATTGATCTATCCCCTGTATCACCTGCCTATCATGACTCCACAGAATTTGAGAGATAGAAGGGGCATCATAGACCACCTCATTCAACCCCTATACAAAAAGAACCTTCCCTATAACATGCCGGTAAGTGCTCACCTAGCTGCTGGTTGAACACTACCTCCAAGGAGACAGAGCCCATAACCTCTTGAGGCAGTCTGTTTTATTTTTGGACATTTGTAAATGTTGGGAAGTTTTTTACTGACATCAAGTCTAAATTTGCCACTGTGTACCTTGAATCCATTGCTCCTGGATCTGCTCTTTGAGGTCAAATAGAGCAAGCTTGATCTCTCCTCAAATATTGGGAGACACTATCATGGTCTCTTAATGGTTTTATTATCCACACCAAACATTCCTAGTTTCCCATCACTTCATCCTAATTTGATCGGGCTGGCCTTGCTTATTCATTTCTTGCAGCTCTATATAATGCATTCCCTTGCCCTATATAACCTTCCACAGGCCCCATTTTCTCCCCAACAGTTGTCAGTCCCCAAGTGGCCAAAGTAACATAGACAGAAGAGACAATTTGGGCATCAGAGACAAGTCACTGCCCTAATTCACCCCTCTATTTCATCCTTGGGCTAGACTAGAGAAGTCAGCTTAGTTTTTTTAAACACTCCATGATTTCTTTAACTTCCCTTTGACTCTAGGCCCAGGCTGTATGACCAATATATAACTAATGAGTCTGATTATATTTATTTCCTAGAATTCCTTCTTATAATCAGATAGGATTAAGTGAGGTGTGATGTTTTGGCAAGACATTTTGGGTCACCATTCCTTAGTGGTCCAGAAAGATAAAGCACTTTGTAAAATTTAAAGCTCTGTATAAATATCAGATTTCATTAAAATGAGCTGTATTTTGCTCTGTTTTCCAAATTTTAGGCAGGCACAGTTGGTCATATTTGCCTTATTTTATGTGCCTTTGGATTCTTTCTCCATCATCTGTCTCTACCTTACTTTGTGTTTCTCAGGATTAGGTGGTCTATACCATTTCTTTCTCCTTGTAACAAGTATTTTGTTAGACTTTTTCTTTGATTTCAATTTTATATTGAGGTTGAGTTTAGACCCAACAACTTAAAAAAAACCCTCATATTCTCTCCCTATATAAAATCATAAAAGGTGTATGCATCCTTGTCGATCTCATTGTCCTCCTGCCCTTCTTCCTTTTTCTTCCTGTTCCTATTTTCTCTTATTCTTATTGTTTTTCTTATTGTTCTTGTTTTACTCCCCCCAATCCTCCTTTTCTTCTTTCTCATCCCCTTCCTCTTCATCCTTCTCCTTTCCTTCATCTTCTTCCTCCTTCCTCTCCCTTGTCTTCTTTCTCTCCTCTTCCTCTTTTTCCTTCTATCTCTCCTCCTCCTTCTGTACCTCTTGTCAAGATGACATACAGTTGAATGGACAGTTGACCCATCTCTATGTATGTCTTGGATGTTGCAACTGGACAATGATATTAGTTAAGAGTTTAGCAGGAGGATGGAGGTGGACTGAATAGCTTTTAGGAAATTGAGCAGTGCTTTTAATGAACTCAATCTCCTCTCTGAAACCTAAACTCATCTTTTTAAAACCAGTATTTTTCCATATAGTATTACAGCATGTGAAGAATTAAAATTTGAGTCATTCAAATGACAATGAAGTGATGTGATATCATATGAAATGATATGTGGGTGGTATAAACAAATTATAGCTTGGTATCAATGTGTGTATGAGAAGCAACAAAAGAAATCATCAAAGAAAGATGACTGGAGAAGGAGGTGGGCCAACCATGTGGCAAGAATGATATAGATGGGAGATGAATAGCCAGAATTCTTCATGGATTTCCTCATAATGATAAGAGACTTAGTGTTCCCAAGGATGTTAGGTGGATGCTTTACAGAAGACTTATGGGAAGTCAAGGACAAGGGTAATAAAGGACGAGACAGAGTGGGTGTGTTGTGATCTTCCTTATGGATGGAAGATTCACGGTCACCTCATTGGTAAGATTACAAATCTATTGAAGCTCTAAAGTATAAATACATATATACATGTATACACACATACATATACAGTCCTTTGAAAACTGTAGTACTATACAGATGTGAGCTGTTATTATATGTTTAATTATGTTGACTGTCCTAAAAGTATTTATGGATAGGGACTGGACCTGTGATTTCATTGGTATAGGGAAACACCAGGTGAATTAACTCCTTATACAAGTTCACATTGATACCTTCTCTACAGGCATATGTTATATACAAATAAATGCATATTTTTATAATATAAATAATAGATTTCATTATTGTAGTGTTTTATAGTTGATGTCATTTATATATATATATATATAAGTTTATTGTGTGTGTATTGATACACACACAAAAAACTTTTGAGGCATACAATGGAGTAATTATTCTCTTCATTTATAGATTCAGAAAAGTGGGGTGAATTAAATTACTAATGGTTACATAGTTCCACATGGTAGAGCCAGGACATAAACCTAGGTTACTTAATGCTAAATCTAGTACTCTTTCTACCATACCTGCTTTTCAACACACCATACTACTGCTCTGACAGATGGGAAAATACATACTCTGCTGGTGGTATTGGAGAGGGCTTAAGGGAACCAAGAAAAGGACTGGGGGGAGTTGTATGTTTGGATTCTTTGTAAGTTGATAAAATACTTTGCATATATTATGTACTAGGTCTTGCCAACTGGCTGGTAAAGAATGAAAATCAAATATGACTCATTACTTCTCAAACACAATCCAAGGACTGAAGAATCCTCTATAAACCTTGATTTTCAATTGCTATATATACATAAATTTTTTTTCCTAACCTTTTTTTGGGTGGTTGCTGTTCCTTTGAGGCAGTTATTGTCTGCTGTGGTGCCTCTGTGAATTGCTTCTAAATTTTATTATTTGACTGGGCTTTCTCAAATGGGGTGGGGGGAGAGCTTCATTAAAGGAAGTGGCTCACATTGGCTAGAAGGATCCCATGGTGCAGTCCTTTGTGGAAAGTCTGAACTTTCCAGTTTATCTCACAATACTTCCTTTCTTGTAGAGGAGAGTGAGTAGTTATAGATGGACTTTTGTTAGAAAGGTCTAGATTTGAATTCTACCTCAAATACTTACTAGTTGTTCCCATCTGTAAAATGAGGATAAAGATACCATCTACCAGGGAGGGTTATTGTGTGGGACAAAACAAATCTTTTTTTTTTTTTGCTTTTTTGGAGGGGGGAAGGCAATGCAGTTGGGGTTAAGTGACTTGTCCAAGGTCACACAGCTAGTAAGTGTTAAATGTCAGAGGTCGCATTTGAACGCAGGTCCTCCTGACTCCAGGGCTAGTACTCTATTTACTGTGCCACCTAGCCACCCTCAAAACAAATCTTAATGTGCTTTATAAATGTCATCTGTTAGTATCAGTAGAATGTGTCCTTCATCTCCTTCAGACCTCTCAAATGCCATTTCCTCTATGAAGCCTCTCTTGAACATCACTGTCCCTCATTACCCATCTCCCCACGTAATCTTTCTCCCTATTAAATTTCCTATCACACCTTGTTTGCCTAGACCGATCCTTTGAATTTATTCTTCCTCTATTAAGAACAAGAACTAACATTTATATAGCACTTTAAGGTTTACAAAAGACTTTACTCATATTATCTCAGATATCATAGTTGTTTATATATATGTTTTTTCCCCTCTATTCTAATATAAGTATTCTGAGAGCAAGGGGCTACGCTACCTAGATATTAAATAGCACAGTGCCTGGCATATAGAAGGTACTTAGCACATATTGGTTGAAGAAATGAATGATTGACTTAATGAAAGCAGGTTGTAGTGTATGGTTGTGATGGAGTTCTGCTATTTGGTAAGAAATAATGAGCTCAGTGATCTTAGAAAGGCATAGAAAGACTTATATGCAATGGTGAAGAGAAAAATGAGCAGAACCAAGAGAATGTTGTGTACAGTAAAGGCAATATTGTTGTAAGAATGACTTTGAGAGGCGGCTAGGTGGTGTAGTGAGTAAAGTGCCGGCCTCAGAGTCGGGAGGACCTGAGTTCGGTTCCGGCCTCAGACACTTACCACCCACACAAAAAAACTAGCCGTGTAACCTTGGGCAAGTTAGTTAACCCCAATTGCCCTCCAAAAGGCAAAAAAAAAATGACTGAGTGACTGAGTCATTTTGACTATTATAAATACACAAATTAAAAATAAAGACACATGAGGAAAGACGCTATCTGCATCCAGAGAAAGAACTAATAAATAGAAGTATGTATAGAATAATTTTACACACACACACATACACACACACACTTGTGTGTGTGTCTTATGGTAGCCATCTCTAGCGTGGGACCAGGGGTGGAGAGGGAAGAAAAAAGGAAAAAAAAGAAATTTACATGATAACTTCATTATATATTTAAAAGGAATAGCAAGTTGTACATAATAGATTTACAGTTTCATGTTCAATAATTGTTTTTATATGTTATATAAATGCTTGTTTTATTCTATAAATTAAAAAAACTAAATAAATTTAACAAAAAGAAAAAAAATATACAACACCATTACAAACAGAGACTGCTTTAGGAGTTGTGTTCATGTTTTATTGTTCCCCTTTTTTCTCCCACATCAATACTTGATAAACTAAGTGGTTTTTCTACCAAGCAAGCATAGAAACATCCCAGCCACAAGCCAATATCAAACTTTCTCTTCACTCACTTGACTTGGCCACTGGATTGGCTTAGCATGATCTGAATGATGAAAACCACCTTTATTTATAACTGATCTCTTTTTTCAGAAGGGAAAATATTTATGAGAGCTTTAACTACCTCCTAGAAAGCTGCCGTTTCCCCTCTTTCCAGTTAGAGCAATGAGAGGTTCCTCTCACCCCTAGAAAAACATTAGATATAGAAGAGGTAGAAACATTAAATCAATAAGGTTAAAAGTGGGAACACGCCTAATAATCAAAGCACTAAAGTTGTGCCTGCTTGCTACAACTGTTCTTGCTGCATTTCCCTGAAATCTTGTCTTTTTCCCGCCCTCCGTCTTTTTTGGCTGATAGACTTCTTTCTGTGAGTCATATGTCTTCCCACAGAAATCTTTTTTTGGAGGTGCTAAGGTCACGTATTTTTACTATACTTAGCCTTTAAATTGTGTCTATCATCACACCTAAGCATCTGGGTCCTCTATTCCATTTTAATCACTTTAGTATGCCTTAGCACTCAGTTCTATGAGGTGGTATATCCTCATTTCACAGGTGAGCAAAGAAAGGTTAAAAGTCTTCAAGTAATGTAAACAAGAATCAGGCAGATTCAAAATTGAAAACTCATTATCTACCAATTTTTTTCTATGCACCAGAGAGTATGTTAAGTGTTCCACAAATACTAGTTGATTTAAATCTCACTTCAACCCTGTGAGGTAGGCACTGTTATTATCTCCATTTTATAGTTGTGGAAACTGAGGAAGATAAAGGGAATGTGACTTGACAACTTCACATAGCTACTAAGTGAGATTGGTTTTGAACTCATATCTACCTCACTCCAGGCCCAGTACTCTAGTTACTGTCATTAACTGTGCCAACTGACTGTCCATTAACTTACTTTTAAGTACTGTTTATTTTATTCTGCTTTTTTTTTTTTGGAGGGCAATTGGGGTTAAGTGACTTGCCCAAGGTCACATGGCTAGTTAAGTGTTAAGTGTCTGAGGCCAGATTTGAACTCCAGTCCTCCTGATTCCAGGGCCTGTGCTCTATTCACTGCACCACCTAGACACACCGTGTTTATTTTATTCTTTATTTACTTTGGTCTTTATTTTAGCGCGTCAATCTTTTGTTAAGATTGTTCATCTCCTTCAGTAATAGAATGGCAGGATTTTAGGACCTGAAAGTACTCAGTGGCTTTCCAAGCAAACATCTCAAATATATTTATACAATCATTGCTTGAGAACTACAAATGAGGGTGGAACTAATTATCTCCTAAAGAATCACATTCCATTGTTTTTGTAGCTTTAGTTATTAGGAAACTTTTCCTTGCAGCAAACCTCAGTTTACCTTTTCGCCATTTTCACGCATTGCTCCTAGTTCTGTGTTCTGCAGTCGAGCAGAATAAGTTGCATCCTTCCTCCACGCAACAACCCTTCAGATCTTTGAAGAGAATTGTCATATCCCCACCTTATCTAAAGTCTTTTCTTTTCTGAGTTGGGTATCCTCTATTCCTTCAATCAAACCTTATAAAGTGTGAATTTAGGCTGGTTATCCTTCTTTGAGCATTTAACAAAGCCCTTCCTAAAATGTTTTGGGATGTTCTCTAGATGTGATTTTACCAGGCCAGAAGTTGACCACCCACCTCAATAACCCTAGATTATATTAGTTTCTTCAGCTTCTACATCAGACTGTTGATTCATATTGATCTTGCAGCCCACTAATAGTGTCAAGCATTTTTCAGACATATTGTTCTCAAATCATGTCTTGCCCTCTACCCCCTTTTCTACTTTTGAAGTTGAATTCTAAACCCAACTGGAAGACTTTAAATTTATCCAGTGTAAATCTCATCTCATTCAGTTTGGTGCCATGTTGCAGCTCCTTTTCAATCCTGATATTGTCTTTAACTGTATATTGGCTATCCTGCCTAATTCTGCATCATGTGGCAATTTCATAAAAATGCCATCTATGCCTTTACTCAAGTCATTGACAAAACATGTTTAGCAAAACAGGGCTGAGAACATATCCCTGGGTGTCTCTAGAGGAGAGAGCTTCTTCCGAGGGGATATCAGGTGTGGAATATTTTCCTTTTGGTCTGACCATTCATCCTATTCTGAATCCATCTAATGGGGCTATTAGCTATCCTACAACTTTTAACATCTAAATGTTCTCTTACTTTCTTTTGACTTATCAACTTTTGTTAGTTGTTTTAAAGTTATTTTTGGTGCAAACATAAATCATCTTGGCAGAGAAAACAAGAAAGAAAAGAATTCAATAACTTACCCTCTTCCTGTCAGACATTATCATCATTCCACTTGCCCTTTAAGTGGCAGTCCTATGTTTTCAATCTTCCTCTTTTCACTGATAGAGCTTTAAAAATATTTTTGTTATCTTTAGCTTTCTTCAATAGTCTTAGTACATTCTGAATTTTAGCATTACTGACACTATGCTTTAGTACAGGCCGTGGGGAACAAATCCTTTTATTAAGGGGATTTGTTCTGTGAATCTTGGATTCAGTTAAAGGGCCTCACTTGAGGATCTAGAGGGCCACACTTGAGGATCTACAGGGCCACATGTGGCCTCAAGGTGCAGGTTCTACACCTCTGCTTTAGTATGTTTGAGCACGTCATGACCACACCATGTTTTTTTGTAGTTATCCTGTTACCTGCCCTTTTCTGTTTTCTGTAGGCATCTATCTAAAATTCTATATTGGTTGGTTGGTAAGTTCTTTGTGAGCCATGCTTCTCTCTTTAGAAAGTTTCCTTTATTCCTGGAAGAAAAATTCCTTGGGAAAAAGATTTTCCCAGACTTAGTCCTTTGTCCCTTCACCAAAAATGCCATGAATCATAGGATTACAGGCTTAGATTGGAAAGAAACTCAAGTCCAATTCCCATCCAAATCATGGATCCTATCAACAATGTCCCTGGCAAGATGTCTCTAGACAGACAACTCATTATCCATAGAATGATATTCAGTGATTGTGAGCTATTACCATTATTATTATCTTTGTTATTAAATTAACAGGATGGAAGAATGGAATGAAACTAATAAGAAAAAATCAACAGGGCAAATGTGAAAATCAGTACATGGCATCAAAAACCAAACTTTGAGTACAGAATGAGAGAAATATAGAAAAGAGAAGTTCATGTAAAAAAAAAAAGACTCAGAGATTCTAGTACATTGACAGGTTAGAATGACTCAGCAAGGAGAGTGAGGCAGCCCCTAAAGTTTCATGTGCTCTTAGATTGCATTCCTGAAAATCTAGTGTAGGGCAGCAAGGGTCATCTGGACTTCTCATTCTGCCAATCCATCCATCAATCAAGAATATGGATTACCTGTACACAAGGCCTCTTCATCTCTATTGAATCAAGCAATCATTTGAAGGCATGAACTAGATGTGAACAATTAATCAAAGGAAGAATAGAGTGCTTTTGAGTCATTGGATGTGGACAAATAGTCCCTCATAGGAAATGTCTTGTTTTTGGTTCAGCCATACCCTTGGATAAAAACAGTCAATCAGTTGAGAGTCTGAAAATTTCTAACAGGAGACTAGCTGAGTGGTGGAACAGCATCAGCTGCAGCCATGACTGTGTTGAGAGGGACTCATTGGGGTGGGGGGTTGGAGGAGAGAACTGCTTCCTCTGTGCCCCCCCCCCCCCCCCTTGAGCAGAGTATTACTTTGTGAAGATCAAAAGACCAGAAGTTTTGGACTTCCTAATGCATCTGAGCAGTATTCCGAGAACAACAGTGACTGATAGCTGTATCTGCATTAGGAGTGGAAGACAAATGAGACACATGGTGAGAGGCAGCTTTAGGATTGTACAAGGAGCCCAGAAAACTTTACCTAAAAAGAATTCCATAAGGACTCCAGGAAGGGGAAAAGCACTTTCAGTCAATCACAAGCTGTGAATTATGCCTTCACCACATTGTTCTTTAAGATTGCCCTGGACTAGGCATATACTTGTGGGAGAGTGCATTACACATGATTTATAACAACTGATTTTTCTAAACTACCTTAGTAAATTCCCTAAACCAAAACCTAAGTAAATCTGTCTGGTTGCCTGGTAGTCGATGGGGAGGTTCATGAGCAATAGCATTAGAGAAACCACCCCTAAATCCTCAAAACTACCCCTAAAATTCTGAACAGAGATGTAGCCACACCCTGGGGAACTAAATTTTCAGTGCTAGTAGGGATTAGGATGGGGAGTCTAGGTGGCATGTTAGATAGAGCAACAGGCCTGGAGACAGGAAGACTCATTTCCCTGAGTTCAAATCTGGTCTCAGATACTTGCTATCTGTGTGACCCTGGGCAAGTCACTTTACCTTGATTGTCTCAATTTCCATATCTTTAAAATGAACTGGAGAAAGAAATGGTAAACACTCCAGTCACTTTGCCAAGAAAACCCCCAATATTCTCACAAAGAGTTAAACACAATCGAAACGACTGAACAACAAAGGGGTTAGAAGAGTGAACCCAGAACCTGTGCTACACAATACAGGACAAGGGAAAAACATGAGAAATCATATGATTTAGTGGACAAAAGTGCTAGACATGGAGTTATCTCTGGCATTAGCTGTGTGACCATGGGCAAGTCCCTTAATATGAGGCTGTTTTCTCATCTGGCGACAGAACAAGGGTGATATTTGGATCTCTACGTTATGGGTTTGTTGTAGAGCTCCCATGAGATAATGCATGTAAACTGCTGTCTCAAGTCACATTATGACATTGTTTCATACTTCCCTCCTAGGACCACCTCTTCAGCATGGTGTCCTTTTGTAGGCTATATTTTAGAAGGAGCACAGACATACTGGGACATGTTGGGTGGTGAGGTAAATAAAAGCTATGTCATAAGATGATCAGGAAAGGGGGAGGGATATTTATCCAGAAGAAAAGACCTAGGGATAAAATGACAATTTTCTTCCATATTTGTCATATGGAAAAGCAGTTAGATGTGTTCTGCCTGTACCCAGAAAGTAGAATGAAGACTAATCAGTGGAAGCTACAGAGAAGGTGATCTTAGTTCAGCATAAAAAATAATTCTAATAATTAAAGCTATTTTTAAAAAAGCATGGGTTGTCGCTGGGGATAATAATAGTAACTAACATTTCCATGGCATTTTTATAACTTGTAGAGCATTTTTCTAAAAAAAAAACACAACAACCCCCCTCCCCAACCCAAACCCTGTTAAGTGGTAGAAGATATAATTTTCTCCATTATTACAGATAAGGAAACTGAGTCTCAGGGAGATAAAGAGACTTGCCTAAGGTCACACAGCTAATAGGTGGTATTGCTTGGTTTTCAGCACTGGGTTTCTGATTCTAAAGTCTAGAACTCTTTCAACTAGAGTATGAAGTAACCAGACTCAAAAAATTAATTTTAATGTAGCAAACATTAGGGATTATCTATTTGTCTGTCTGTCTATCTATCTATCTATCTATCTATCTATCTATCTATCTATCTATCTATCTGTCTGTCTGTCTGTCTGTCTGTCTGTCTGTCTGTCTGTCTGTCTGTCTGTCTGTCTATCTATCTATCTCTTTATCACCTTATACTGTTCCATGTGGTGGGGATACATACACACACAAAAAAAAACCCAAAACAATCTTCGCCCTCAGTTTTTTCTCCATCCTATCTCGAGATTAGTAAATTTCCATTGAAACACCGGAGACCATTTATTCAAAGGTACAAAGGAGAGAGATGGAATCCATCTATCAGTCTTACTTGACTGGAATGAAGAATGCATAAAGAGGAGTGGGCAGGTAGTTGGAAGGCTGATTGTGGAGATCTTTTCAAATGTCAGGCTGAACATTTAGCATTTTATCCTCGAGGTAGTAGGCAACCACTGAAGATTTTTGAGTTGTATAATTACATAGTCTGGGCAGGTAAGTGTTTCGGTGGAAAGAAGACTTGGTTTGGAATCAGAAGACTACTCTTGCTGAATTTAAACCTGGCCTCAGACACATCATCTGTGGGACCCTGGGCAAGTCACTTAAAACCCTGTTAACCTCATCTGTAAAATGGGCTGTAGAAAGAAATGGCAAAGCATTCCAGTATATTTACCAAGAAAATGTCTAATTTTGGTCACAAAGAGTCAGACATGACTGAAATGACTGAACAAAGTGACATAGTCATGTATTTTAGGAATATCAATTTGCCATCTGTGTAGAAAATAAAGTGGAGAGGGAAAATATAGGAAACATGTACATAAATTGGAAGAATAGAGAAATAGTCCAGGTGAGAGTTGATGAGGACCTATGGTAGAATCTGTATGCGAATGGAGATATTTATGGCAATTGTTCTGAAGGTAGGAATTGACAAGACTTGTCAGGATATGGAGTAAGCCTTGATAAGATATGGGGGGAAATGGAGAGAGAACTAAAGATTGTGAACCTGGCTAGGTAACTAGAAGAATGGTAGCAACCTCAATAGAAATAGAGAGATATGGAAGAACAAATCTGGAACTCCATGCTTTTGAATGACAGTAATGAAGAGAAGTTATTAATGGCTTAATATAAACTTGGAGGGCAGTCTCCAGTGGAGGTATCCAGGATCAATGCTTGACCCTTTTCTGTTAAACATTTTTATCTGTGACTTAGATGAAAGTATACATGGCCCACTTACAAATTTGAAGATAGGAAATTGGTATGGAAAGCTAACATTGGATGATGAGTAATGATACACAAAGATATTGAAAGTCAGAAAGATGGCAGGCCAAATCTAATAAGATGATACTTACTGGGGATAAGTGTAAAGTCCTATACTGGATTAAAAAAAAAAAATCAACTTTACAAGTATAGGATAAAGGAAGAAAGGCTAGAATATAGCCCATATGAAAAAGATTTGGAAGTTTTAGTGGTTTATAAGCTCTGTATTAAGTCTAGAGAGTGATATGGCTGCCCAAAAAGCTAACACAATTTTAGGCTGCTTTAAGAGAGACAGTTGCAAAAAAGGATATTAAAGTCTTGTTTTACTTTACCCTGGAAGCATTGTGTGACCCGAAGTAAAAAAGACCTGTTCATATCCTTCCTCAGACATTGCCTGTGTGACCCTAGGAAAGTTACATCATCTGTTTTAATTTTCTCATCTGTAAAGTGTGTGTATAGTTGGTGCCTAGTACGTTTTATCTTATTAGATTTGCCCCACCCCCCTCTTCTGACTTTCAATAGAGTTGGTGCTGGTTGGAGAAGGACTCAAAAGTGTCTAATGTCCCTTCCAATTTGGAATCTATGAATCTCTGAATATCCGGTCAACTGTGTGCAGCTCTAGCTGCCACATTTTGGAGTCCATTTTTATAAGTTGTAGCATGTACAAAGGAAGGTGACCAGGATAGTATGAAACCTGGAGACCAAGCAATAGGAATTCTGGTCTTAGAGGACTGTTGGTGCTTAGCCTTGAGAAAAGAAGATTTGTGTGTGTGTGTGTGTGTGTGTGTGTGTGTGTGTGTGTGTGTAATATGTGTAATATTTGATAGCTGCCTTCAAGTATTTGAAGGGTTGTCATGTAGGAGAGGAATTATAAATGCTCTACTTGGCCCCAAAGAGCAGAACCAGGAACAGAGGCAAATTTAGACTCAATGTCAGAAAATATTTCCTACCAATTATTTCTGTCCACAAGCAGAATGGGCTGCCTTGGGAGGTGATGGGCTCCCCGATTGCTTCTCAGGGATGGTGTAGATTTCTGTTCAAGTACAGGATGGTATATAAGAGTTCTTTTCTGTGATTCTAGGATTATGCAATGGACCTTTAAGGTTTGTAAGGAACTTTACATGCTTTATATCATTTGATTATCAACATAACACTATGTATTAGTTAAAACAAATATTATCTCTATTTTACAGGTAAAGAACCTGCGAGCCAGAGGTCACAGAGCCCCAAATCACAGAGATAATAAGTGGCAAAGCCTAGAGTCAAACCCAGACCTTTGGATTCCAGGCCCAGTGTTTTTTCCTGACCCTGCTGCCCTTTTTGGAACACAAATCTGTCATCCATTGTATTAGTCATCTCTCCCAACTTTGTGTCAAAATCTTATTTTGTGCCTTCTGCTTTGGCCACATGCCTTGCTTCATCTACATCCTTTGCTGACTCTGGGGGAAGAAGGGGTTATTGAAACAGTGATTTCTACCTCCAGTTCCTTTCTTTAAGTTTTCTTATGTACAAGGCTCTGGGACTTAATATTCATTCCCAGAGATGGTAGAAAGTTGAGAAAAATATACTACAAACTACTAAGCTTTTATTAACATTAGAAACAGCAGGTAAATCAAGCAAAAATTTATTTGGTCTGCAGAGGAATTCTTAAATTCTGATAATTTTTATCCATCTATTATAGGTAAGGAACTCTTCTAGGTCAGGACATAGACAAAACAAAAAAACAGTCCCTGTCCTCAAGGAACTTACATTCTACATCTCGAATACTGCATTTACAGAGTGAAGTAAATCCAAGGTAACTTAAGAAGGTAGAATAGTACCAGAAAAGGCTTCCTCTAGGAAACGGTGCCTGAGTTGAACACATGGAATGATAAGTTTAGGGAACATAAAGTAGGAGACTTTATATAGAAAGTAGAGAGGGAGAAAGGGGAATGATATAAATTAAGGCTGGAAATGTAGATTGTTTTCAAGATGCTTTGAATGGTTTCTAACTTCTCATTTTCTCTATCTATATTCTGCTTTAACCTTTCTCTTCATTTTTCCATCTTAACTCTTTATTTCACACTTTTCTTTCTTTCTTTCTTCTTTGCTTTTTGGAGGGGGAAAGGCAGGGCAATTAGGGTTAAGTGACTTGCCCAAGGTCACATGGCTAGTAAGTGTTAAGTGTCTGAGGCTAGATTTGAACTCAGGTCCTCCTGACTCCAGGGCCAGTGCTCTATTCACTGACTACCTAGCCACCCCCTATTTCACACTTTTCCTTAGTACCTTTTGAATGTAAGGAAGGAAATAAGCATTTATTAAGCACCTGTCAGGAAGACATCTTCCTGATTTCAAATCTGGCCTCAGATACTTACTAACCATGTGACCCTGGGCAAGTCACTTAACCCTGTTTGGCTCAGTTTCCTCATTGGTAAAATGAACTGGAGAAGGAAATGGCTAACCACTCTAATATCTTTGCCAAGAACACCCCCAAATGGGGTCACAAAGAGTCAAATGTGACTGAAAATGACAACTATGTACCAGTCATTATGCTAATTTGATCCTCACAACAATCCTATGAGATAGTACTATTATTGTCCCCATTTTGCAATAGAGTAAAGTGAGGTAGATGGAGATGAAATGACTTGACCAGGATCACATAGCCAGTAAGTGTCAGAGGCAGGATTTAAATTTAGATATTCCTGACTCAAGATCTATTCCCTATCCTCTATACCACCTAGCTGCCTCTAAGGAGTATAAGGTACTTGGGCATTTAATAAATACCTAGTTAATTGAAATCAGTTGTCTCCAGTTTCAAACTTCCCTAATATTTTGCTTCACCTTTTTTTCACTATTTGTTCTTCTTGATTGGCATTTCACTTTTTTGGTTCTATAAATTGGGTGAATCTTCTTTTAAGTTCCTTTTCCCTCTTTACTTGATGGGTTCCTTCACAAAATAACAACGTCATTGCTTGAGAACTGGAAGGGACGTTGGAAGACATCTCATTTATCCACCTTGTTTTATAGCTAAGAAATTGGAGACTTAAGTGACTGAATCAGGAGTCTATTCCAGGTCCTCTGCCTCTAGATCCAGAATTCTTACTGCTCCATTGCACCATTGCCCTTCTTCCCTGCTTCTCTCAGTTTCACTTTGCCAAAGTAACAGCATTTTGGAAATGGGTTGGGCTGCAGAGATCACCTGGTCCACATTTCTTAAAACTTTTTTCATGTGTATCCTGGACCCCCTGGGCAGTCTGGTGAAAATCTATCAGGGACCTTAGAAGAATAGTTTTAAATGAATAAAATAAAATATGTAGGATGACAAAGGAAATCAGTTATGCTAAAATTTGGTAATCAAAATAATTTAAAAAACAAGTTCACAGAGGTGGCTAGGTGGTGCAGTGAATAGAGCACCAGCCCTGGATTCAGGAGGACCTGAGTTCAAATCCTGCCTCAGATACTTCACACAAAAAAAACTAGTCATATGACCTTGGTCAAGTCACTTAACCCCAATTGCCCTGCCTTCCCCCTCCAAAAAGCAAAAACAAAAACAAAAACAAAAAACAAAAACAAGTTCATGGATCTTAGGTTAAGAATTTATGATCATTTACAACCTATTTTAAGAGATTGATGCCAGAACTATGATTTTACTGGTTTAGGGAACATCTAGCCGAGTCACTTAACCCTGTTTGCCTCAGTTTCCTCACATGCAAAATGAGCTGGAGAAGAAAATGGCAAGCCACTCCAGTGTCTTTGCCAAGGAAAATCCCAAATGGGGTCACAAAGAGCTAGACATGACTGAAATGACTGAATAAAATTGTTCCCCTGTCTACAAATAAGGGTACTGCAGCTCAGAGAGTTAAACTTGTTTAATGTCATATAGCCAATAAATGATATAGTCCTGTCTCATATACCTGAAAAAAAGGAAGGAGTATTCCATTTCCATAGAAAGAATACCCATAAGCTCAAACCCTCAAAAGAAACAGGGAAGTAAGAAGAGGATGGGTTGATAGAGAGAGTTCTATTTTGGAAACGCTGAGTTTAAGGTAAGGAAATACAGTCTGCAATGTCTAATAGGCAATCTTTATTGCCTACCTAGAGATCAGGAGAAAAACTAGGGATACATATATAGATCTCTGAGTCATCAGTCTAGAAATTATATTTAAATGAGAGTGAGAGAGAGTATGAAGAGAGAAGAGAAGACAGCTCAGGATAGAGCCTTTGGGAACATTCACAGTTAGGGGGGCTAAGTTCAAGGATGACTGAACTTTCAAATGGAGAAATCCTGAAATTCCTACCCTCGGTCTTCTAGTGGTGTGGGTGATTTAAGAGGCCCTCGTTACAGACTGAGAGATGATAAATTTCAGACCATTCTTCTTACTCAGCCATTTGTTACCTTTACCCCAACTAAAGTTTGGAAATACTGATTTCCAGAGGCTGGTTGTTCCCAGTGCAAGTCAACTTGGATGATAGATGTCAACAATCAGAAGATTTTATAACCATTGTTTGAGCATCCATAGTGTTAGTATGGGGTAGGCACCCTAAAGCAGGAAAGTCTCAATGGCTCCCTTTGCATTCTCTCAGAGGGGACTGGTGTGTGGAAGAGGGATTAAACTCACTCTGTTTGGCTCCAGAGGGTAACAACATAATATGGAAATAGCATAGAAGCAAACAACAATTTGATGTTCAGGGAATTTTCTTAACAACTAATGGAATAGGCTGTATCAGAATATTATTTTGTTGTGGTTGTTCCAGTCATATCTGACTCTTCATGAGAATATTTGGTATTTTCTTGGCAAAGAAACTGGACTGATTTGCCATTTCCTTCTCCAGCTCATTTTACACATGAGGAAACTGAGGCAAGCAGGGTTAAATGACTTGTCCAGGGTCATACAACAAGTAAGTGTCTAAGGCCAGATTTGAACTCAGGAAGGTAAATCTTCCTGATTCCAAACCCAATATTCTATCCACTGCACCACTTAGCTATTACCTTTGGCCTCCATGAGTGAAAGTCCTCAAGCAAAGACTGTATGACCAATTTGTCAAATATTCTTGTCCAAGTATAGGTTAGACTAAACTGCCTGAATTTCCTTCCACCTCTGGTATTGCAGGATCCTGTGATGTTGAGTACCATGATGCTTGGGTATGAGTTAGAAGATGCAGCCCGAGTTTCCTTCCACTACTGATATGTTATGATTATGCAATGCCTGTGATTCTTGAATACTTTTCACCAAAATCTCCTTTGATTGTTGGTGAAATATATGGTAGTCATAAGATGCCTCTAGTGTTACCACTATGAATACCATTTAGAGGCATGAGTGATGATCTAGGAACCAAGAGATTTAGCTTCCAGTCTCACATCTGTAGTTACAGAGATGAAACTACATAAACTTCTTTATCTGCTGCTAAAATGAAGGTGAGCTAGATGCTTTTAGTTTCCGTCTGACTCTCAAATTCTATTATACTTCTTAAACGTTTTTTGTTGTTAATAATTAACTTGCTCAATCATCTAATTAATATTGTTGAGTACTTAGAAGTTGCTTGACACTGTGTAAAATTACCTAGTATTTATCAGTTGCTTAACCCAGATCAAAAGAGGATAAACATGAAGTCACTGCTTCTGTGCCTGGAATTCTACCCATGAACGAGAGCTATGTGTCTACATTTTCTTCCCTTAATGTAGTACTACTTACTTATTTATTTTTACTTCAAAATGGTAAAGCCACCTGAATCTAAAAATTTTACTGCTAATCGCCGTGACCCCACTTAGCTAATTTATGCCTCCAGACCAGTAAAAGGAAAATTCAAGACCCATTTTCTTGGATCTTGGCTTCCTTGGCTGATTGATAGACAGTGTAGAAGCCCTGTAAGGGCCACTGAACTATGTACAGGGGGCATGGAGGGCTGTATTTCAGTTTCATGTTCAACCACAGTCCACTTGTTGAACTTGAGGCAAGTAATTTAAGCAGTCCCAAACTCAGTGTATCCATTTATAAAGTAAGGGGGTTATCCTAGATGATCCCTAAGATGCCTCACATTTATAAGGAGGATTTGGGACTGGAAGAGATCAACAGCTCAGACCATTTTTCTCCTTTTCTCCAAGGACAGCTAAGGATACCTAGACCCAGAAAGAAGAAGCAACTTGACCAAGGAAGGTCACACAGGTAGTTAACAGCAGAAAAAGGATTCCAACTTAAATTTTCTGATTTCAAATCCAATGCTCTATCACATCAAAACACTAGATGGTTCTATATTGAATTGATTTTAAATCATCTGAGACTGTAACACTTCTATGCATTTGAAATATAGTTCAATATTCTATAACATTCATTTACTCAGGTCAAGTACAATGCTTTAGAATTCAAGACATTTGGGAACAAGAGAGTTTCTTAGGTGATTTCAAAGAAAACAGATGATTTTTATTATGTAATCCTGACTTCTTAGAACTGGGAAGGAAATTGGAGATAATCAAATCCAACTCATATCTATATTTCCTTGCTTTGAAGCCTTCCAGTGATAGAGAACTCAGAGCTTCCTGAGGAAGCCCATTCTACTTATATACAACTCAATTATGGTAAAATCCTCTTCAAAGGCTAATGCTATCCAAAAGGTAAATAATCATCCTTTAATAAATTTTATAGAAATATATGGCTAAAGAAAAGCCATTTTTCTAGCCAACAGGTGGGAGCGGTACTTGTGTTTACCAAGCTCTCTCATTGCAGCTGTGGAGATTTCTGAACTCCAGCAAACAGAAAGAAATAGTCATTATGTTTGACTGATGACATCCACAGGAAGAGTTGTAAGTTCTCACTTCTCAGTGAGTGAATCTCCACGTGAGAAATGGTTTCACTATCTACAGCAATGGGAAACCTTGGCTTTTCCCTGAAGCCCTCTGTCAACTGGCCTGTCTGTGCTGTCAGACTTAATTCTCCTGAACATGTTTCCAGTATTGCTTCATCTGGAAATGGATGACAACTTCAGAAAGAGCAAGGAGGCTTTTCCAAGGCCAAGAAAGAGTTAAGGGAAACAAACTTTGGTATCTCAGTCACGCAGTTCTTTTAGGCTCACGGAGCAACGAGCTAGTTTAAATGTCTAAATCACAGAGGATATCAGGTTCTTGTCCAAATAGCAAAAGACATTTATTTTTTTTATCTGTGAAAAGACAGAGGTTTTGAAAAGATGTCAAACTGTATAAAACTGCAATATTACATACCGTTAAAGACATTATCTGTGGTTGTTCTTAAAAAATGGTAAAACTTTTAGAGACAAAAAGGAAAGTGTGCATTTATGAAATAATATACTCTGTGAATAGACAAGTACACAGTGTTTCTGTCTCTTGTGATAGGCAGATAAATGTCCTGATAAATTATTAGGAGACTTTCTGCCCCTAGTTATCTGCCTTTATCCCCTTCTCCTACAAAGCAGCCAGACACCAGACAAATCAATCATTGTCAGTATTATGAGCTTTGATAAAATTCTTACCAGCAAAAAATGGAGATGCTTTGTTTGGGCAGATTCATTGAGGTAAATGTTAGACTCATTATGTATTGATTATAGCAGAATAAAGTTAAGGACAAAAATGAAAAAAAAACTGGTTTGACATGGGTTTGAATTCTGGCTTATAAGGTTTGCTTTTTTGTTGTTCAGTTATGTCTGACTCCTCATGACCCTATGGACCATAGTACACTGATGTTGTCCATGGAATTTTCTTGGCAAAAATACTGGAGTTGTTTGCTATTTCCTTCTCCAGTGTATTAAGTAGACAGGTTAAATGACTTGCCCAGGGTCACACAGTTAGTAACTGTCTGAGGTCGAATTTGAACTCAGGTCTTCCTGACTCCCATTCCAGTGCTCTGTCCATTGAGCCACTAACCACTGTATAATATTTACTAGCTGCTATTTAATCTCTCTGAGTCTCAGTATTCTCATCTATAATTGGGGATAACTCGTTCATTCATTTATTAATTTAAATATTTAATGAGCTCCTTTTGTATATAGAACATTATGCTAGGTGCTGAGGGAAATACAACGTTTAGATCTGACATATTTACTGCTTCTCATAAAGCTTACAATCTCCTAAGGAAGCAGTTTTCAAAGTTTTTAATCTTGGACTCTTTTAGTCTCTTAAAAATTATTGAGGATCCAAAAGAACTTTTATTTATGCTGTTTATATCTAGCAAAATGTTAGGTGATAAAAACCAAACTTGATTCTTGGGAATTCATGCATTTGAAATCTTGCAGTCAGTGAGATCAAAGATTCATTGAAACTCCCATCCATTCATATGTGAATTTGTTCATTCATTTCAATTATAAATGTCAGAAATTAAAATATCTTAGTATTCTTAGGTAATAGTTTGACCTTGTGGACGCCTTGAAAGAATCTTGGGGACTTGTGGATAAATGACTATTCTTTGAGAATCAATGTAAATCACAGACATAGATAACTTTACTACATAATATGAAATTACAAGCATATTGATAAGTATAAAACAGATTACTATGTGAAATCTGACAAAGAGAGTCATTTCTAGTTAGGGGGAGGATTACGGGAGGCTTTATGGAATAAATGGCATTTAAATTTTGATTTAAGCATCATATAGGAATTCAACAGCTAAAGACACAGAAAATAATGTTTTAAACATAAAAACAGAATAAATAAATCATGGAGGCAGAAAACGACAGAGCATGCTTTGGGGGGGGTGGGAAAGAGAACAGTCCAGTTTGATTAGAAGATAAAACATATGAAGAGAAGTAATTTGGAAGAAGACTAGAAAGGGAGGTACCAGATTATGGGAGGCTTTGAGAGTCAAGCAAAAGAGTTTGAACTTTATTTTTAAGTCAATAGAGAGCTACGGAGGATTTTTGAGCATAGGAGTGACATGACCAGATGTTTACCTACTTCACAGAGTTGTTGTGAGGAAAGGATTTTGTAAACCCTAAATCACCATGTGTCAATTATCGTTAATAAGATGAATCAGATTAATAAATGTTCAATTCAGTTAAATTCAATAAACATTTATTTGCTAAGTGCTTACTTTAAGCATGGTACCATTCTGGATGGTGGGGATATGAAGGTTAAAAAAAGAACAGGCTCTACCTGTGAAAAAAAGTAACAGAATCTAACAGGGACAATAAGTGTGATAGAAGATAGAACTTGATAGATGAAAAATCTGAGGAAGGAGAGATTATTTTCAGCTGGGTATCAGGAAGGCTTGGGGCAGTTAGGTGGTGCAGTTAATAGAGCACCAGCCCTGGAGTCAAGAGAACCTGAGTTCAAATGTGAGCTCAGACACTTAACACACATACACACACACACACACACACACACACACACACAAACAAACCTAGCCCTGTGACCTTGGGCAAGTCACTTAACCCCAATTGCCCTACCTTCCCCCCTCCAAAAAACAAAACTAAACAAAATTAATTTAAAAAATCAGGAAGACTTCATAGAGATCTTGGAAAAAAGTTCTTCCTTGAAGGAAAAGAAAGATTTGTGTATTTAGTTGGTGTGTCTATGTGTATAAGGAGATTTCCTTGACTTTTCTCTTTATATTAGAAACCCTTTTAGGGCAAGATTTCTCTACCTTTTCTACCATCCCTATAGAGACTAGCATAGTACAACAGGCCAAGTGGATTCAATAGCTATTTTTCTAGTAATGATAATTAATGACTAAGTGTGACTTAGGGCAAGTCATTTAAACTCTGTATCTCTGTTTTCTCATTTATACAGAGCTAAATTTCTAAGATCCCTTTCAACTCCCAAAATCCATAACTCTAAGTTTCATTGACTATAACCAGAGATTTGTGTTGTCTGTATCTTTCACCTCCTCAAATTTCTGCAGTCCCCCTCCACTTCTGCCATCTTGTTCCCCTTCCTATGCAAAGGAATAACAATAACAACAGCTTTTTAGAGTGCTTTAAAGTTTGCAAAACACTTTACATGTTATTTGATTCCCTCAACAATTCTATAATTCAGGTGCTATTATTGCCTATCTCTACTTTGCAGTTGAGAAAACTGGGGCTCACAGAGCTGACTTCTCCAGGATGTGGAGATAGGATGTGGAGCCTAATTCAGACTTGTCTACACTAAATTAAGTGTTTCATCTATTAATCTACCTAGCTTCCAGAACAATGGAGACAAGTTTTGGGAATAGTGACAGGTCACAAATGGAGAACAATTCTGGAAGGATCATGGAGCTGGAAGGCACCAAGGTCATCAACTTCAACCCCTTCATTTTACCAATGGAGAAACTGAGGCTGAAAAAGGTTGAGTGATTTGCCCAGGGTAACAAAACTATTGTCTTAGGTGGTAATAGCATAGAAAATCAACTGTAAAACTTTCTTAGGTGATAGGTAGCATGGTTGAACTACATTTGAAAACATGGGGCTTTTTTTGTTGTTGTTGAAACCAGGCAATCAGTTGATAAATGTTTGTTTCCTCATCTGTAAAATGGGGATAATAATGGCACCTACTTCGCAGGATTATTGTGAATATCAAGTGAGATAATAATTATAAATGCTTGGCACAGTGCCTGGTGAATAGTGAGCACTATATAAATATTAGCTGTTTTTATTATTACATGAACAAATTCATAAGTGAATGGCAGAGGTTGGAATGAATCTTTGACAACCATTTTGATGGACTATAAGATTGCAAATGCCAGATGTTCCCAAGAACCAAGGTTTGTTTTAAAGCCCCTAGCATTGCATTTTTCACAAAGTAGATGCTCAATGAATGTTTGATGGATGTTTTTTTACAACATAAAAATAACACTAACTGAAAATTTTGACTAAAGGCTCACTCACTATTCTCTGACTACCATTCTAAGGGATAAAGGTTGTTTTCTAGGATTAGAATGGTGTTTGTTTCTATTTCAGACAAGTCTATGTTTCTGGACTTGTTCTTTCTGGTCAATAGGCAAGAAGGCATAATTTTAACAAGATCTGTTTAATTCTAAACATCCTAAGGACTATAGATTTTTCCCCCTCCTCTGTCAGTGGTTCAGCTTCAAAGTGAGGAGGTGTAAAAATCAGAAAGTCATTTACTGCCTTAAAAATGCATGTAATCAGGTAACAGCTCATGATTTGACAATGATAGTAAAATTGGCAATGTCAGAGGGGCAAAGAAAAGTTTAAAAGTTACAAAAAGAAACTTTAAAATGTACAAAGACTGCATTGAAAAACAATTTGAAATAAACAGAATTCAGTCCTGGCTAGTTAGCTGAATTAACTAGTAGTATCAATAATAAGTAAGTTATAAAAATAAAGAAATACAGGGTGTCCTATTAGAGAAATGGGATAAAAAATGGATATCATGTGATATTAATGTTGATATCATGTGATATCATGTTGACCTAATCCATGTAGGTCAACTCCTTTGCCACAACTTAAAAAGTCTTAGAGTGATGCCCAGCAGATCAAGACTTTCCCAGGACCACAAGTGACTTTCCCAGGACCAGACAGACATTATTTGTCAGCAGTGGGACTTGAAATTTGGCCCTTCTAGCTTTGCAACATGACTCATGTTACAGAGTTGGATAGTGTTCCATTTGGATTTGAAGTCAGTAATACTTGTTTAAACCCTGTCTTTGACACTGATGAGTCATGTAACCATAGGTACAGGTCACTTAACTTATCTGACACTCAGTCAATTTTCTTAGACTTACCTCCAAAGAAATAGAGATATAGACAGGACCTATTATTTCCTTGGTATAGGGACCTCCCAGGTGAGGAAACACATGTTAGTAAGGCAGGTTGGTACCTTTTCTTCAAGAGCTTATATAGCCTTAGAGAGTGATCTAAAGTAAAGATGTCAAACTATAATACAAATAGGTAACAAAAATCCACATACAAGCATTCCTATGGGCTTCATGTTGATTTAGTTTTAAAATGCAATATTATCCATGTTTTGATGGATTAAAAAAATTATGTTACTAAATATTTCCAAATTCAATTTTAATCTGGTTCAGGTGTATTCAGGAGTGAAGTGGGCTATGTGTTTGACATCTTTAGTCTAAAGAACTGAGACTAGGTAGTTAACTACACCTAGGATTACATATCCATTGGTTGGTTAGTTGTCCTTTGTTCCTGAAGAAGACCAAAATGACATCACTATGTTGGAGTCAAACTACAGTGTGTCCATCTGTGGCTGATCAGACCAATATTGGCTTGAAAGACTCTGCCACAGCTCAGGCACAAATAGTCCATGTGAACATTGGGAGTGGAGATGGTTCTAAATTTGTGTATCTCACATATCTTTTGAGCTACTGCAATTCTGCTTCTCTCACAGAGCATGGCACCTCCTTTGATGAGTGCAAGCCTAAAGGTATGAAGCTCAGATATCATGTAGTCCAACTCATGTTACAGATGTGAAAACTGAAGCCCAGGAAGGGTAAATCCTTGTCTGAGATCACATCGGCAGTAAGGGCCAGAGGTGGAGTTTGAACACAGATTGTATGACTCCAGGACCAACATAATTTTTAATACACCATGTTGCCTCCTTGCTTGGTAACCTTTTATGAATTCTTCAAGGCCACTTCTACAAGTGAGACTGAGATATCCCACCAGGGATAAATCAAAACCAATTTCTGTAAAAAGAGATTACTGTGATATAAGAAATGATGAGCTTGATGGTCTTGGAAAAGCATGGAAAGGACTGCATGATATAAGGAAGAGCAAAGTGAGCAGAACCAAGAAAACATTGTATACAGTAACAGCAGCATTGTTTTAAGAATGACTTTGAGGTCTTTGGTTAGTTAGAGGGACAACTGATGATAAATATATTGATTATTTGCTAGTCTAATTAATAAACTTATTATTAATTAACCCAGAAAAAAGAATGGCATTGAGCTACCAAGTCATTTTGATTATTATAAATAAATTAAAAATAAAAGACACTATCTGCATCCTGAGAAAGCATTGATAAAATAGAAATATGTATAGAATAATTTTACATACATGCACACACATATACATTTGTGTCTAATTGTAACCATTTCTAGGGCTGGGGAAAAGTTTATATGATAACTGTTGAATATTTGGAGGGAATAGCAAATTGTACACGTTAGATTTGCAGTTTCATGTGCAGTCATCTTTATATTGTACTGTGTTATAGAAATGCTTCTTTTATTCTGTGAATTGAAATTAAATAAAATTTTAAAAGAGAGAGAGATGTCACCAGGACCCACTTTCTAGTTCAAGGACAGTAGAAATTAGTAGAGATGTCGCCTCTTGCCAGGCAATAATCTTTAGTTGTATTAATTGCATTCAGTTGGTCACCATAAGGTCAAATATAATCCTGTTTTAATTGAACTTGTAACCACTGGAGATTTATTATACTGTTCACCCAGACTGGATATTAGCTGTCTGGTAGGGGAGGGGATGATCCATAGGGAGAGGAACTGAGCTTCTTATTTCAATGGCATAGTCTCCTAACCCATGTAGGTCAACTCCTTTGCCACAAATTAAAAGTCTTAGAGTGATGCCCAGCAGATCAAGACTTTCCCAGGTCCACAAGTGACTTTCCCAGGACCACACAGACATTTGTCAGCAGTGGGACTTGATATTTGGCCCTTCTGGCTTTGCAACATGACTCATATTTCTCTGATCTTGCCTCAGTCATAAGCTGTCTGAGGAGTCCTAGAGTTAAAGAATATTTCAGTTGAAATGGGTCTTGTAGAACAGGAGTT
>NW_027186304.1:63946041-63961668 GCF_028583685.1 Petaurus breviceps papuanus | reverse complement strand
AGTAACTTGCCCAAGGTTACACGGCTAGTTTTTTTGTGTTAAGTGTCTGAGGCCGGAACCGAACTCAGGTCCTCCCGACTCCGGGACCGGCGCTTTACTCGCTATGCCACCTAGCCGCCCCCATGAACAGGAGTTTTTAACCTTTCTCTGTGTGTCCTAGAGCCCTCTGGTAGAGCCTGTGGGTCCCTTCTCAGAAGAATGTTTATGGCCTATGTTGATAACTGAAGAAAATGCTGAATTTCAGTTAGCAATTTAAAATTTCAATTTCAACTTAAAAATTTTCAACTTCAATTCAGTTGAAATTTCCAATTTCAATTTGAAAATTTGAATTTGGTTTAATTTTTTAAAATCTATTTTTCTCACTCATGTTCATTGACCATATTTAAGAACCATTGTTGTAGAACAACTATATCAATCCTCTCATTTTAATTATGAGGAAACTGAGGCTCAGGGAGAGGAAATGATTTTCCTAATAAGACAGATAGTGTTGGAACTGGGACTCTAACCCAAGGCTCTTGATTCCCACCCAGAGCTCTTTTCACTATATTAAATAGTTGTATGGATTCCACTTCTGAGAACTTCTAGGGGAGGTGAAATAGTTTGATAAGGATGGACTCTTTGCTTCTCCTCTCCACTCCTAGAATCTCACAATGATTATGATTCTCTGTTTACCCCACTGACAGATGGCATTGAAGAGTTTCCTCATCTGTAAAATGGGGATAATAATAGCACCCACCTCACAGAGTTGTTGTCAGAAGAAAATAAGATAATACCGTACCTATAAATTGTTTTACAAACCTTAACGTTCTATATAAATGCTAGTTATTATAGTATCATTAATAATTGTATTACCAATATAAATATTATAAATATAATATCATGATAATGCTATTTCTATAATTATTAACATAAATAATCATATTTTACTCAGAAAGTGATTCATTTTGTGGAAAATAATAAAGAACTAGTTTGAAAATTGTTGTTTTTATTATTTTTTACATTTAGGAAATAAAAAATAAAAAATGACATATCCAAAGTCATATAAAGACAATTCTTTTATCAATAATTCATTAAGTCCATCCTAAGCAACTGATGGCATAGTTTATAGACTGGAATCAGGAAGCCCTGAGTTCAAATCCAGCATCAGACACTTACTAGATGTGTGACCCTGGGCAAGTCACGTAGCCCTGTTTACTATAGCTTCCTTAACTGTGAAATGAAGGTGATAACAGCACCTACGTCACAGGGTTGTTTTGACAATCATATGAGATAATATTTATAAAGAGCTTAGCACAGTACACTGTATAAATGCATTTTCTCTTTCTACCCTCCACTCCCTAATACATATCATGCAAGAGGAGTATGGCAAGAAGAGCTGGGTTCAAGTTCTGACTCTGTTACAGATTGGCCATAAGCAAATCTTTCAATGTTCCAGGAAACTTTAACACTATTAAAATTTGAATAGGTTTGATGGATCTTTGACTTCTTTGGTATAGAGAACTTCCTATCAATGCAGAATAGCACCTGCTGTGAAATTTTTGGCTGAGAACATTGCTTGGGGGCAATGAGTTTAAGTGACTGTTCCAGGGTCACACAGCTAGTATGTGCCAGAGTTGGGACTCGAAATCATTTTGTCCTTACTCCATGGCCAGCTCCATCTACCATATTGGGCTGCCAATGGAGTAGATTTTCATAGTTTAGCCAATTAATATATGCTTTTGGACAAATGAATGTGTACATATGTGAATAAGAATGATAATTAGAAATGCACTGAAATTAAAGTGGCTTGCAAAATATCTCCAAAAATAACTCTCTAATCTGATGCTTGTCAAAGTTTGACAAGTCTGGCCCTTTCAATTAAATACTTGAAAAACAACTTTGGATGGTTCTAGAGTAGATCCATGCAGCTGGGACCTCAGTGAGAAATCCAGCTTGACTTTCATCTGTCTCCATCTTTCTGCTATGACTCTATATAATTCTGCTATGTTTCCTGTTTTTTTTTTTGTCCTCACTATCTTTCCTCCCTTTGTGCTCATTCTTATTCCTGACTTCTGTCTTACCCTTGCATCCTTACCTAGCTCCTTCTCCTTTCTAGAATCTACACACCTGTTCTTCCTCAATACTTAACTCTTCCCGAGTAAGAAGGTAGAAATGCAGAGCTGAAATTTGTCGTTTTCTTATCTGCAAAATGAACTGATTGAACTAGATGATCATGAAGGTTCCCTTAAGTTCTAAATTCTATGATAGTATTGCACAACCTAAATTTGTTTTTCTTTTTAATTGAGTGTTTGTGTGTGTGTGTTGTGTGTGTGTGTGTGTGCATGTGAATGTGCAATCTGATCTCTACTCCATATAAGTTAGAAGTACTAGAGGCCTTATCAATGCAGAGACTGTCATTTCAAACTTTCTATTGCTGTGGGCAAACCCAGAGGTTTCCCTAGACTCCTGGATTTCTCTGTTCCAGAACCTGAAGTCTGAATCTGGTCACTCCACTTTAAATCTGCTGCTCTGCCTGGTTTCAGCTGCACAGAACAAAAACGTCCCTCCCTGGATAAACTCAACACTTCTAAACTTGCTGCCATGTTGCTAACTTCAGCTCTGATTGACACTGCTTTCTCAGCCTCCTCTCTCCTCTGCAGGGTGGAGTACCAAACTCTTAACCCATGCTTTCCTTAATAGAGGGTGAAATTAGACTCTCAGCTCACTTCACTCTCCATCTGCAGCTCTGCTTGGTTTCAATTCCACAAACATAGTACTCCCTGCCTGGGTGCCCCCTGGTGTTCTGTCCTCTGTTCCCTCCCCTGCTTTTCTCTCTCCTTCTGTGTGTTGTCTCCCCATTTAAATTGTGAGCTCTTTGAGGGGAGGGACTCTTTTTCTTTATATTAATTGCATCTCCAGCTTCTAGCAAGTACAAGTCTCTTAATTGTTTGTTGCACTGAATTGGAATTTGGGGCTTTAGGATTTTGATCTGCTATAAGAGGAAGGACCGCAAAGGTTTTGTGCTCCCTTTTGAATGCCATAACTTATCATGAAAACAAAGGAAAATCTTGGAATAATGCAAGGGAATGAATGTGGGATTTGGAGTCTTCAGAAGACCTTTGGTAGAATCCTGGCTACTTGTGCAACTTTGGGCCACTCATTTAATCTCCCCGTGCCTCAGTTTCCTCATCTGTTAAATGATGAGTTGGGATTAGATGGCTTTGTAAGCCCCATGTAGCTCTAAATCTATGACTATATCCACATGGGCTCCAGGTAACTGTGAAGTTATTGTGAAGAAAGTACTTTGCAAATCATAAAGCACCCTATTAAATAGAAATAATAATAGTTATTGTCTTATTCTCATTTTATTGATGGGGTTCAGGTAGAAATGGCCCAAGGACAAGTCACTAGTATGTCTACTGTTCTGAGGACTAGCGTTCAGGTGGATAAGATCACAGCATTTTGTTACTAAATAATAATAGTTAGCATTCATGTAGCGATTTAAGGTTTGCAAAAATGCTTTGCAAATATTAATTCATTTTATCCTCACAACAACCCTGGGAAGTAAGTACTATTATCACCACCATTTTTCAGATAAGGAAATTGAGGCATACAATAGCCAGGTGACTTGCATAGTTAGCAAGTCTCAGAGGCCTGATAGGAGATCAGATCTTCCTGACTCCAGGGGTAGCACCCTATCTATAGTATCACTTAACTGCCAAGAGTATTGCGATGATAGTTCACCTTTGGCACATGCTGATAACATGTATGGGACAAAACTCGGAGCTGACAACTGTCATTATCCTCCTCATTGTCACAATCCACACTGCTGTCGCTGCCGCCACTGCTACTACTACTGGAAATGGTCAATCAGGACATGTAGGAAGAAAAGAAAATCTCAGTTTACCAATGCTAACAGTTTCTACAGTACTTGAATTTATGTGTCATGTCCACGGCAGAATTGTGCAAAGATTGCAGTTCTCAAGGACAATGGGGTTATACATGTGGATTTCTGTGCATGATCTTTCTCATAATTTCTTCTAAGATTTCAGGGTCTAGCACACTTATATATATTGTGTGAGTACGGATGGGAATAGGAACATGCTTTTAAGATGACAGATAGAGGCAGAGGAGGAGGGTTAGGGCTTGTGGAAATCAGGATTATAGGCTATATGCTGCTCACATAGTGAACATGTAACTTACGAGCTGTCACTGGAAGGAGTTAACTTACAAACCCATCCTTTAGCTACTGGCTTGTTCTAGAAAAGACGGCCATAAATGCCGCTCGTTCCTCAGGCTGAATTATACTCTTTTCCCTTTGGTCCTCTCTGCCTCCTTCCATGATGCACATTCATCTTTGCACAGATATGTTCAATAATGGGCTCAGGAAAATGCTAGCCTTGTGTGCTTTGCCCTCGATATGCTTTGCTACTGTTAGAACAAAGAATATGAAAAAAATTCCAGCTACAGAGTCCACGGCAGGGGACATTTTGCCAACTTCAAACAGAATAAATGTCCTATCCTTGAGGTAAACCTAGGAAAAACAACAACTTTTTTAGGATCTTGTTACTAATTCAAGCACATCTTTGTTGGCAGCAGATGGAGGTTGGAGTGGGGAAAATAGTACTTTGCTGTTGCTCTGTATACTAAAATATTGCAATGATGAATACTAAAAATATTGAAAAGGAAATATATTATAACAAAATGGAGTTTCATCCCTAAGCAGAAATGTATCATATGTTCAAAGTTATGAAAAAATACTATCTCTATGGAATCCAAAATATACATACAGCATGCCTTGGCTTCCTTAGTACTGTATTTCAGTGATAATATAAAATAACATAGCTTCATTAATTAATGCATAGGATTAGAAACGTCAGACCTGAAAGAACCCTTAGAGCTCTAACCACTTTATTCTATGTATGAGGAAACTAAGGTCCATAGATGACTTTTCCAAGGTCACACAGGTGGCTAAATCTAGACCTGGATCCATAAATACAGTTCTCAGGATTCCCAGAGAAAAGTGCCTTGTAAATCTTAAAAGCACTACATAAATATAAATGATCATAAATATTATTTCTTCTAAACTATGTTCTCTCTTCCTTTTAATGTTCATTGTAAATGTGAACATAAGCTCCAATTTCATTTTTATGCACTATAAACTGATAAACTACATTTGATCATTTCTACTAGCTTAGACAATCACTTTCTTAAACCACAAAATGATGCTGTGGAATATTAGCAGGGAGAAGTTTTAAGAGGTCATCTGCATAATCTTCAGTGCCTGTAGGTCTCAGACAATTCCAATCAGTGGCATACTGGCAAAGGTTGAATGACCAGATCTCCCAAACCTGGGAACTCTTTGAAGTTTAAGCTGTATTATTAACATATTCTTCCTCATTTTCTCAAGTCTAGACAATCCACAAAATGACAAATCAATCCTGATTTGTACCATTAGCCAATTTCTGAGGTATACCTGCTCATGCTGAATCTTCAACAATCAGCTCTCAAGCTAGTAAGAGCTGATTCCAGCACACCCTTTACATTTATACCAGGGATCTAGAAAAGTTTGTTGATGGCATGCCAGGTCCTTATTTACTCATACCATTATAAGTATTGGGAGCAGCATAGATCTTGGGGTAGGTTCTTGAAAGGGTGAAGTGAAGAGGATATAACAGCCATCTGAAGGGCTTCATCTCTCACTGTCTGGTCCTTGTCCCCAAATCACTATCCTATAAGGGACACTATTGAAAGCCATTTGATGACAAGGGACATTGATAAGGGAGAAAATTAGGATAGATAGAAGACATAAGAGGACATTTAAGTTGAGAGCACTCCATTTGGTCATATCTGGGTTTCTTCATTTACTAGCCGTGTGACATTGGATAAGTCTCTTAAGCTGTTTTAATTTCCATGACCTCATGTATAAGATGAGATTGATAATGCTAACATTCCCTTCTTCCCAGGGGTTTTATGGGGACAAAATGACATCAAGTATGTAAAGCAATGTAGAATTGTAAAGTGATATGAAGATGAGCTGCTATTGTTCCCTCAACTTATCAGTTTAGCCATTGACCTACCCTCTGCTAACATCCATCTTTGGTATAAGTGCCAAAGGTTTTCTGCTAACAATTGTTAATAATTGACCAAGTGAACTAGTCTGTGATGCTCACTTGTATGAACAGACTACTGAATTTAGCAAGATGAAAGTTTCCTGTTTTTAAAATTTGTTTTGTTTATAATAGCTAAGTTTCAGAAAGAATTCACTGTAATGTTGCAACTAGGACAATAATGAGAGACCCTGAATAATATACATTTTATTTTTGTGTGCAAAGTAGGGAATTTTTGTTAGGAATGCAGATGAAGATGTTAAAAATACTTTCAACAGAAATTTCCAAAAAATTGAGCCAATCCTCTCTCTCTCTTTCTCTCTGTCTCTCCCCCCATTCCTCCTATCTGTGTCTCTCCACACACACACATACACACACACACATACACAAAATACATATGTTTGGCAGTACAGTGGGTAGAGTACCAGGCCTGGAGTGAGGAAGACTCATTCCTGAGTTCAAATCTGGCCATTCACTAGCTGTGTGATCCTGGACAAGTCACTTAATCCTGTTTGCCTCAGTTCCTCAACCTATAAAAAAATGAGCAGGAGGAAGAAATGGCAAACCACTCCAGTATCTTTTGCAAAGAAAACCCCAAATGGCATCATGAAAAGTCAGACATGACTGAAACTGAACAGTTACAACAAAACACACAATACATATATTTACATATATTATATACAATATATATATATGTATATACATGTATACATATACCCAGAAGATATATAATATATATTACTTTTTCTTTATCAGATTTTGTTTTTCAGTTACTCTATTTTGTAAGGCTACACGGAAACTAGTAGAATTCCGGAAGTGATGATAGAGTAAAAATGATCATATTGTTATGATCATTTACTATCAATATACTATGTACCATTTCCCTAGGCCATGGAACCTTTTCATCCAACTGGACTTCTTAAAGGATTAAACAAACAACAAAACTTACAACGAAATAATTAGATAGAAAGAAATATTGATTTCCCAGGTAGTCACAACTACTAAAATATGGTACAACCTTCACTAAAGGCTTATTCTTATTGTGACAAGGAGGTAATCTTGCTGATAGGTCCTACCTGGATGAAGAAGCTTTAAGAATGGGCCTAGTAAATGACTGTGCTCCTGCCATCCAAGAACCAGTCTGTCTAAATGAGGAGAGTCTCTGGGACGGCTAGGTGGTGCGGTGAATAGAGCACCAGCCCTGGAGTCAGGAGGACTTGAGTTCAAATCTGGATTCAGACACAACACAAAAACTAGCCATATGACCTTGGGCAAGTCACTTAACCCCTATTGCCCTCCAAAAAAAGGCAAAAAAAAATGTTTGTTTAAAAAAAATAAATGAGGAGAGTATCATCCTCAAGTTGGCCACAGCATTATGGATCTTTTAAGTCATAACAACTCTTGAAGATCATATATCATCCCGTGTCTCTCCTAAAAACAGTAATTGCTTCTACTTCACAGAATCACAGGATTAGAACCTTTGCAGGGACTTTAGCCACCAGTAATCTGGTCCAACCTATATCCTAAATAGAATCTCTACTATCGCTATAAAACTCCAGACAAATGGTCACCTAACCTCTGCTTGAAAGCTTCAAATGGATGAGCTCTAACTAATCCCCAAAGCACCCCATATCTTTTTTGGATGAATCAAATTGCTAGGAGGTCATTTTCCTCTTACTATCAGGCTAAATTTGCTTTTTTTTGCAGCATCCACCCCATTGATCCTGGTTCTGCCCTCTGTTATAAAACAGACCAACACTATTCCCTCTTGAACTTGAAAGCTCTTCAAATATTTGAACACATCTGTTTTGTCCCCCACTTAGTTTTCACTTCTCCATGCTAAATAAATCCGATTCCTTTGACCTATTCTCATGACATGAATTTAAGGCCATTCAGCATCTGGTTGCCCTTCTCTGGTATCTCTCTAATTGTTAGTGTTCTTCATAAACTGTTGGGCTCAGAACCAAATACAATGTTCCCAATGTGGTCTGATCAGGGCAGAATACAGGGGGACAATCATCTCCTTATTCCTCCAATAGAACACAAGATTACATGGCTTCTTTTTGGAAGCCATATCACACCACTGACTCATACTGAGAATCTAGTCCATTGAAACATCAGCTTCTTGTTCTCAGATAAAAAGCTATCTCTCTACACCTCACCTTTGCTATACTTATGAAGTTCATTTTCTGGAACCTGTGTCAGATTTTACATTTCTGCCTGAACACACACACACACACAAATTCTGTCTTACATGATTCAGTCCAGAGCTCTAGCTTATCAATTTCAGTGTTGAACCTGCTTATTATCCAATGGGTTCATGATATTTACCACTCCTGTGACATCTGTAGATTTTATCTTTTTTTTAATTCGGTTTCTCTATGTCACCACAATTAGGACTGTAACCAGACACTCATAGATACAATCCCACTGCTGATCAGCATGAGGGCTTTGACTTTCTCTGTTTCTGATCTGGACTACTTTGTACCTCTTTTGACAGTCAGTGCGGAGGGGGCTTCTTCTCTTGGGGGCTCACTAGACTGGTGTTGGACTTTGTCCGATTCCTTTAAACAATAAGTAGATATAAATCTGACCTCAGATTGGATTTTACATGGAATCTTAGAGTATTTTTGTTTTTAATTCAGTTTTGTGTGGCTGACATTTATGAGCTACCCTCCCCCCCAAAAAACTCAAACAAACCATACATTTCCCTCATCTTCTTCAACTTCTAAAGATTTTTAAAATAAGCTACTTAAAAAATTTCCAAGCTACTTAATTTTTTTCTTTCTTAGAGTACTGACAAAATATTTTTAGGATGAAAGTATAGACATATATGCATATTTATCTTGTATATTACTTATATTATGTATGAAATGACTACATAAGTATTTATCAGAAATTCACTGAGTTAGCTGTACAAGGAAGACGAGAGCACAATTTATGCAACTTTTTCTGTCCACCATAAAAAAGACCATTTAAAAAGGCTTTTTCAGTAATCTACAAGTTTAGGGAAATTATATTTCTTTTTTATGTTCCAAAATTGATGATGGGGAAAAAATAAGAATCAGAGGTATACAAGTAATTTTTCTCTTATTATGCTAGAGAAATTCACAGAAACCCTGGAGCTCACACTGTCTTTGGCATTGGACAATAAAAGAAGTCAAGCTTTAGATAAAACAGAATGATAATGACACCCAAAATGACTTAGCAAAAAAGAATCCCTGGTGAAGCAATAGGTACATGGGGCCTTGACTAGGGTATAGGAAGAGTTATAACATGAGGGGAACAATGACAGATAAAAGGGAGAGCAGAACAACTTTTGGTGAGTCATTATCAGAGGGGCTGATTTCACACCCATTCCCCCTGTGTACACTCAGAGCAACACATGATTACAGCGTGATTATAGTCAAATTGTTTACAAATGTGAAGCACAGGTTTCAGGGTGCTTACAATTTACCAGGTGGAGAATAAAAAAAAAATAACAGTGAAGAGCTATAGGCTTCCAAATAACATGTCAGGACATCTATCCATGCTCTACATCCTTCACATAACTTCTGAAGTGATTTTCCTAAAGTTACAGTTCTCATTATGTTGTCCCCATTTCCTCAATAAACACCAGTAGTTCCCTGTCATCTCTTATGACCACATGGGACTTGCTCAGTTTGCCACTGAATACTCTTTATAACATGGCTCCTTTCTATTCTTGTGGACATTTTATGCATTTCTCCCCTCCATGTGACCCATAGAACATGCTGTTGCTCACACATCATTCTCCTTTCTCATCTCTCTCTTCCTTTGCAATGACTGTCCCCTTGACCTGGGAGTTTCTCCTTACATCCATCTTTTAGAATCTCTGGCTTCCTTCAAGATTCAACTCATGTAGCATCTTCTGCAAGAGGCTTTTTCCCTTCTCCCACCTGTCAGTGTCTTTTCCTCAAATGATTTCTTCCTGGTTGGATCAAGGTCTCAAAGAAGATGACAAGCACTGATTTTCAAGAATTTTTCAAACAGGAAAAGTAGTAGTAAAATTAAAGTTAAGAAGGGGGAGTTAGCAAGATATGTGCTGGGATACTTGGAAAAGAGAGATTGCTTTTTTTGGGGGGTGCTATGAAGGTTCATGGCTAATACTCTCAGATACTGCCCACAGCGTACCGAGTCATCAAGAAAAGGCTGCAAGTCCCCAGAGCAAGTAACTAGACCCTACCGGCACTCCTAAGTCATAGCTGCTCTTTTCCCAGAGAAATTCCATGTTCTTCTAGACCTAGATAAAACAAGATATAAAGTAGAGTCCCTACCTACTCTTCAATGTTCAAGCCCAATTCACAAGGTCCTACTACCCACCCCTCAAGACTCCCAACCTGTGAATATTGTTAACAAATACTATGCTTCATTTGCAACTTGCTCCCCTCTCTACATGTTTTAATTCCTCACCTGCTCCCACAGGCATATGGATGCTACATCAGGAAACCTTTTCTTAAGACCATGAGCTGTTGCTTAGGCCTGGTGGACCTTCCCAGAAGTTGCATCTACTTCTCAAGACTCATTTTAGAGATTTAGAGGACTCAATGACTGGGGAGGCACTATTCTTGACCCAAAGGTAGGGGTTACTTACCTCCTCCATCTGGGGATCTCCCCCCTCAACATTGTGCTTCTAGAGCTCCCCAGTCCACAATGATATAAGAAACAAAGGGAAGGACATTTCACAAGTGCAAAAAGAGAGAGGAGGCTAAGGATGAACAGTTTAGTAAGACAACTAATGGATGGTTTTGAATGCTATGCAGAAGTCTGCATTTAAACCAATAGGCAACAATGAACTCTTGGAGATAACTGGCATTCACATACTTTAAATCACTTTAAGTTTTGCAAAGTACTTTACACTCAATATGTCATGTTACTTAAGAATCAGTTCTACGAAGTACCAAGAGCAAGTATTATTGTATGTACTTAACAGATGAGGAAACCAAGAATATCAAGTCATTTGATAGACTTCACACAAGCAGTAAAGCCGGTTTTCCAACCCTAGTCTTTTGACTCCAATTACAACGCTCTTTGTGATGTGTACAATGCATGATTCTGGTCCATACAGGATGAAACCAAGCAAGAAAATGAAAGAAAAATGCTTAAGTGTGGCCTTTTGACTGAATCTAAGTAAAATTTGGCCACACTTAAGGATTTGGAAGGTCACATGTGGCCTTAAGGTCGTAGGTTCCCCACCCCTGATCTAATCTGGGTAAATAGAAAAGAATTCATTGAATCTGAGAACTATCTCAGACTACACATCTGTATATCTCTGCCTTTGATTAAATGTGGGATAAAGAAGGGAAAAGAGCCCATAATAATTTAAAGTTTTCAAGTCTGAGGGTCTGGGTTAATAGTTTTCTATTCACAAAAATGGAAATATTGATGAGAGAAACAGGATTTTTTTGGGGAGGGGGTTTGTGAAGGTAATTGATTTTGTCCTTTTTCTCATTCCAGAAATATAGTTTCATCCCCTTGCAACAGAAAGTTCACTTGTAATAGCATGATTCTATGCTCCATACAAACACGTTCTTCCATGCAATCTAATGATTTAAATTGTGGGAATTATCAGGTAGGCAGCTAAGTGGCTGCAGTGGATAGAGCACCTGCCCTGGAGTCAAGAGGACCTGAATTCAAATCTGGCCTCAGAGACTTCCTAGCTGTGTGACCCTGGGTAAGTCACTTCACCATGTTTGCCTCAGTTCCTCCTCTGTAAAATGAGTAGGAGAAGGAAATGACAAACCAATTGTGTAGAAGACTCCAAATGGGATCAAGGAGAGTTGGACACAACTGCAATGACTTAACAACAATAACAATTATCAGAGACCCCCTAACCCATAGCCACACTAGTCACCAATGTCTGACTCCTAGCAAGCTCTCTATGTGGGCCTGGAATGCTTGCTGGTTGCACTCAAACAAGCAGGTGTAATGCCTAACACAAAAGGCAAGAGAATCCGCTGAACTTTGGAGACCGAGTGTGGCTATGCACCCACAACCTGGCATTTTCAGAACTGGATGTGGACTTAGCCAAGTCAGGAGGATCGGTAACTAACGAATGTCCAATCCCCCTCCCCCCCTCTATCTCTCTCTCTTCTCTCTCTCCTCTCTCCCTCTCTCTTCTCTCTCTATTTCTTCTCTCTTCCTCTCTATCTTCTCTCTCTTCCTCTCTCTGTTCTCTCTACCCCTCTCTCTCCTTTCTCCCTCTCTCCCCTCTCTCTCCCTCTCTTGTCTCCCTGTCTCTCTGTCTCTATCTCTGTCTGTCTCTCTGTCTCTGTCTATCTCTCTCAACTGAAGATGAATAGAAAAGTTAAGCTAATTCCTTAAGGTTGCAAGGATATAGCAGGGCCAGGATTTGAACTTTGATTGCAGATCCAGCACTATTTTCAGTATGCTATTATCTCTCTAAAACTCAGATTCCTCATGGAGATAGTTATGCTTGAACCACAGGCACCATGAGGAGGTAGAAAGCGTACCCAACCTAGAGTCAGCAGAGGCCTAGCTTTGAATCCTGACTCCAACACTCACTAGCTGTCCCATGGAGGGCAGCACACTATCATGGAAAGACATGGTTTTGGAGTCTGAGAGGCCTTGGGTTTGTCCAAATCATACTTCCTATACTTATTACCTGTGTAACCTTCAGCAAGTCATTTAATTTCCCTGGGTCCCAGTTTCTTCATCTGTAAAATGAGGTCACTGGACTGAAGTCCCTTTCAGCTTCAGATCTATAATCCTATGAAACCTGTGCAGGTCACAAATTGTTCTGAGACCATTTTCTTCCTCAGAAGAGTGAGAGGGTTTATTGGGGGAGCACTTTGTAAACTTTTAAGTGCCCTAAGAATGTTGGCTACTGTTACAGGGATGCCTACATCCCAGGGGTGTTGTAAAGACAATCCTTTATAAATGGTAAAGCGCTATATAAAAGTAAGCTATTATCATCGAACTAACTTAGGTCCAATAACTGAAAAATCCAAACGAAAAAATAACAACTTTATCCTGGACCTTAAAGAACAAGTCTATATCAAGAATAAGAAGTTATGTCTTAGAATTACAGGGATCTAAATGGAAGGGAGAATGAGTGATTCCCTCTACACGGCATTTTATGTGCACAATTAGGCACTCAATAATGCCTTTTGGTAATGACAACTGGAGAAATGTTTGTAGGTTAGCAAAACACAAGCTGACTCTACCTTCTAGGCTGTCTCAGATTATAAACCTCAGGGTTTCATGAGAAAATCCTTAAAGTAATCCACCCTAGCCTCAACCTAGAGAACGTTTTTAAGTTGGTAAAGTTAAAATCTTTGGATGAAGCCTCTAATATTACCCAAAAGAAACTGGCAAAAAAGCTAAATAAAAAGCAATAACCTAACTTTTATATATAACATTCCACCAGTAACAAGGAAAATCTTGCAGTGATAGGTGTGAACCCTTAAGAGGATAAAGAGATTTATCTTCTATATTTGGCGAAGGTGTAAGCTTTCCTCGTCTGACTCCCCAACCACAGATGTTAATGGTTCCTTGGTCTAAAAACAGGTTGGTATAGCACAGTTATAGGCCTATTCTTGTAGGCATTTTTTCTGTAAGGCATGAGTGAGATGGAAGAGAAGGCTTGAATAATACAAAGGAGAATCTGTTGCATATTAGCTCAGAAAAAGAGGGAGCATTGGGTTAAACCTAGACATTTTTGTTCTTTAAGACAGTGTTTTCATGTGAGATATAACACCCCTTACAACTGCAAGAGCTAGAGATATTAATAGCTGCCAAAATAGAGATGTGAATTTTTTTGTTTTGGAGCCTGGATGGGATTGGTAAGGATGGCATATAAGACAAATGATAAGGAAGTTTCTATGCAGAAAAAAGTCAAATTTTCCTTTAAAAACTTAAAAAAAATTAACCTAGTTGCTTTGGTTAAAGGGGAATAAATCAACTTAAAACCAGAAGTTTCAATTGCTTTCATCTCTATGTACTCCATTTTTTCAATTCAGTGATTCAGCACACATTTCTTATGTGTTTACGCTGACATTTAAGGCACTGCATTAGTCTTTGGGAAGATGTAAATATAAGAGAGGTTCCGTTTACATAATACTCTACAGTGTGCAAAGACTTATGGTAACCTTTTAAGGTAGATGATATCCTCTTCCCATCCCTTCACAATTGAGGTAAGAGTCTTAAAGAAAGTAGGAAAGTCAGAAGTTGAACTGGGCTCTGACTTTTTTTTTACCATACCACATGGTCTCAGGGGTGGGGAACCTGTGGCCTTGAGGACACATGTGGCCCTCTAGGTCCTCAAGTGAGACTCTTTAACTGAATCCAATGTACTTGAGGACCCCCGCATGTGGCCTCGAGGCTATAGGTTCCCCAACCAGTTCTAAGTACTCTAAAGGTTCAGTGCCTGCCCTCAGGATACCAACATATTACATTAAGCCCAACCAACTTGGAAGACTGAAACAATATTTCTACAGAGCCAAGAGGAACAGAAATACATCCATTTATTTCCAGATAGGTCGGTATGGTTAGGACTTTAACAAGAAAGAAAGAAAGAACTTATTGAATCAGCAATTAGGATAGTGGGATCACAGATTGCCCAGATGTCAATCTGTCTGAACATTATTGGAATGAATGTCTTTTCAGTTCAGCTGTATCTAGCCCATTAGATGATAGAATGGGATTTTGGAAAAAAAAAATCCTTTAATCAGTGCTTTGTGAGGTGTGTTAATTAGCTGCTAGAGACCAGCAGACACAATGAAAGATCCCTGGTCAGAGCTCCCTTTACTGGGACTATTGAACTCCCTTCCACTAATCACGTGTATGTCAAGCATTGAGCCAGAGCTGGGGGCAATCTTCAAGTGGTGCTTAGTAGACTGTATAATGAGGGAGTGATGCAATACATTTCCCTGCTCCTGGTAATGCATCCCTGAAGATTTGGATGCTGCTAAATCTGACATGGTGAAGTGCTTTTTACTAGTATTGGTGATTATTGACTTTTACTGGTCCCTATAAAACACATAAGAATTTTGATGTCTTGACACTTCATCATCCATGGGTTTCCTTTAGCACAGACAAGGTTCATTCTACTACAGAAAGCACTGGTTTCTTTCTTCAGAGGCTTTTGAAATATTATGTGTTTGGTAAAGAATTACTCATTTAAAATATCTTAGCAATGTTCTAAATTTGAAATACTTGCAACAGAGACATCAAAAGGAATTTGAAGCATGGAAATAGATGTGTTTTTAGCCTGTTCAATCTGATTTCCCATATCTCTCTGCCCCAATGCTGCTGAATCAATCAAAGAACATTTCACAAGGACCTACCATGTACTAGGCACTGTGCTAAGTGTAGGGTGTGTAGAGACAAAAGAAAATTGAAACATTCCCTCCCCTAAGGAGTTTACAGTCTGGGAGCTCATATTCCCTCTCCTTCTCCCTCTCCCTCTCTGTCTATGTCTCTCTGTTTCTCTCTGTTTCTCTCTCTCTCTCTCTCTCTCTCTCTCTCTCTCTCTCTCTCTCTCTCTCTGTTTCTCTCT
>NW_027186304.1:63942343-63945941 GCF_028583685.1 Petaurus breviceps papuanus | reverse complement strand
TCTCTCTCTCTCTCTCTCTCTCTCTCTCTCTCTCTCTTTCCTCTCTTGCTCTCTCTTTTCCTCTTCTCCCTCTCCCTCTCTCTTTGTCAGAGCACACACACACACACACACACAAACTCAAGTTTGGAGAAAACTAGGGATTCTAAGAGGTGAAAAAGTAAGGAGTCAGTGTGTTTCTGTCATGGTATACAGACTATACAAAGACACAGAATTGGTAGATGAAAATTGCACAGGATCAGCAAGGTGACCAGGTTGACTGGACTTAGAAAGTGTGTTCCTGTTCAGTTTTTCTATCCTCTCTGACTCTTTGTGACCCCATTTGTGGTTCTCTTGGCAGAGAATACCATAGTCATTCACCATTTTCTTCCGCAACTCATTTTACAGATAAGGAAACTGAGGCAAACAGGGTTAAGTGACTTGTCCATGGTTACACAGCTAGTAAGTGTTTGAGGTCAGATTTGATCTCAGGAAGATGAGTCTTCCTGACTCCAGGTCCAGCACTCTACCACCTAGCACCCTAGGTGGTATAAAAAGGAGCAAAATGTAATAAGGCTGGAAAATTAAGCTGAGAAAAAAGTTATAAGGAGCTTTAAATTTCAGATGAGTTTGTATGGTTCAGGCAAGGGAGAGGAGATTTTTTAGAAGGGAAAGGTCAGAAATGGGCTTTAGGAGCATCAATTTGGAATCAGGGAAAGGATTGACTGGTGAGAGGAGAAAATTAATGTTGTGTGTAATTAGCAGGTTGTTGCAATAGCCCAGGCAAGACGTGATGAAGGGCCAAAGCTAGGGTGAAGACCATGTGAGTAGGGAGAAGGTCATGGATACAAGAGATGGCGTAGGTGTAGAATGGATCAAACTTAACTGACTGGATGTGTGGAATGATGGACAATGGGTCAAGGATGACTGAGTTTGTGAACCTAGGTTACTGGAAGGGTAGTGATGCCCTTGACAAGAAACAAGGAAGTCAGGAGGAGGGATGGAGGGATGGATTGGTAGAAAGACAATAAGTTCTGTTTGGAACACATTGAGTTTGAGATGCCTATGAGGCATGCAATTGGATATATGAGAATATTTTTAGTCATGGATGAAATTGGCAAAAATCTAAATAGAAAAGAATAATCTAGTTGGTTTAACTTTCAATTCTACCAGCACCAGGGGAGATCTTATGCAGTGATAAGGTGTATTGTTGGAATAAGTATAATAGCCTCCCAAGGTGACCGCTTAGAGCCTTGTATATTGTTAGAACTGAAAAAGATTCTTAAAGAGGACGGCAATCACTTAGAAGTATATAGGTTCAAGTCACAGATCAAGATTTTTAGAACTAGAAGAGGCTTTAAAAATCACCAAGATCCACTCCCTCATGTATAGCTGAGGAAATAAAACACACACACGCAGAAGTTAAATGTCCCAGATCTATCACATAGCTAGTTTATGGAAGAGTTAGGACTAGAAGAGAAGGGAATAAACATTTATATGTGCTGCTATCATATACCGGGCACTGTGCTAAGCCCTCTATAAGTATTATCTCATTTGACAACTCTGGGAGGTAGTTGTTATTAAAATTCCCATTCTACAGTTGAGGAAACTAAGGCACATAGAGGGGAAGTAACTTGCCCAAGGTCACACAGCCAATAAGTGTCTAGAACCCATGTTTCTTTAGAACCATCATTCCAAAACAAGTTCTAGTATTCTTTTTTTTTAATCTTGGTATTATAGTTACACTCTGCATGTGCTTCCAAATAGTTACAGATGAGGAAACTGAGGCAAACAGGGTTAAGTAAGTTGCCCAAGGTCACACAGCTAGTAAGTGTCTGAGGCCAGATTTGATCTCAGGAAGATGAGAATTCCAGCACTTTATCTACTGTGCCTCCTAGCTGCCCTAGGAGGTATAGAAAGGAGTAAGATTTAATAAGGTTGGAAAATTAAGCTGAAAAAAAAAGTTAATAAGGAGCTCAAAAAGAATACTTAAGATCCTCCACTATTGTTGGGTTTATTTTAATGACATCTCTATGTCTCATTTTTAAATTCTGTTTGTAGTCTGTAGAAAAATATCTTCAAGCCCTCACTCACAATTTTTTTTTTTGCTTTTTGGAGGGAAGTTGGGTTTAAGTGACTTACCCAAGGTCACATGGCTAGTTTGTAGTTTGTGTGTGTGTGTGTGTGTGTGTTAAGTGTCTGAGGCCAGATTTGAACTCAGGTCCTCCCGACTCCAGGGCTGGTGCTCTATTCACTGCGCCACCTAGCTGCCCCCACAATTTTTCTTTATTGCATAATATTTCTTATCTATTAAGAATAAATGAAACTTAAAAAAAAAACCTTCCCTTCCAGACAGGGTCAAAGGAGAGAATATAATAAATGGGGGGATGGGATAGGGTGGAGGGAAATATAGTTAGCTTTTCACAACATGACAACAGTATGGACATGTTTTGCATGACTACACATGTCTAACCTATATGGAATTGCTTGCCTTCTCATTGAGGGTGGGTGGGAAGGGAGGAAGGGAGAGAATGTGGAACTCAAAGTTTTAAAAATGAATGTTAAAAATTGTTTTAACATGCAACCGGGAAATAAGATATACAGGCAATGGGGTAGAGAAATCTATCTTCCTCTACAGAAAAATAGAAGGGAATGATATAAGAGAAGGGGGTGTGATAGAAGGAATGGCAGATTAGGGGGAGGGGTAATCAGAATGCACAGCCATCTTGGGGTAGGGGAGGGGATAGATGGGGAGAAAATTTGGAACTCAAAATATTATGGAAATGAATGTCGAAAATGAAATATAAATTAATTAATAGCAACTGTTTCAAAAAATTAAAAATAAATCTTCCCTTTCAAAGATTCAATGAAGGAAAAAACCCAAAAAGCCCCCTGGAAGAAAATCCAAGCTGACCCAACTTAACCCAACCCAGTTTCCTTTTCTACTCCTACCTTGCGGCTGTAACATTGCCCCCATGTAAAGGTGAAGAACACTAGGGAGACTGTTTGAGATGAAGTTCAAACAGCAAGTAACAATATTACAATTTCCAGAAATATTTTGCTCCATGCCTGCAGCCAATGCTACTTGAACTGTGATCTCACAGCTTAAACACTGTCAATAGTAATAGAAAAGGAGAATAGTAAAGAATAAATATACCTTATGTGCACAGATATTTTCTCCCCTGAACATTCATCCTCCCCTTTGCCCCCGGGGAAGGGCTGGGGGGTGGGATGGGAGTCAAGAAACACATTTTCTTGACTTTGTTCTTGGGAGGATAAAGATACAAATTAGCACTCACCTCTCTGTCTTCCAGTCCCTATCTCTCCATCTCAATCTTTTTTCTACCTTTTCTTAGTTTGAATTTCAAGGTTGTCAGGACTCTTTCCCAAAAGGTATACTGATAAATGTTTAATGCATGTTTCTCCAGGGGGGAAAATGTAAGTACAACACACTTTTAAGTGTAATTTGCATTATTAATATTTCTCCATCATTTTTCTTAAATCTAGACAATCAACAAAATGATAATCAAGGCCTGATTTGTAGTATTTTCTGAGTTCCAAGGAGTAAATGTTCACTCTGGAAATTTAACAATCAGCTCTTAGAGTCAGGTGAACTGGCTGG
>NW_027186304.1:63879829-63942243 GCF_028583685.1 Petaurus breviceps papuanus | reverse complement strand
CATCATGTGCTTCCAACTCTTTTAACCAAGACAGGAGAAATAGTTTGGGAGTGTAGTAATTGCCAGGACCATCTTCACTTGTAATCAGAGATGCTTAAATCCCAATGTTATTCAGAAAATGAAGGGAGATCTTTCATTTGCACATCAGTTCCCATCTTTAGAAACTTACTTGAGCCACGAAGTCCTACATACATGCATATGTGTGTGTGTTAGCTCAGCATAGTGTAGTTGAAGGCACATTGAACTGGGAGTCAGAAGCGGTATGTTCTCTTTGCAGAATTCATCAGATTCTAGAGCTATAGGAATACTTGAACATCACCTGGGTTATGAATCATTTGGTTTAACCTCACCATTGGTCAATGAGGAAAAAAAGACTAGAAACATATGACCCAGGACACTCTTCTAGTAAATGGACAAGACAACTGGATGCATTTTAACAAGCATTTATAGAGGCTCTGTCATGTGGAAGACCTATTCTATGTGCTGGGGATACAAAAAGGGAAATGAAATAGTTCCTAGCCTCATGAAGCTTCAATTAGGAAATAATTAGTAATGAAATTCAATTAGTAAGGAAACAACATACTCACAGATAAAGAAAAGTAAAATAAAAATAATTTCAGGTGGAGAGGGAGGGTAGAAAAGGATCTAGGTGGCACAGTAAATAGAGCACAGGGTCCAGAGTTAAGGAGACCTGAGTTCAAATGTGATCTCATACCCTTCCTAGCTATGTGACCCTGGATAAGTCACTCAACTTCTGTTTGCCTCAGCATCCTCCTCTGTAAAGTGGGGATAATAATACCACTTACCTCTCAGGGCTGTTGTGAGGATAAAATGAAATAATAATTGTAACATGCTTAGCATGGTACATAGTAAGCACTATATAAATGTTAGTTATTAATTGGGGGAATCAAGAAATACATCTTGAAAGGACAAGCATTGTTGTTCAGTTATTTTAATTATGTCTGACTCTCCTTGATTCCACTTAGGGTTTTATTGGCAAATATACTGAAGTGGTTTACTATTTCCTTCTTCAGGTCATTTTATAGATGAGGAGACTGAGTTAAGTGACTTGCCCTGGGTCAAACAGCTAATAAGTGTCTGAGGCCAGAATTGAACACAGGAAGATGAGTCTTCCTGACTCTAGGCCTGACAGTTCATCCACTGTACTACATAGCTGCCCCTGAAAGTGGAAGTTGAAACTCAAAGAAAGATAGGGATTCCAAGACATGGTGAAGAAGGAGATGGGAGATAGTGTATTTAAAGACACAGAAATAGGAAGTGGGAAGCCATGCATAGGGAACAGCAAATCAGTCAGTTTGGAATGTAGTGTGAATAGGGAATAACGTGTAATCAGCCTAATGAACTGTATCCAGATTGTGAAGAGTTTTGAATGAAAAAAGATGTTTGTGCCTTATTCTAAGGGCAATAGTGAATCAGTGAAATTTCTTAAGCAGGGTAAACTTAATATGGGAAACATCTGGAATGAACAGACAAGTTATAGGAATATCAATTTGGTGGTAATGTGGAGGATGAACTGGAGAGATAAGACAGGGATGAATGAGGAAGCTTTTGTAAAAGTCTTGTCAGAGGTGACGAGGGCCTGGCTCAGGGTGGAGCCTTGGGAAAGAAAAGGAGCCACTTGAGAGATGATGGAGAGGTAACTAAGACTTAGTCACTGTCCAAATATGAGAGGTGAGGGAAACTAAAGGATTGAGACTGTAAACCTGGATGATTTGCAGGATGATGATACCCTTGACCTAAATAGAGAAATTGGTGTGGGGTATCAGTTCAGGGGGAAAGATAATGTTTTAGGGCATTCTGTGTATTGAAGTGCCTGTAGTTCATGTAGGTGGACGTAGCTAGCTGGTAGTTAGTCCTGGAAGACTGGGGTTTAGGAGAGAAAATAAGGGTGATCATTAGAGGCAGTAAAACACCTGAGTTCAGATCCAGCCTCAAACACTTTAGTAACTGTGTGACTTCGGGCAAATCATTCAACTTTTTTTTGGTCTTGCTTCCTCAACTGAAAAATTGGGGATAATAATATTGGTCATTTAGTTGTTTCAGACTCTTTGTGACCCCATTTGGAATTTTCTTGGCAAAGATACTTGAGTGGTTTGCCATTTCCTTCTCTGGCTCATTTTGCAGATGAGGAAACTGAGGCAAACAGGGTTAAGTGACTTGCCCAGGGCCACACAGCTAATAAATATTTCAGACCAAATTTGAAATCAGGTCTTTCTGACCCCAGACCAGTTGCTCTTATCTACTGCACCACCTATTTGCCTTAGGGATAATAATAACATCTACATTTGGTTGTTGCTGTTGCAAGAATAAAATGAGACAACATTTGTAAAGTGTTTTATAAATTTCAAAGCACTACATAAATATTAACTATTATTATTATCATATAAATATTTGGAAGTCAGTGGAATAGAGAGGAAATAGTTCAACCCGTGGGTGTTGAGATCACCAAGAAGAATGAATCGAGAAAAAATGGCCAAAGACAAAGCTTTTTGGGTACACACATACTTGGGTACGTAGAGTCCTTGTTACTGTAAGTTCAGACTTCATTCCACCCTTACATTACATATTCCACCAAGTCTGAGCTTTGGTTTGTTCATCAATAAAATGGAGGTCATAATTGCCCGGAGAGAGAGAGAGAGAGAGAGAGAGAGAGAGAGAGAGAGAGAGAGAGAGAGAGAGAGAGAGAGAGAGAGAGAGAGAGAGAGAGAGAATATTCTTTGAAAACTGTAATAGTCTGAACAAATAAATGCAAGACAGTTATTATTCTAAAAGGAAGTGAAATTTTTAGGAAACCTAAATTTTGATTCATTTTTTCGAGTGATCAACTTGTTCATGGATCTTAATAAAAGGCAGTTGAGAAGCTCAAGGATTGATGGAGATTGCTGAATTTTACAGCAGAGCAGGACTCAGAAGGCTGTGTGATTCTCATTCTACTCCTGTTCTCTCCAGTTTCACAGGGAAAATGTCAGGGGAAAGAGGAGATTTTGTTAGTGCATATGATGCACTATATAAATATATAGCATCTCAGTGCCTTTCCAATTTCATGCCAAATCAGAAAATGATTATGGTAATATTAATTTACCCATTATGGATATTAGTCATAGAGAGTTCCCTCCCTCACCCCACATGTGGAGCCTGGAAACTTAAGATGAATGGGGATTTCCTTTAGTGATAACTTTCCTTCTACCTTCTTTGTAAAATAAGACCCGTTGCTTTGCTGAATAGTTGCTGTAACCTAAGATATTACATTCACAGTGTAGTATAAAAAAGAGAAGAGACTATAGGATCATACATTCAGAGCCAGAAGGGAATTCAACACCCTCACTTTATAGATGAAGAAACTGAAGCCCAGAGATTGGGTTGCCCAGCTTCCCATATCTAGTAAGACTAATAAGTACATGAAGCAGAATTGGACCCTACTCTTTCTGACACTAAGTCCAGTGCCCTATCCACCCCAAGATGCCTCAAGTTACTAAGCTTAGGTTTTAGTTCTGATTCTGCTATTTATTAGCTTGGTGAGTCTCAGTTTCTTCACCTGTAAAATAGGGATAACAATAGAAGCTTTGAATACAATAAAACAATAGAAAGACCTCACAAGATTGTGGGCCATTGGATTTAAAGTTGAAAGAGACATAGTCCTGGTCTAACCTGTTCATTTTGTAGGTGAGGGTCTGTGATGTGAAGTTACCTACTTGCCCAAGGTCACAACTGCAAGTAACAGTGGAATCCAGGTTCACTAACTCTAAGTGCTGTCTGTTTTCTGCTATACCACCCTGTATCTCACTGGGGTCAAGCAACGGGATGTGTATGTGAATGTACTTTTTACTGGAAAGTTCTATGTATCTGCCAGGTGCTATATCAACACTAACAACCAAGCAAACGAAACAATTCTGTTCCAGAGCCTTGAGACTGGTGAAATGACCAGTCATACATTACAAGAGGTAGGAGGGAATGATAGTTCTCAGGTTTTTCTATTAACCACTTACCATTCATTTGTTCAATACATATTTCTTGAGTGCCTCCTAGGTGTAAGGCATTGTATAAAAAAAATAAATTCCTCAGATATACTACATACTATAGTGTGCCAACACTAAAGACATAATTCACTATGGTGCTGCACAGATACTCTGAGTTCAGTGTTTATGAGTGTGTGTATATATATATGTGTGTGTGTGTGTGTGTATATACAGACATACACATATACATGTATATGTATTTATATATATGCACACACATATCTACATAAACATACACATATATACATATATATGCATATATACATATATGTTTATACATTGAACTGATAATTTTGCTTTGTCATTACAACTATAACATATGCTATGTGTGTATATATGTGTATATTTATACATATATTTAATGTAAGGACAATTTTTTAATATTGTCATTGCAGCTATAAATGTGTTCCACTTCGGTAAGCCCCAGAAAATCCATTATTAATAATGGAGTTGATGTAGGGCTCTTTGTTTATTAGCTGTTCTCAGCAGCATGAGACCAGGTGGATGAGCAGTTCAGCCTTGCCCTGACTAATTGCAGGCTCCCTCTCCCTTCTCAGACATAATGACCTGCTCTTTTAGTCCTCTGAAGCAGGTCCTCCATGACAGTCCTAGATGATTCCCTTCATCTGAAAGACTGTCTCCTGGGGAAGGTTATATTTCTAAAAATCATAATACCTGGAAGCTGAACTGAGTGTCGGTTCAACTTTTTCCCAAGATAGCAATAAATCCACTCCTAAAGTTCACAAGGGACCTGCCAAATCTGCCATCTTCTTATATTCAGAACAATCAAGTTTTTATGTCAACTTATCCATAAATTAAAGATAATATTTCTTACCATGTACATTTGCAACACTGTATAAGCTGCTGGAATGGATTAGCCTATACCATTGATACAGAAGAAGACAGGTAAAAAGTCCTCTTTATTTGCCAGACATTCAATAAGCAACTTGCACCACCACTACAATTGTACTTCAGTTGTGATCACACATTTTTGCCACCAACAGAACTAGAACTTGACTCACTGATAACTTTGGTTCTCTTTGGCATTCCCTCTTTTCTTTGGGCTGGGCTCTCCAGTTCCTTACAGCTCATGTCAAGTCAAGATGCATTTATTATGTGCCAGACATTGTGATAAGCACTCGCTATACAAAGAAAGGCAAAACCAGTCCCTACCCCCCAGGAACTCACAGTCTAAAAGGGGAGACTAACATGCAAACAACTATGCACAAAAAAGGTAGGTACAGGATTAATTGGAGATAATCTCAGAGGAAAGATATGAGCATTAAAGAGGATAGGAAAGGCTTCTTGAGGAAGATGGGATTTTACCTGAGATCTAAAGAAAGCCAGCGGAGCTAGAGGCCAACTAGGCGGTACAGTGGATAGAATTGTGGGCTTGGAGTTGGGAAGACTGATCTTCCTGAATTCAAATCTGGCCTCTGACACTAGCTGCGTCACCCTGGACAAGTGACTTAATGCTATTTGCCTCAGTTTCCTCATCTGTAAAATGAATTGGAGAAGGAAATGGCAAACTATCTCTGCCAAGAAAACCCCAAAAGGGGTCAGACACGACTGAACAAGGGAAGTTAGAATGAAGAGAGTATTCTATACAGGAGGGACAACCTGCCTGGCCTCAAAGAAGAGATTTAGGTTTCCTCAATTTTTTTGAACTCTATTCTGTGAAAATAGCTTATAATCCTTTTTAGCCTGTCTTATTTCCTTCCTTCCCTCCCTCCCATTAAAATAAAATAATAAGAATGAATTTTAGAGTTGCCAGAGGTCTGATTAATTTAATACCTCTTTGCAGACTCTGGGAAATAAAACCCTTGTTATCATTCCATTGTCACACAGGTTGTCTAGGGTCACACAACTAGGAAGCATCTGAGGCCAGATTTGAACTCAGCAAGATGAGTCCTCCTGACCTCAAGCCAGGCACTCAGGTCTATGAGAAACAAGGCCCTACTTTTTTTCTTAACTACCTCTTCCTTGAAAAAGTAATCATTCTAGTTCTTCTCTGACATAGATGTTAGTTCAGTGGATAATGTCATGGAATGAAAGGGGTGGAAGGGACCTCAGAGGTCATCTTTTCTCACATGAACATGATAGGAATGAGCTCGACAACAGGACTGTCAAAGGTTCATGTAGCCTTCCCTTGAAGTCCTTCAGTGCTAGAGAATTCCCTAATTCTTGAGGGAAGCCTATCTACTCTGGATATCCTGAATTGTTAGGAGATCTTTCCTTATATTATCTGTCCCAAATCAGCTTCTCTGAAATTTCTACCCACTACTCCCCTCTGGGGAAAATAGGAAAAAGTCAAATCTTTCTCCCCATGAAAGAAATTTAAATTACTGAAGAAAGCTATCATACCCTCCTTAAGTCTTCTGTTTTTAGTTTCTCAATGACAAACATCCCTCCTTCCTTTAAATTTTCTCCTGTGGAATGATTTCTGTTCCTTCACCATATTGATCATCTTTCTCTAAATTTGCCAATGCCCTCTTTTAAAAAAATCTGGCATCCACTACTGATTATCATACTGCAGGTCCAACTACGGTCCAACCCAGTAAAAGTAGACCAGAAATGTCACTTCTATTGTTCTCGAACACTATGTTTCTGCTAACACAGTCACATTACTTTGTTTTGGCTGCCACCACACACTATTGACCTAAATTGAGTTTGTAACCAACATTCCCAGCTATCAATTACTACATGAACTGTTTTCTAGTCACATCTCCCATAACATGCTGGTGCAGTTGATTTTTAGAACCCGAGCATAAGAAATTGCTTTTTTTTTTTAAACTATTAAATTCACTTTAGCATATTTTATACATTATTTTATCCTATCAAGACCATTTTTGGCTTCAGATCCTACTGTTTAGCATGTCACCTATTTCCTTGAGTTTTGTAGACTCCACAAACTTATGAGCTTTTTATCTCTTCCTTTCTTAAAGTCACTGATAAATGGTTTACCACAATAGGGCTGAAGACAGAATTTTTACTTTCAGAGTTGGCAGCAATCTATTGACCAACAATTTTTGAGTCCAACTGCTCAATCAGTTCCAAATTCACTTGAGTTGTGCTATCACTCACCCTAAATCTCTCCATTTTGTACAGAAAGTTGTCTTGAGAGATTTTCTAAATACTTTTCTGAAATCTGAATATACTGTGTCTATGTCATTTCCTTGATCTAGTCACCCTGACAAAAAAGAAAATGAGTTCAGATTGTCACAGTTTGCTATTGATGGGTTCATCCATGTTAACTTATCTGGATCATTGCTTCTCTTTCTAACTGCTTGCAAACAATTCTTCTAACAAGACTGCCTAGAATTTTGTCCCCCAGAAAGCTCCCTTTGACTACATAGCATGATGTGGACCCAAGCCTTGGTTCTGGGCAAGCTCTGACATATTTTATAAGCTGAAAAACTTTGAGTATAGTCCAAGGTACAAACTGTATCTACTGTTTGAGGACTAGCCTAGTTTATAGCCTGGATATTAGTCACAAGGTCATAAAATTTTTGGACATGACAACTGATAAATCAGCTAAAAATACAGAAAATGCCCTTAGTGCCATAGAGATTAATCCTGGTCCTAAAGTGACACTGTTAGAGCAGAAGTGTTAAGAATCACAGTTTTTAGGGGGGGCCAGGTAGCACAGCAAGTAAGAGCACCGGCTCCAGTGTTGAGAAGACCTGGAGATCGAATCCCGGGCTCAGACACTTAGTACCCACCCAGAAACACCTGGCCGTGTAACCTTGAGCAAGTTACTTAACCCCAATTGCTTAGGGGCGACCAGGTGGCTCAGCGAGTAAGAGTACCGGCTCCAGTGTTGGGAGCGATCTGGAGATCGAATCCCAGGCTCAGTCACTTAGCACCACACCCAGAAATAACTGGTCGTGTAACCTTGAGCAAGTTACTTAACCCCGATTGCTAAAAAAATAAAAAGAATCACAGTTTTTAGACCACCCAAAACACTAATTTAACTATTGGTACTTGGGACATAGGATATGATCAAGTGGTTGATACATTACTGCAGAACTGAATTACATACATATCAAGTCCATATTGATATTTACAATTTAAATGAAACTAGAGGACAGTGGTAGCTAAATGGTACTGGAGAAATGTGTGAACCATACGTAGATTTTCTTAAAGAATTTAATAAAATTAACAGAATTAGTATTATTATATGCACATAGGGAACAAACATCATTTAATGGAAATTTTGCTTTGCCTTGAAGTACTCACAATAAACAGAAATGAACTAACCACTATGTATACTGTTATAGCTTTTATATCAACTCTTTTTTTTTCTCCCAGAAATAAAGTATGAAAATTTTTATGAAGACCATACATGCTCCAAATTAAGCCAGCACATATTTTGGTCATAGGGAATTTGACACAAAGATGGGCACAGGAGTCGAATGGTGAGCACAAATCAGAATGATCTGATCTGATCATGGTAGAGAAGTGCTCCAGGACTTCCATTTAAGGAGGGGGCTCAGCACAGCCTTCTCCCCATTTCCCACCAGCTGCAATGCTTTTGGACTTCTTTGGACTTCATTCCCCAGCCAGGTCTATCTTCCCCTGTTCCCCAACTTTACCTTTCTCTATTAGATTGAAAACTCCTTGAGGGCAGGGACTATCTTTTAAAAATTTTTATTTGTATCTCTAGTGCTTAGCACAGTGTTTGGCATATAGTACATGCTTAATAAATGCTTATTTACTATTGACAATTATTGACTAAAAAGTGACAGACTCAATTGATAATCAACTCAATTAAAATAAGTTTAAAAAATCAATAAATTAAAATGGATAAAGTCTTAGTCACTCTCTACATTTGGCCTACCTCCAGTCACATTTTACTTCATTTCCTGGCCATTTTCTTATCTCCCAGCATCCAGCTAGGTGGTACAGTGCATAAAGTGCCAGAGGGCCCTGGAGTCAGGAACACTCATTTTCCTGAGTTCAAATCTGGCCTCAGACACTTAATAGCTGTGTGACTCTGAGCAAGTCCCTAACCCTGTTTACCTCAGCTTTTCATTTGTAAAATGAAGTGGAGAAGGAAATGGCAAACCACTTTAGTATCTTTGCCAAGAAAGCCCCAAATTGGGTCACAAAGAGTCAGACATGACTGACAACAACACCACCATCCAGATCTTGTCCTTCTCCCTCATCCCCCTTTCCAGTTCTGGAACTGCAATCTAATTAACTCTGTCATTGCTCTGAGAAAGTGCCAACTTATTCCCTTAAGGCTCAACTCACAGTCCTAGTAACTTTCCAAACCAAAATACCTCTCTCTAGACACCATTTCCCTAAATGTAGAATGTAAGTCCCCAGAGGGCATATGCTGCCTACACATATATTTGTTTCCCAATTAATCAATCAATCAACATTTATTAAATACCTACCAAGTGGGCACTGTGCAAAGTGCTACACATACAAAGAGAGGCAAAAGACAGTCGGTCCCTACCTTTAGGAATTCACAATCTAATTGGGGAGACAATATGCAAACAGACATATTCAAGCTATATGCAGGATAAATAGGAAATAATTAAGAAAGAGAAGGCACTAAAATGAAGAAAATTAGGGAAAGGATTCATGTAAAAATAGGATTTTAGCTGCGTCTTGAAGAAAGCCAGGGAAGTCAGTAGGTAGAGATGGGGAGAGTTTTTCAGACATGGGGACAATCAGAGAAAATGTCTGGAGCCTAGAGATGCAGTGCCTTGTTAAAAAAAATATCAAGGAGTCCAGTATCACTGGATTGGAGTAGGTTTCAGGGAGTGTGAGAAGACTGGAAAGGTGGGAGGTTAGGTTAGGAAAGGTTGTGAATCATAAACAGAGGATGTTGTGTTTGATCCTAGAAGACAGGACTCATTGACGTTTATTGGGAAAGGGCAGGGGAGGGTGACATGGTCAGACCTATGCTTTAGGAAAATAAATTTGGAGGCTGAATGGAGGATGGCATGGTGTAGGAGAGAACTGAGAAAGGCAGACTCACCAGTAAGCTATTGCAGTAGTCTAGGCATGAAGTGATACAAACTTGTGCTAGAATGGTGGCAGTGTAGGAGGAGAGAAGGAGGCATATTAGAGAGATGCTACAAAGATGAAATCCACTGGCCTTGGCAATAGCTTGGATATGATGGGGTGAGAGAGAGGCATTGAGAATGATTCCTAGGTTATGAACCTGAGGGACTGGGAAGATGACTTTGCCTTCTACAATAGTAGAGAATGTTGCGGGGTAGGGGTAGGGAGGAAGATAATGAATTCTGTATTGGACATGTTTTGTTTGAGATGTAAACTGGACATCCAATTCAAGATGGCCAGTTGAAGTAAGATTGGGGGTTAGCAGAGAGGTTGGGGTAGGACAGGTAGATTTGAGAATCCTCAGCATAGAGCAGCTAGGTGGCCCAGTGGGTAGAGTACTGGGCCTAGAGTCAGGAAGATTCATCTTCTGAGTTAAAATCTGGCCTCAGACACTTATTAGTGTCTGTGTGTGACCCTGGGCAAGTCACTTAACCCTGTTTGCCTCAGTTTCATTATCTGTTGGGTGGAATGATAAAGTCAGAAGCTACATTGTAAGAGGTTAAGAAGAGAATGAGGGAGAGAAAATGGAGATAACTATTATAGATAGCATTTTTAAAGACTAACTATAAAGGGCAGAATAGATATAGGATGATAGATAGTAAAGATGTAAGTATCAAGTGAAAATTATTTCAGGATGGGGAAGATGTTAGTACATTTGTAGGTCAGAGGGAATTATATACTAGACAGGGAGAGACTGAAAATAAATTATAGAGTGAAGAAGATAGAGCGGGCAATCTGTTGGTGGAGATGGGATGGAATGAGATTGCTTGAGCAGGTAGAGAAGTTAGCCTTGGAAAGGAATAAGGGCACCTCATCATGTGAAATAGGTGTGAAGGAGAAGATAGTGGTGGAAGGCATCTAAGTGATAGGAGGTGAGAATGGGGGAGAAAATTCATGGTCTCAATTTTTTCTATAAAAGATGAGGCAAGGTTCTCATCTGAGAGAGTAAGGGGTCGAAGAGCCATGGACAGTTTGATGAGGGATGAAAAGGTTTGGAAGAACCCTCATACTTAAAACTATTTGGCAAATCATGATCTCTTAAAATGCTTAATAAATCATTCACTTGATAAAATCAGAAAAATGAAATTCGTCATATATTAACAAGTTGTCATTGAGTCATTTTAGTCATGCGCAACTGTTCATGACCCCATTTGTGGTTTTCTAGGCAAAGATACTGGAGTAGTTCACTACTTCCTTCTCCAGCTCATCTTACAGATGAGGAAACTGAGGCAAACAAGGCTAAATGACTTGCATAGGGTCACACAGCTCGTAAATGTCTGAGGTCAAATTTGCACTCAAGAAGATGAGCCTTCTTGACTCCAGGGCTAGCACTCTATCCACTGTGCCACCTAGTTGCCCCCATATTAACAAACAGAAAACAATAATCTTTTGAGTCAGCGATTGAAGAGCCAGAGGAGTCTATTCTAGGCCTGCCTTCTGTTATATGACTTTGGTATTCTCAGTTTAGCTGTCTACTCTCCTATGTGGCTCTTATGGTAGCTGCTGCTGTTGGCTATGAGTATCAATAAACCATTCTAACCCATCCTAGTGTTACTGCATGCCATTCACCCAAACTCCTCTGCATTTTAGCAGTCATTTAGAATCGATGGCCAGTACATAGTTATACTATCTTCCCTTAGTGCAAAGTTCAAAATCCATGCCAAAGTAGGAAAAAGGATATAGGTGAGAGAAACCATGTGCAGGTATAGCATTTCTAGCCCGGTTTAATCAAAATAGAAATTGAACTACCCTTTTCTCAGTAGAGAGGTGGTGTACTATGTATGACTCGGGAATATTTCATATGTTGTCATATGCAGTCACTTTTTGGATTGTTTTTAATGGATTAGTAATTTTTTTTGTTGTGAGGGAACATTTAATTGGTGGGGCATATGTCATGAAATGGTATCTAAATAATATATAAAATATGAAAGGCTTTTCACTTGGGAAAAATTGGAAATGGAGAAAAGGAAATACATTGACTATCCCTAATTCTCGGAAGAGTTTAACTAATGCAAAAGAACTGTCATAATGAGCAAGCAAAAAAAGCTTAGCAACTATTTCTGCCAATAAACACTCTCCTTGCAAAGTGAAGACATGATACCCAAGGACAAGGCTATATATGGGGCCAGGTCATTGGCAACACATGACAAAGGAGCATGTGTTCAGTATTTGTATTTTACATGAAAGCATATTCAGATGAATTTCCATGTAGGCAAGGAAAATGTGTGAAAGCATACTATGAAAGCTGTAGCACTTTAGTCTTGGATAGACAGCATTTTCTTCCTCCATGAATGGGAAGAAGAGATTCTGTTGAGCTTTGAGCCAGGGGTGGAGTTCTCTCTGGGACTTGCTATAGAGAAGAAGGGATCAGAAGGTGGTTGTGGAGAGGCAGAGAGAAACCTCTTCAGGTGTTTTATGATGTAATTTCTGAGACTAAAGACTGGACGTTGCTGACTGGGCACCAATGGCCAAGTCTCTGTTCATGAGAAAACAACTCTGTCAGGGTATGGGTCAACAGACTGATACTTTTGGTCAAAATCCTCCCTTTTGAAATCTGTAAAATACCTCTGACTACATCTCCAGGTCTCATTGCTGGAAATCTCATTTTTACTTCTAGGTTTGGGTGGCAAGGTTAGCAGAACCCCTGCTACACCTGCCCTGGCTTAATATACTTTCAGCTCTTTTACCAAAACATGAAGAATAATCTGGGACTAAAATAGTTTCCAGGCCCTTCTCCCCTGGAAATAAACATTCCTGCTTCTGAGAAAATTTAAGTTAACATCACCCAGTTTATCATGCGTAAAGGGGTTTACTTACTTTTACTGGGGAGAATCACTATTTTTTTTAGTTACCCAAGTGAAAAAATAGCTATGAAAGTGATTTAAAAATTTAAATGCATTGTGCAAATATAAGGTGTGATTAATATGAATATCCAATAAAGATTGTGTCAGTGAGAAACCCATTCAGAACAGAACTACTATCACTGTAATCAAATCATTACAAGCTGCATTGACATAACAGTTTCCCTCAATGTAGCCACTCCCTGTGTAAGAAAATATTTAAGTAAGCACTGTGTCTCCTGACTCCTCGGAAATGAGGGGGTTGGATGAAATATCCCGATTGACTCTTGTCAACGATAACCTAATATTCTTTCAATTTTTCCAGGCCAACTCATTTCATATGTAAGTTATGGGAATAAATGAAACCAGTGGCATAAAACTCTTTTGAATTCTACAGAAAAAAGCCACTATTAAAATACACTGAACTCATTTCCAAAAGCATAATATAGAATAGATTGGCAGTGGTTAGGCAGTCGTTCAACATCCTGGGTAATAAAGCAATCCTTTACAAACTCATTTTCTGTCTTTACTTTTATGTTATTGTCAACCCAATCAATACCTAAGTAATTGAAATCTCCCAGAATCAACGCTCTGACCTTCCAGCTGTCCTCTCATCTCCTCCCTCCTAATGGCTCTACTACAATTCGGTCCACCTGGTTAACTCTACTGCTCTGGCAAACAGCCTCAGCTCTGTCAACCAAAGTACATCATCCCTTAGAAAGTTCAGAAGAATCCTTCAAAACCTTTTTATTCATTAGATTCAACAAACATTCATTCATTAAGCAGCCCTTATGCTCTAGGCTCCCTTAGGTTCTGGACAAAGACAGAAATGAAGACAGGAACTTACATTCCATGGGGAAACAACATGTATAAGTAAAGGTCAGTCAACATTCTTTAATGTTCCAGGTACTGTGTTAAGTGTTGGAGACACAAAGAAAGGCAAAAGATGATCCCTGTCCTTGAGAAACTCATAACCTAAAGGGTCAGTTTTGTTGTTGTTCTGTCATTTTAGTACTGTCTGATTCTCTGTGACTTCATTTGGAGTTTCCTTGGCAAAGATACTGGAGTGGCTTGCCATTTCCTTCTCCAGGTTATTTTACAGATGAGAAAACTGAGGCAAATGGAGTTAAGTGACTTGCCCAGGGTCACACAGCTAGTAAGTGTCTGAGGTCAGAATTCAACAAGGTCCTCCTGACTCCAGCCTGGCACTCTATCCACTGAACCACCTAGCTACTCCTAAAGGTGGAGACAATGTTAAAATAACTACGTATAAATAAACCATGTGTGGAGTAAAATAAAAAGTCATTTTCAGAAGGGATGAGAGGAAGGTGATAAAGGGGACATCATGGAAGGCCTTATGCAGGAAGTAGCAGTAGATTTTAAGGGAGGCTGTGGTGAGGAGGATGAGCATCGGGACATGGCAGGAAGCACAAGAATGCTGTGTACTAGGGATGGCAAGGACATATACATGACTGGACCAAAGTCTGACACCTCAATGTATATAAAATAAGGCAATTGGACCAGGTAATTTTTTTAAAAAATTATTTATTTATTGCTTTTTGGAATTGGGGTTAGGTGACTTGCCCAAGGTCTCATGGCTAATAAGTGTTAAGTGTCTGAGGTTGAATTTGAACTCAGGTACTCCCAACTCCAGGGCCAGTGCTCTATTCACTGTGCCACCCAGCTGCCTCAGACCAGGTGACTTCTAAGACCCATTCTGCTAGGGCCAAGATTCTGATTCTAATTCAGAAAGAAGGTTGCTCAGCAATATGAAATGACTCAAACCCCACAATCACCCTCTCAGTTTGGGTAAACTATGCACTTTCCCATGAGCTCATGTTCTGAATAAAATATATGAATAAACATACAAATGAAGCATCCTCTGAATAAAATAAAAATATGAAATATTACCAGAAGTAAACTGAAATAGATAAAACCCACTTTAATATAGGAACAACAGAGTTCAAACAAAGTATTTGCCTTTGTTTATAACTAGGTCTTTGCACTGGTAGAATGTTGTACAACTCAGACTTAATTTCCTGTGTATCTTTCTCCTTACTCTAATCTTTAGGATTAATAAGAATTTTCTGATATTTTGATTAGGATAAGAAGAGTTTGTATTCCTATGAAGAATAGCTGTTCTAAAAATCTGAGACATTTGGCAGTCTTTGAAATATACTATTCCTCAGAGTAAAAAAAAAAAAAAGAAAAGAGACAAGGTCAGTTCAATAAAATTTACTTCATGGAATTGTAGGATTCATAGTTGGACCTTGGAGAACATGAGGTTCAATATCCTTATTCTACAGATAAGGCCTGCAAAGGTGAATGGCTTGCTCATGGTCATTTACTTAGGTAACAGCACCAGGATTTGAACTCAGATTCTTTGAACCCAGCATTCTCTCCACTACAAATTGCAATTCAGTTTCACAAATATTAAAACATGTGTTACATACAGGGTTGATTTTTTAAGATACATTTCCTCAGGCCTGGTCCCTTTAGAGATGGTGTCCTTTCTTCGTGAAATTCCCAGTCTCGTGGGAGGAAACGACAAATGTAGATATCATAATATCCTATAACAGATGGTACCTAGAGAAGAGAACTAAATCACATGGGAAGGTAATGTCTGAGGTATGAAAGATCATTACTAACTGGAAGGGCAGAGAGAAGATGGCACTTAAGTTTGGTGTTAAAGGAAAGGCAGGAAATCAAATGAAGAAAATGGTGGAGGACTGACCACTAGTAGCGGCCATGATCACCAGCCATCATGATAAGGAGTCAGAGATGTTCCCCTCTCCTGCCTAAGTGTTCTGCTGTCCCAACCTACCAGCATGCAGCCCCATACACCAGTACACCAGTGCCCAGAGGGACGGCTTTCCTTCCTTCAACTCAACCGTTATGGCCCGATTGCTCAGGTTTTAACAGGCATAGAATGTCAACAATTTGCTGAATATAAAGTCCTTCCCCAGCATCCTCTAGCCCTCTGCTATCAAGCTCCCTCCCTACCCCCTCCTCCCTCTCTGTCTCTCTTCTTCCCTCCCCCCTCTTACCTCTCTGTCTGTATCTCTGTGTGTGTCTCTCTCTGTCTCGGTCTCTCTGTCCCTCCCTCCCTCCTCATTTCTGCCTGCTGACTTCCCTGGCTTCTTTCAAACGAGTCCCAGATAAAATGTCACCATCTATAGGAAGGCTTTCTCAACCCCCCTTGCCTTCTCTCTGTTAATTATTTTCTAGTTATCCTGGTCATAGCTTATTCATATACAGTATTTTGTTTAGGGGCTGTCTCCCTCATTAGACTGTGAGCTCCTTGAGCCTGGATCATCTTTTGCCCCTTTTCACTTACCCAGTGTTTAGCACAGTGACCAGCAAATAGCTTCCTATGTGCTTAATAAATGTTTATTGAATGACTGACTGACATCCCCATGGCTGCAAGGAGATGTCCCAGAGCCCCAATCTACTCTGACCTTTGTACTCACTGTCCTCTTAATTGGTAACCTTCTGCCTTACCATTGCTCCCCAAAGTCCTCAGACCCTTGACAACTCCCCTTTTACTTTCTTTACCAGAATTTAAATACTACCTGGCTTTTCCATCTGTCATGAACCAAACAGAATATGGACCTTATTATACGTGGTTTAACCCCAATTAAAATGAGGTATCTGTATCCTACTTGGCGAATAGTAAGCATTCAATAGATGCTTTTCCATTCCCTTTCAGACATAGGTAATAGTGTGAACAAAGACATGGAGGCTGAGAAATATCATATGCATGTGGTGAATATTCCCTTTTGTCTAGAACCTAATTAATGAAGCAGATTGTTATGAAACAAGACTAGAAAGATAGGGTAGCCCCTATTTGTGGAGGGTCTTCATTGTAAGGACAGGAAGTTGTGAATTTTCTGATCAAATTATTCAGAATCTCTGAGTTTGTTTCACCCTCATTATGAAGCACACAGGACTATGATTAATGTACACGGTGTCTAGTACATAAAAAAACAGCTGGATAAATGCTGGTTTACTTGGCACATAGCAAATTCTCTTGTCTCTAGACTGTGCTTACCTTCTAATCAACAAATCAATAACTTGGAAATATTAAGATTCTTAGAGGGCTCTTCTAGTCCAATCTTCTCATTTTATCTATGAGGACATTCAGTTCCAGAGAAATGATATTAATTGCCTCAGGTCACAGATCGAGTTCATGACAGAGCTAGTCCTAAAAATAGATCTCCTGACACTCTAGAATTCTTTACAACTTGACAGTGTAGAGGGTGTTAGTTTATACTCCTGGAAATTATTTGTAAGCATTCTACAAAAATTCTTTCCTAGACTTAGAAAACCCCAAGAGAGGAGGTAACTTCTTTGAGGACAATTCTTAGAGATGCAGGGTCCAACCTTTCATCCTAAATTATAGTTGTATGCTCCATTTGGGAGGAGTTGGAGGGCCATAGCCAGTAGAGTTCTGGACTTGGAATCAGGAAGACATGAGTTTGAATCTTGACTCAGACATTTGCTAGATGTGTGACCCTGGGTAAATCACTTAACTTCTCTCAGCCTGAGTTTCCTCATCTATAAAACTGAGATATTAATGGTATACTTTATAGGTAGGTTTTGTAAGGCTCAAATGAGATTATACCTATACAGAACTTTGCAAACCTTAGATCTCTATATAAATGATAGCTATTGTTCATGTTCAGTTTTATTAAGTGGCATTCACCATGGAGAATAATTGTAAAATGTGCCATGGATATTGCAGCAATATTCTTTTGGGATCCTTGAAATGTAATTAAAACTTAGTTGAAAATGGACAATTTGAAACCTAGCAGGAAATTGAGAACCTTAGCCCAAGTGTGTTACTCTCATTTGACAGAGAAGTCAGAATTTAATACCATGGGCAGGTTGGTCCCTACAGCCTTAAGAACATTGTTGTAATCTAGAAATGATTTAGAAAAGTCATTCATTGCATCTGTGTTTTGAGAAATCAACTACTCATGACCTCCACACAGATCCTTGGGCTCCACTTGTATTGCAAGTGGAAAAGACACAGGCTGGTTCTGGTTTTCTTTGAGCTCTGGAGAGCTCCCATTGAACAAATGTGCTTTTCCTCCCCCCCCTTCCCCCCGACCTTGCCTAATGCTGACCACATTTCTGAGAAATGTATTTAATGTCTTGGTTATTTTAGAGAGAAAAATATAGTCAAAATCTCTGTGAGCATTAAAAAAAATCCCCAACTCCAAAAAAACAATACAAATGCTTTGAGATCATGAACTAAATACAATGACTAGTACCAGGGTGCAAGGTTTTGGAAGACATTGGCAACGCTTGGATGCATACCTTGAACAGATAGAAACAAGAGAGTTTGGTAAAAACAATTAGAAATCTCTCAGACAGTATACTTCCACCAACTACAGGGCCTTGTGTCCTGAGTTTCCCTCCCTTTTTCTTGACTCCTTGCCCCTCAACTGAACTCATTTGTTCTGGTGCGTTTTGTGATTCTGACCCAGGGGCCAGATTTCTTAGCTATGGCTCTGGCAGTGATACCCAGAGAAACATAAAATGTCACCTTTGATTCAAAAATTGGAATCCAAAATTCCTTCTTTCAAAAGATTACTGATGGTATATTTTATTTCAAGAAATCTTGCTGACCAGGCATGCTATTTATAAGGTTTCAACTGGAGGGAGAAAAGCTTACCCTGCGAGCCAAGGCTGATGTGGGCAATGGGAAAGCAGTTGTGTTGCCAGTGGCAATGAGAGCCTTTCTTCCTCTTCATCATGACCAATTCTGTAGCATTTGAATTGTAATTCTTAGATTTAGAATGCTGGAGCTGGAAGGACTTCCGAGATAATTAACTCCAAACTTCTCTTTTGAAGTTAATGAAGATGGGGTACAGCAAGGTGAAGTGTTTCACCCAAAGTAAAATACACACATCTCAGAGTTAGAAGGGACCTTAGAGGCTGTGCCCTACAAGCCACATTTGATCATGAATCTCTGCTATAACTACTCTGGTGATGGATCATCCAATCTGGGCTTGAAGACCTTTAGTGAGAGGAAAATCACTACCCCACATTGCACTTTTGGAGAATTCCAATTCTTTGGATTTTTTTCTTGTCTCACACATAAATTAGCATCTTTGTGACTTATATCCATTGCTCTTAATTCTGCCTTCTGGAGTTGGCCCTGAGGAAATCAGACTTATTTTCTCTTTCACATTATACTCCTTCAAGAATCTGACCACAATAATCATGTCCCCATTAAGTCTTATTTTGTCTAACCTATTTATACCTGGTTCCTTTAAATTGGTATTCATACGGTGTGATCCCTAGCCCATTTGCCATTCTGGTCACTTTCCTTTAGATATTATCCAATTTATGAAGTATTTTCTGCCCAAAATGTGACTTACAGAACTCTATATGTGGCTTAACCAGACCAGGCCTGAGGAATTACCAGAACTAGTCCTTGCTGAAAGAGCAAGGGTTAAATATCTGGGAGGTGAAGGGGATGACTTCTAGGCATGAGGAACTACCTTCATGAATTCCCAGAATGAGTAGAGTGGAGGATAAATCTAGCTTTTATAATAATAATAATAGTGAATATATATTTACTATTGTATATATATATGGAGAGGCTAGGTGGAGTAGTGAATAGAGCACCAGCCTTGGAGACAGGAAGACTTAAGTTCAAATCTGGCCTCAGACATTTAACACTTACTAGCCATGTGACCTTGGGCAAGTCACTTAACCCCAATTGCCCTGCCTTCTCCCCTCTAAAAAGCAATATATATATATGTATATATATATGTATATATGCATATATATATTATATCATGTGATGGTCACAACAGCCCTGGGAGGTAGTGCTATTATTGTGCCCATTTACAGATAAAGAAACTGAGGCTGAGAAATGTTATGTGACTTGCCCAGGGTCACGCAGGTAGTAAGTGACTGTGGCAGGACTCAAACTAAAAGGGCTTTCAGATTCCAAGAACATGTGGAGCAGAGCAAGGCAAATAAGGCTGACAAGTTAGACAGTAGCTAGACTGTCATACATAGTAGGTGAAGGAACTTGTAATTTATCATCTAGGCCAGAGGTGTCAAAACTGCCAAAGGATCAAATAAAAATGTACTTGGAAAATATTTAACAAAGTAAAAATACAATAGAATATAAATAATGCTAATATGTAGTTTTCTAAGTCAATATGCATCCTCAGAGTTCTTTATGTATGGATTTGTTGTTGTTCAGTTGTTTTCTAATCATGTCTGTCTCTTTGTGACCCCATTTGGGGTTTTCTTGGCAAAGATCCTAGAGTGATTTGCCATTTTCTTCTCCAGCTCATTTTATAAATGAGGAAAACTAGGGCAAACAGGGGTAAGTTACTTGCTCAGGTTTACACACCTAGTTAGTATCTGAGGTCACATTTGAACTCAAATCTTCCTGACTCCAGCCCTGTCACTCTATCCACTGAGCCACCTAGCTGTCCATGTATGGCTTCATGGCCTGTTTCTATTTGAGTATGACACCACAGATCTAGGGGATTAGAAGGTAGCAGATGTTTTTGCTTAGATAGTTGCATAATTGTACTTAGGCATTAGGAAGATTGATTTGACAGAAGCATGAAGGGTGGACTGGAAAGGAACAGGCTAGAAGTAGGAACACTCTGAAAAGGTTATTATAGAAATCAATTTGAAGATGATGTAAATTTGAAATAAGGTGATAACAATGTAGATAGAGAGAAGACCAATGTAAGATTTATCCCCAAGGAAAAACATGTTGAGAGTATTCAGCAATTGACTGAATATGGAGTGCAAAGGAGAGGAAAGAATCCAAGAAGACCCTGAAGTTATGAAACTAACTGCCTGACGGGGAGGATGGTGCTTTCACAGAGAGGAGAGAACTTGAAAGGGGGGAGATTTTTGGTGAAAAGGATTTTTGGTGTTAACCATGTTTAACTGAATGCTAGTAATGCATCCAAGTGGAGGGAAACAGCAAGAAAAGTGTGTTCAGAGCACCAATAGAAGCTGGACGTATAGATTTCTATGTCATTTACACAGAGTAGAGAGTTGAAGTCAGATAAGTGGATAAGATTGGGGGACAGTGTGTAGAGAGAGAAGAAAGTCAAGAAACGCCTTGCCATAGGTCCATACTCAAAGTGAAGAGATAGGAACAGGAATCAAAAAAGAAAGCATAAAGTGTGGTTAGGTAGAAGGAGAAAACTGTCCTGGAAGACAAAGGACGTGAAATTTTCAGTGAGAAGGTACTCAATGGTATCAGCTGCTTTGAGAGTAATACCATATGGCCACAAGGTGATACTTTATTTTTTTCCCTTTAAATTCATACTGATGTATTTAAAAAAAATAGAATTACAGAATCTAAGAGCTGAAGATCTCAAATGCTACTTAGTCCTACCTAGACCTGATCAAAAGTTCCTTTCCCATCATCCCTGACAAGACATTCAGGCTCTTCAATTTTAGGAGGAATTTATTACTGCCTGAGATCGTCTTTTCTTCTTTTGGGCAACTCAAAGCTATTCCTCATTCAAGACTGAAATCTATCTCCTTGCCATTCCTATGCTTCCAGTTTTGCTCTCTGGGACGAATCAGAACAAGTCTGATTAGTTTTCCATTTAATAGTCCATCAGACACTTGAATACAGCACAGTCACAAATGAATTTTTCCTTCCCCCACTCCCCAGTTCCCAGTCTTTTCTCCAAACTAAATATGCCCAGGTTCTTTGATTTTTATATGACATGGTGCTGAATCCTTGTCACCACCTTGGATGTTCTCTTCTGTATATATTGCAACTTGTCAACATCTTTCCTGAAATGTGGACCTCAGAACTGAGCATGCACTCCAGATGCAGTGCGATCAAAGGCAGAGCATAGCACAGCATAACTGTCACCGCCCCTTGCTGGACAACATGCTTCTATGAATAAAATAACAGCTCTCCTGGCTTCTTCCCTGTGAACTGCTTGGCAGCCTCAAATACTTGATGTAATTGTTAAGGATAATGATGAGGTTGACAATGTCACAGTGTTGACTGATATTGAGCTGGTAGTCCACTAAACTCTGCTTTCCTCCACCCACCCCCGAAAGCACTCCCCCTATACCTTTGTTATTATTTCAAAGCAAGAATACAGAAAAAAGGAAACCAAAACTCTTCTCTGCCAAGCACTAATGTTGTCTACTGGCACCATCAAGTGCTTTCAGTTGAGTGTTTTCAGTCTTAATTTTGATTCTCTGAAGTACAGAGAATCTGATTAATGTCAGGATGACTTGTAACAGGAGCTTGACACAGGCACTGGTGTTGCATTTATTTTCTTACACATACACATGAATCCTCTTTCAGATGTGTGAGGACAGGCCTGATGCTCTCTCAGGAGATGCTCATCCCATTCAATCCCCCAACAGGCTAAGGAAACTCATTGAATGCAGCTGGTAGTTCCTCCCTCATGTCTGATAAAATCTCATTCCCATCACTCCATCTCTGCTCTCTGTCTATATCTGTCTGTCTGATTCTCCTTTCTTTCTTTTTATATAGTCTTGGCGTGCTCAGTGCTGACACGGTACTTAGGTGTGTTGACAAGTATAGAGGCAGGGGAGAATTGGGACATCCATATGTATAAACCAAGAGAAAAATCAGCTTGTTCATTTATTTAGATAGTTCAGATCAAGGATTTTCTTCTTCTTTCCTCCCTCTCATTTTTCCTCCCTCCCTTCTTCCCTTCCTCCCTTCCTTCCTTCCTTCCTTCCTTCCTTCCTTCCTTCCTTCCTTCCTTCCTTCCTTCCCACCTCCTGCTCTAAAGAAATAGATAAATACTTACTTTCTCACACTTTATCTCTCTTTATCTCTCTCTCTCTCTTTCTCTCTCTCTCTCTCTCATATCAAGTGGCAGACTAGGAGAGAGAAATAAATTACCTAAGAGTTTCATTTCATTTATGTTCAATTATATTTCAACAAGTATTTATTTAACACTTCATATTTGTCAGGCACTGTATTAGGGGATACCTCCAAATCCCAAAGTACAGCCAAACAGAACTTGCCCTCCTTCACTTTACTAGTGCAGAACTCTATGAAGTCAGCCTCTTGTCCTGCAAGTAGTTTCCCCAGGACATGTGCCACTCTAACAGAGATGAAGTGCTTTCCCTAGGCCAAACTACAAAATTAGATGTTAATGTCATTTCACTTTCTCTGGGGCTCTGTCTTTCCAAAAATGGCGATTTTCCAACATGGTTTTATAGACGGAGGACATTGTGTGCCTGTGTGTGTGTGTGTGTGTGTGTGTGTATTAGAGCAGAAATGTGGTTTGTTATTCTGCTTTAACAACTTAATGTATTGATGCTATATGCTATTGCCAGAATGGCAGGAGATGTTGGCATTAACTCACAGAGTTTTCACCCCTTTCAGTAATGTGCCCCCAGTTTTAGCACCTATTCTGTTAGTGCTAATGTGCTGTGGGATACTTCTACTGTGTGTTGAAAATTAAATGGTTACCACAGCTCTTTCAGGAGATTCAAAGATGTTTTCACCCTCTTTTATTATTATCAACTAAAAAGATCTTCTAAAAGGCTAATTATGATACACAAACACATCCAGCTAAGATTTGGAGTGTTATTGAAGTATCTTAAAAGGAGAAATGTAAAACACTGACCTCAAAAGCTTGCATTCTACTGAAAACCAAGGGCTAGGAGTCCTTAATGCTTAAAATGTAGGTCACTGTGCAAAATAGTGCCAGTAGGGCTTATTAGAAGATTTCTGAGGTCTCACAGACCTCTGGGGAACTGTGGCTCTGGGAGAAGCAATCATACATTATAAAGCCTGTTCAGTGGCTCCTGAGAGGCATGCCTGATCTAAGGCAAGCTGAGAAAATGCCTCTCAAAGGAAAGACTTGATGTTTAAATTTAAGAATGTATAATCAGTAAAAAAATAATAATAACTGTTCTCTTTGCCTTTTGAATTACGTCCCTCACTGACACCTTTCCAAATATGTTAGATTAGAACACCAACATATCCAGTCCACTTTTTTGACCTTGGTTAAACTGCAGTTGAATTTTTGAAAACGTTAGTCTAATCAACAAGTTTTCATTGTCCCAGTCAAGATTACTGCATTCCTCACACTGTACTTAGATCTGTGATCTCATCAGTGTGGATATTTCTTCCAATAATGCAGATTGCAACCCATCTGTGCCTGTCCATTCATTCATTGATATTTGTCCATGTCCCACTACATTCAACTGAGGGAGTCCATTAGATAAACTGGCGGCATGCCTTGTTTTCTTTTGGTATCATGAGAATACCAATGGAGCACACAAGTTGGCCATCAATTATTAATTGCTCTTACTATTTAACCAGCCCATCTACTGTTTTGCTTGTATATTTCTTTAATGGCATTCTTTACACTGCTTCTCCTTTGTAATTCAGAATTATACATAGCATTCTCTTATATAGTAATATTCTAGTTATTTCTATACATAACTCCTATCTGTGTGTGTGTGTGTATGTAAGTATATGTATAGGCAGAGATTATGTCTTATGCTTCTCTTATCTCTGTGGCACAGTGAGTTGGACATAATAGCTACACATTTAATGTTTGATCAGTGAATGTTGCTGATAAATTTTGAGGCATGGATTTTTAAGCAAATTCAGGTTTGTAAGGAAGGATGACCCTGGTAGCTTCTCCAACTTAGTCTGAATTTTTGTATAATTTCCCCAGTGTATAGAAGTAACTAGACTTAATCTATTCAAGGAGAAAGTAGTGTAAATGACAATCTCTTCTTCATTCTTCATTGTTTTTGGTGCATAGTAAGTACTTAAAATGGATTTTCATTCATTCATTCACTCATTCATTGATTAAATGCTGTGAGAAATGGAAGAATGAATGCCTATATACACATATATGTATATGTAATATATATTATAATTTTTATAACTTCTTGTCTCCACTTTCATCTCTTTATAACACTCTCTGATTTTTTTTGGAGGGGGAGGGCAGGGCAATTGGGGTTAAGTAACTTGCCCAAGGTCACTTAACCCCAATTGCCCTGCCCTTCCCCCTCCAAAAAAAGGGGGGTGGCTAGGTGGCACAGTGAATAGAGCACTGGCCCTGGAGTCAGGAGGACCTGAGTTCAAATTGGGCCTTAGACACTTAACACTTACTAGCTGTGTGACCTTGAGCAAGTCACTCTATGACTTCTTTAGCATTCTTCCTATTTCTCTTCTAGTATTATTTTTCTTAAAGTCCCATTTAGTCTCCCTCTCTTTCTTTTCCCCTCATTCTTATTTTCCATTTTTAACACTAATACTTCCCTTTCAAAAAGATCTGAGACTACACATACTGTGAATGACTTCATCTTCTTTTTATTTATTACTTATCTCTCTTCTCTTCCCCAGCCCTGGGTTCGATTTTATATACACTTTCCATATTACTATTTTAGGCATCCATTTAGTAAAGAAGATATGACTGTATGGGAAACTCTCAGAGGCACAGACAACTCCAGGGGCAAAGGAACACTTCTATTCTGTTAGTAGTCAATTATCATTCATTTGGTTGTTCCTGTTTAGATGATTTATCTCAATTCTCTTGAGCGATTATTAAATTCACTTAGGAAGTCTTACGGTGTTCTAGAAACTGGAATATCTAGGGGACCGTACCATTCCTAGGAATTCCTTTCATCTTGAATTCTGCAAATAATCAGTCCTTTCTGATCATAGGGGAGAGCACAGGGATATTTCTAGGATAAATTACATAAAAATTAAAAAAAACCTTTGTCTTTTACTTTATGAAAACTCAGAACTGCTTACAGTGTAGATTGAGAACTAGAAGAATTCACTTTTAAATACTAAGCTATGTATGTGTGAGAAGATTTCATGCCCAATAGAACATGCCCAATAGAACTGTGGGAATTGATGTTTTTGGGAAAGGATCTTTTTTTTGAAGTTCTGTGTTTTTGAGAGTCTTTTTAGTTTCTTAGAGTATCAGGCTGTTTTCACAGCTGAGTTATGAGTCTTTGAAATGAAGTCTTCACAATAAAAATGCTGACAAAACCCTAGCTATGCCAGTGTTTTAGCAGAACCCATAGTTCTGTAATCAGCTATATATTGTAAGAGTCTGTGTTGTGAATCTCTCTCTGATTTTATCCTAATAAATGTTTACATTCCAATTAAATCAGTTCATTCTTCCTTTCTTGCTATTCCCATCTGGCTCCGATGCTAACTAAGCTTTGCTCTCTGCTTCTCTCTATATGTATCCAGAGATACCCTCTGATGTTTGAGCAGTATATGGAAAACCTCTCCTGAATCTTTCAACAGGAAATGATCCCATTCTTCTTTTACTCCTGCTGAGTCATCAGAGAGGGTTGGCTTTTACTTCTGGGACAGCCTTTAAAGCTCAACTGACTCCTATCATATGAACAAATGCAACTTCTGAAGTAAAAGACAGTATTTCCAAAGGAAAAGTAATTACTCTAAAAGAAAAATAATTTGTACAGTAAACTGAGTGGGTGGGGGGACTATGTATGTGAAAGCAATCAAAAGCAAATCTATTAACTTTCAGAATTCAGAAAATTCTAGTCACATTTTGCAAATGTGGCTTGCTGAACTTCCACAATGTGAGATAATCCCATGGTAAATCATTGATAATTTGCAATTAATTTGAGATCTACCCTCCCCACCGCCATTTTCTTTCTCCCTGTTTCAGTTCAGAGAAAATCACTGTTACCTTTCAAAGCAATTATTTTTAACATCTGACAGTAATGAGGATGGTCAGTCTGTATGTAACATTCAGTTAGAGGAAATACCAGCCTTCTCTAGGGCCAGTGGTTGTTGGAAGGTCAAGTGGATGGAAATGTATTTGGAATTCTATTTTCTTCAGTGTGTGTGTGTGTGTGTGTGTGTGTGTGTGTGTTGCCTTCTATTCTCAGTATTGCTTCTAATATTAAAGCTCTAATCTGGAGGTCGGTAGCACTTTTTAATATTATAGGGGAGAAAGAAAAGAAGAAATCTCAGGAGATAGGGATATAAGAGCATCAGGCAGCATTCAGGTGCGTCCACTGAGCAAAGGTTACTTCTGATGAAGTACTCACCTGGGTGGATGTGGATGTGTTTGTTTCTTTGCAACATAGCATAGGGCGTATTCCTATTCCAGCTTTCAAAATCCAAGTTGTCTTCACCAAATCATAGCAAAAGAAGTAATAGATTCCAATACTCAAAGTCCTCTAAGAAAACCTTTATACTCCTTATGTAATTCTCAAACCAGACTGAACAACTATTTACAGAAGTACTCATGATGTGGAAGGGATTGACTTGGTGATCAATCCAGAGCTTGAATTATTTGTACTATACCATTCTCACAGATACTCTAATTCATCATCCTTTGTATTTCTTGTCTAACAGACATAGTCCTATACACACAAATATGCATACGTTAATTTGTCCATTTAATCTCTCAACTGCTTTCAATCTGTGTGCATGTGAGCAGATGCCTCTGTGTGTGTGTGTGTGAAAATGAGAGAGAATGGGGGGGAGGGAGGGAAAGGGAAAGAAGGGGATAGGGAGAGGGAGAGGGGAAGAGAGAGAGAGAGGGAGAGGGGAAGAGAGAGAGAGAGAGAGGGAGAGAGACAGAGAGAGAGAGAGAGAGACACTAGAATTTCTATTTGATGATTGGAGATTTCTAAGTAGAACCTAAAAATAGTCAGCACCCTTATTTCAGAATGTATGTTCAAGATCATTAAAATTCAAAAGTACTCACAGCTGTGCTAGAGAAGAATCCCACCAGAATTGGCATCAAACATTTGATCAAATATAAAGGGTCGAAACTGTTTGCTGTCCCTCCTAGAATTACTTGGAGTAACATGGTGACTCAGAAATTGTTAAGTATAATAGCAATAAAATCAATAATATTATTATTTACAACGTCATGCTTTTCATAAAGTAATCTTTTTAGTACAATTGAACCAAATAGCCAAGCAATTATGCAAACCTTGTTAGACTCTCCTCATTTTAGTGGAAAAGTCATTAACATTTGCTCTTTTAAATTGCATTCCATATTGAGTGAATAGATCAAAAGTTTACTACTTTGTTAATTTGATTATTAATAACCAAGGCCACACATAAGGAAGACAGTGTGATGTGGTAGGAGCACTGGATGTGGAGACAGAAGACATGGGATTGAATTCTGGTTCCCTAGTTATTCCACATGTAAACTTTGAGTCTTTCTGGCCCTTGTTTTCCTCATATAAAACAATGATAACAACAACAAGAATGATAGCTAACATCTATATAGCACTTCAAAGTGTGCAAAGCTCTTTACTTATGTTACCTCATTGATCTAAAAATAAGGTGTTTGGGCAAAAGATCTAGTTTTTGAGTCTACAGTAAAAAATAAAATGAGAAACATAAATACATTATTAAATATGTGGAGGAAAATGATGTTTAACTCCTACTTTTTCATTAGGGATACTACAGAAATTGTAGTAGAGCTTATAGTTAACATCTATAATCTTATATCTCTGGGACCTAAGGAATCCATTTAGTCCAAGTCAAATCTGACTGGGAATGCCTTCTGTACCAACCCAAGCAATTGGTTTTTATAGCTTTTGCGTGAAGAGATCCGGTGAAAGTTCACTCACTATCCAATGCTACCCTCCACTCATAATGAGTTTATAATTTGCTAAAATCTCTAGTTCTTTTTTAAATATGATTGGCTGCCTAGTCATACTTCCCATTTTAATACTAATGCACTTATCCATTCTAATATCAAAGCATGTCTCCAGTCTCCTAATGATATACCTCCCTACTCACACTGATGTAGTTGATTTTTTAAATCCATGTGTGGAAGTTTGCATTCATTTTTATTAAATTTCATCTGAGATTTAGTCCTTTATTCCAATCTATTAGTTTTCCTTCACAGGTTTATGTCCTTGGTAAATGTGGCAAACATGAAATTTATCATAGTTGTTGACAAATACTGAACAGTACACAATTAAGGCTACTACCTATGCTTTCTCTGAAAAATCTTTGAAACTTCCTCTCCTAAAATCTAGGATTTGTTTTAGCCTAGGCTTGTTTTTTCACTTTCTCCTCCATTATGATTTCTAAAACAATGTGTTCATTTCTCTTCAGAGATGCCATCATTTTTATTCTGTTCCCTCAATTTAGTTCAGAGTCAGATCTAGAATAACATTTCCTCTTGATGCTTCATTATTATTTTGAAGAATGAAATTATCATTAAGCCAATAATTTATCAGTTGCCCAGCTTTTGGGTGAAAGAATACTTTAACAAATATCTGGACAGTTGGTCTCTATCATCCTAGCTTCCAATTTTAGTTTCCTTTCAGCTCTAAATCTACAGTCCTATCATATATATGTAAATATGTGTGCAAAACACATACATATACATGGACATATGTGTGCATGTACATACATCTATCTGTATATATGAATAACTTCATGCATTCATGTATATCATCTTAACACATACACAAATTTTTATGTATATACAAACATGAGTATATATATATATATGCACAATACTTTATTGGAGAAAATCCCTCATGTATTCATTTTCAGTCAAATATTTTCTATACAATTGACAAAAACACAATCGGGTGTTTTCTATACCTCTCAGTCAATTGTGTGATTATGAGGATGTGTTCTGATGTAGAAAATTATTTGTGGAAGTCTGCCTGTTTCCTTCTTATATTTTCATCCAGGGGACCCTCAATTCATATGTAAATTGTTGGCATAATGATTTATGGATATGAGAACATAGATTAATTGGCTGGCATTTATTGCTGTTCTTTCAATCTTCCTTTTAGGGAATCTGTGATTTCCCTCCCAGCTTTGTTAATATTCCACATAAGGTATCATGAGAATCACTCCATAGCTTTCAATACTGTGTCTCCTGTAATACACACTTCCTTTGTATATATTCAGCTTGGTCCAACTGCTCTTCCAACTTTGCTTTCATCAGTGATATCTCATTTTTCTCATATGAAGTCTGGTGGGTAATAAAGTACTTGGACCTAAATATTATAGCTATACTTTTATCCATAAAAATCATTTTAAGATGCTGACAAATCTTTTTTTTTCTTTTTGGAGGAGGAAAAGCAGGGCATTTGGGGTTGTGACTTGCCCAAGGTCACACAGCTAGTAAGTGTTAAGTGTCTGAGGTCAAATTTTAATTCAGGTCCTCCTGACTTCAGGGCCAGTTTTCTATTCACTGCACCCCTAAGCCACCTCAAATGCTGACAAATCTTATTCATTCATTGTACATTTGTTGTCATTTTGCCAGCTTTATTCACAGATTACAGAGTTTGGTATTATTACAAGCTTTCTTCCAACTGACACCTACTGCTCTTCACTGTTTTGTGAAGTATCAGGGCTCATGCTCATACTGAGAACATGCACTGCCTTGCATTCCTATTTATATCCTCAATGGTTAATACAGTGCTTCACAGAGAGTATTTAATCATTTTTTGGCTTTCATTCATTCATTAGTTCATTAACTTTGCACAAGTGAGTTTATATCCTAAACTGGCATTACCCTTGGTTGTTATATCCTTCTGCTAGTTAACGTGATCAATTGTTTTCTGGCTAAGGAGGTTTTTGTGTTCTTTTAGCCTTTTTGTGGTCATAATTGTTTTACAAAAGTAAATTTCAATAGATGATGAGAACCTGAATCAATGTTTTTCCCTTTATCTGTTTCCCATTTAAGTATCAATGACTTCTTCTTTGAATAGTATGGCTCAGCTGTTGCAATTCCATGAAGTGTCTTCTTTTGATATTTATCCTTTAGTCTAATTTGGTTTTCATTTTTATTTTTGCTTGAACTACTTGATCCCACTTCACAGGCTGCTGATTTAGCTGAATCACTTTGCTAACTAGTATTTTTTAGTCTATGAAATTTTTCTGTCTATATACTACATTTTTTTCTTGTGGTGCTCCAGCACTTTTGGATTTTCTTCTTGAAGGGAGTCTTCATAATGCATAGGGTTGAGCCTTCTGAATTATATACAAGTCCTTAGTGTTCCCCCATCCTGCCTTGTTCCAATCTTCACAATGTATTTTAGTATAAATGTTAATTTGCCTTGAATAATCTTTTCATTTCATTAATTTTTTCCCATATAAGGCTAAAGGGTTTGGTGAATAAATTGAAATTATCATAGTGGTCTTTTTTTTCTTCTTATTTAGCATTCTAAGGAAAGTTGACCATGTTTCCTATGTCATTATGTTTATCATTGCCTTTGGGTGAATAAAGCTAAATTGACCAAGACCAACATCTTTATTTGCCTCTCCCAGGGGAACCCATGAGCTATACTTATATTTAATTGCAAATTTCTCATAACTATAGGTTTCATTTATAGTGAGAATTACAAATATTATTATCACTTGATCCCTCCAGCATCATATCAACTTACTGGTTATTGGACAAGGATCTTATATTTGAAAATCAACAGTTCAATCTGTGTTTATAGACAGTTTAAATGCGGTGAATCTTAACACCCTTTGTCACATTTCCCATCACTTTGCTGCTGTCCCTGAAGAAGATGTAGAAGGCCACTTAGAACTGAAAGCATGGGCCAATAGTTCATTATCCAATGACCACCCTACTTGTAATAGGCTAGTCTGGTCCTTAGACAGCAACTGCTATCTATCACTGCAACCATACTAGTTGATGTTCTAGCCTGGTATTTCAGAACTGATATTCTGTGGGCATAGTTTATGAGAATCTAGAATCACCTCTATACTATGATGAGTAATCAGTGTGAGGCTTATATAATTAAAGAAATAAAATCAGTAGTCTTGTAAGTTAAAAAAACTATTAAAATAGCTAGAATGGATATTAATATTTTCTATTTCTTCAGAAGTTAAGTTCTTCATAATTTTCCACTAGTTTTTTTTTTTGAAGGGGAGAAAGGCAGGGCAATTGAGGTTAAGTGACTTGCCCAAGATCACACAGCTAGTAAGTGTGTCAAGTGTCTGATGCTGAATTTGAACTCAGGTCCTCCTGACTCCAAGGCTGGTGATCTATTCACTGCACCACCTAGCTGCCTGCCATTAGTTTTTGCCACAGTATTTTGAGAGTTTCTATTCTCCATATAAATCTGGAGGTTGGTTGCAATTTCTTCTGTTGAAAGAGGTGACAGAATTTCACTTCATCATCAGTGATTAACTACTGTTTAATGGAATAGATTTTATAAAGTTCATAAAGGTACAGATAACAAAGTAACAGGAGAGAATATTGGAAAGTGATTGGAATAATGTCCTTCATATTAAATGTGGCATGTTGACGTATTTTCTAATCTCAGAGCACTGATGTTTGACTTTCAGTCCTTGTCACATTTACTGTGTGCACTGTCTGGTCAAAGCAATTGGGATTTTGAATGCATTTTGATTAGAAGCTTGAGTGACTCTGTTATCCTGACCAGAAAGGATAAATAAAAATAGCCAAAAATGTATAATTTTTATAATGTATTTTAGTGTTTCCTCCATTAAGGTGCTTTTGGACTGCCCCATTATGACATAAAGGTCATCCAGGGTCTCAAGGAGTACTTTAGCAGAACACAAGCACTGGTCAATTTTTCCAAGCTAGAATGGATTAACATATGGGTTTAAGACCTAGCCTACATCACCATGGAGACATTTGATATTAGAAGGAGGGTGGGCTTCCAGGTCATAAATTGTTTTGGCTGCAGTGACATACACACACATGCATGCACACACACACATGCATGCACACACACAAGCACACACACATCAACTAAACTCAAAGAATAAATGATTGGTTGATTCATTGAATAAATGAAAAAAGCATTTGTTACAAGCTTACTATGTGTTAGAAACTGTGGATACTAAGTTAGAAAAGTATGGCTGTGTTTCTGCTCCCAAGCAGCTCAAATTCCAACAGGGAAGACAATGTGTAAATTATTAGATACATACAAGAAATAGACAGAGTAGACAGAAGGTAGTCCCAGAGGGGAAGATACTAGCAGGGAGATTCATAGCTGGTTGAATAAGCACACCCAAGAGAGTTGATTAATATATAAATGTCATTCCAGCGCAGGCGTTAGCAAAATAGGGTTGTATTTTAAAATGTAAATATCATTCTTAGCTTCCAGGTCATACAAAAGTGGCCAGCAGGTAATACGGCCCTTGGGCCACACTTTTCAAACCCCTGCTTTTGAGGGATGCACCACAGACCCTTTACTTTTAATACTTTTAACCATGACTGGAGTACACGCATAAATGTTACATCAACCAGATTTACAGGTGACCCAAAGATGGAAGAGATAGTGAATATTTTGTATTATAAAACCAAGCTCCTCACTGTCACCTGTGATCTCAACTAGTTGGGATACTGGGTCAAAATTACAACCAAATTTGACAGAGTTATTTTGAAGAACATCATTGTAATAATGTATACTAGGAGGGGAGCTAGGCCCCTGAAGTCAGGAGGACCCGAGTTCAGTTCCGGCCTCAGACACTTAACACCCACACAAAAAAACTAGCCGTGTAACCTTGGGCAAGTTACTTAAACCCAACTGCCCTCCAAAATGCAATAATAATAATAATAATAACGTACACTAGGCTTATCAAATTTAGAATGAGGAGGAACCTTATTGATCAGTTATCTAACCCCCTCATTTTACATGTGAAGAAACTATGGCTCAGAGAAGTAAGTGACTTTTGCAGTTAACTCAGGTAATGAATAATTTGAACCTTGGTCCTCTGACTTCAAATCCAGAAATAGAGGGAAGTCCTTAGGGGCCTTTGAGGTCCCTATGACTATTTTTATCCTACATTAAATGGCCAGATACATTCTTTTTTAGTCTGTGGGTCTGCTTTTTATAGCTTTTTGCATTTTCTTTTTTTGCTTTCAGGCTGTCAGATGGCACCTCTTGGAGCTGTCAGTATGCTTGTATTTAGATTCCAGAAAAACCAACTGCACAAATACAGGATAGGAAATGCCTCCCATAAGCACCTCAAATTCAACATGTCCCAAACTGAACTCTTCATCTCCTACCTCAGCCCCCCAAAAAGAACCTTCCCTTCTACTTAAGCTTCTCTATTTTAGTGAGGGTACCACAATTCTTCCATCTCCTAGGTTTGCAACATAGGGATCATCCTCAATTCTTCCTTTCTTTCATTCCATTCTCTCATCTATGTGATCATTTGCCCAGTGTGGTCAGCTCAACCTTCACAAAGGCTCTTGGAGTTTTCCACTCTTCTCTTTTTGTTCAAGCCTTTATCATATCACTCCCTGATACCAGAAGCTTCAGAGATTGCTTATTTCCTCTAAAATAAAATACAAAATCTGCTGCTTGACATTTAGAGCCCTTCATAGTCTGTCTCTAGTCTGCCTTTCCATGCGATTTATACATTCTTCTCCCTCACACACTCTACATTCCAGACATATTGGCTTGTTTGCTGTTACCCTTCCATGATGTGACTTTTTCTACCTGTGTGCCCTGTATAGGCTGTCCCCCATGCCTGCCATGTTCTCTTTCCTAATCTCCACCTCCCGTAACCCTTAGCTTTCTTCAGGGCTCAGCTTAAATGCCACCTCATAGAAACCTTTCCTAATTTCTCCAGTTATTTGTGCCTTGATTTCTGATAAAATCTACTTATCTATGGGAATGTTGTATCCTTTAGTAGATTCTAGTCTGTGTGAATGCTGGTCTTTGTATTCCCAGTTCCTGGTTCAATCTTGTCCACATAGCAAAGACTTTGAGGACTGATTTGCATTGATAGCAATTCATTTGAAAAACACCTTGGAGATCTTAGATGACCTTAGAAAGTCATAGAAACTTAGAGCTATAAGAGGCCTTTGAGATCATGTAATCTAACTCCCTCATTTTACAGATGAGGCTAAGCAAAATTAAACACCTACTAGGGCATGCACAATGGTAGTAGCAAGAAACACGATAGCTTAAAAATGAGGTGGGGTATGTGAAAAGTTCAAAACCCTGACACAATCTTCAAAAATAGCAAGCATGCTTGGGTTATTTAAGGTAGGAAGAGATAGTCCAAAGTCACATAGCCAACAAGGGAGAAAGTCAGAAATAAAACCCAGGTCTCCTGACTCTTAGACTAGTATACAACCTTTCCTTCACACCATTTTCCCTACTATGAACTCGGCAAAGTCACCAAGGGGATGTACAACTTCTTAAAAGTATAACCCCCCCGAAATATTATCTGCATTAATATAAATTTAATTCTGAAATCAAGAGTGGTGATAATCCCATTGTATTTTGTGCTGCTTAAACCACATTTGGGATACTATGGTTGGTCTGACTGCCGTAGTTTAGAGGGCCATGGACAAGTGCATCTTGAAGAGGCTCACTTGGATGATGAAGGCTCCATCTTTTCATGTAAGATTTCTCTTAGATGCAGTAGACATCACGCATACAACAGGAACTTAACAATTGTGGATTAATTGACTGACTAAACTATCACCTCCAAACAGACAACACTTAAAACAGAGATTAAAGCCATGCCAACTCACCCACACAATCTGGGATACTTTTCCTTGTTTTAAAAATAGAAGTTTAGGGCCAAATAGAAATTGAGTACAGAAGTGAGGGATGTGGCAAGATAGGAGGTGACCAAGTGGACAGAGAGAGCACTAGGCCTGGAGTCAGGAGGACCCAAGCTCAGATGTGACATCAGATGACACCTCGCTGTGTCTCCCTGGGTAAGATACCTAACCTTTTTATGCCTTAGCTTCCTCAATTGTAAAATGGGGATAACTGCACTTATTTCCCAGGGTTGCTGTGAGGATCAAGTGAGATAATAACTTGTCAAGTGCTTAGCTTAGTGGTTCGTGTTTAGCAGGCACTTCTCTTCCCCTGTTTGGAATGAAGGCATTTAGGATATATAGGCATGATTTGGGTTTTCTTCCAAAGCAAGTAGTTAAAACGGCAGGTCACTTAGTTGGTTAGCTTGAAAATCAAGTTCTTTGTAATATAGAGAACTCATAAAAGATAAGGAAGAGAAATGACTTTTATAATAAGTGAATTCTGGGCTCTCATGGTTGTTAGGTGTAATGGGAATGCAAATTTAAAGATCTTCCCTGCCCCTAGGCTAAAGTGCACCTGGAGCCTGGGGTGGGAGGCTTGTTTTTCGGTAGATACTTCTTGATTGGCCAGTGAGTCAATAAGGTTGTTACATTCTCTGAGCCAGGAGAAGGCTATATAGGCCCTGATGTGTAGCTTTGTTTTGGGGCTCACTTTGAGAAGTGTTCTGTGATTTGATGTGGATTCTGGGAAGCCCCCAGAGCCCCCCGGCTTTGAAAAACCCAGATGTTGAAACCCAGGTGTTGATTTGGTATGGATGTAACGGTTGGACAGTTTGGAAATCTGTCTATTTGATCTGTTTCTCTGACTTAATAATTCTGTCTGTGTATTCTGAAGTTCGGGGTGCTGACCTTTTCCCCCTGAACTAGGTAAACGATACATGTTTGACTGATTAAAGTAAGCTTGTTAACCCATTTTGAATTGTTTTCCTTTATCAAAGCAGATCCAAGAACCTGTGGTGGCAGCAAACCCTGAGGACGCTTGGGGTGCTTGCTGCTACATTAGGTAACAGGGTCTGATTGTTGTTTGTGAGAGAACTTTTTTGTTACTGGTTGGTCCTCTTTGAGCATGAAGGATGAACAACTGGTACTTTTTATCACTGGTATTTTCGGTACCAGAAGTTACAAGTGAACCAGAGGAGCCAGGAATGACAAGGAAGACTAGGTTGGCAGTGGATAGCCTTTGGAGAGAGATATGACAATACTCATATATATTTATTTCTCTTCATTCACATTGCCACAATCCCGTCTCAGTACCTCATTGCTTTTCATGTGAACTATTGAAAATCACCACCTAACTCATCCTTCTACTCCAGTCTCTTCCCCTTTCCAGTCTAAAATACACACAATTTTCAAAATAGTCTTCCTAAAGTGTAGGTCAAACCATAGCATTCCCCTTTTCAAGAAGCTTTAGCATTTACCCATTGCCTCTAGGCTAGAATACAACCCCCAACACTGGTATTTAAAACTCATAATAGTCTGGCTAGAGCCTAACTATATTGAGTTATTTTATATCATTCTTCCTAAATTCCAGTCACATTGACCTATTTGCTGTGTCTTGAACTGGTCATTCCATCTACTGCCTTAAGGTCTTTCTCTAGACTGATCCCTATGCCTGAAATGTCCTCCCTCTTTATCCCTGAGTCTTAGACTTCTTAGCTTCCTTTAAGGTACAACTCATGAGGCACTTCCCACAGGAAGTTTTTCTTAACCATCCCAGTTATTGGTCTTCTTTCTTTTCTCAAATTACCTTGTATTTTCTTGTCTGTTGAGATATTGTATTGTGAAAACTGGATGTGAGATTCTTAAGAATAAGGATTGCGTTTTGTTTTTCTTTATATGCATAACATCCAGTATGACACCTTGCACATAACAAATGATTAATAGAAGCTTATTGAAATGGATTGAATTGAACAAAGGAGCTTCCTTTTCTTTTTTACTTCCTTTTATTTCTCTTTCTCATGATACACTCAGGCTATGTGTATTCCAAAATGGACTGCTGCTATGGGACATTCAGGGGTGGAGATAGAGGTAGTTATCCCTTCTGTATCAAGGAAGCTTAACTGAAGACAACCCTAGGGTTCTTGACCATGTATATATGTGGGAGGCAGCATGGTCTTGAGTGCTGTATTTCACATCAGAAGACCTTGTTTCAAAGTTCTATTTGCTAGTTATATTTACTTGGATGTCACTTTACTCCCTCATCTGTAATTTGAGGGAGCAGACTAGATAAACTCTAAGGTACCTTCTTGCTCTAATCTATGTATCCATCATCCTTTCCTCCTCAGAATCCTTCGGTTCATTGTCCTACTCATAAGCTAAGTGTCTTGAGGTTCTGCAATGAGATTTCCTTTTCCTAGTAATTATAATTAAATATGAAAATTGGAAATGCCGAAGTAAGATTATTTGGAGACACAGAGCTGCATTTATCACAACCTTCAGTTGGCTCCTTGATATACTAGCAGCTGGGTGAATGCCTAATCATTCTATACCTAAATAATTCCTGTGTGAGAGAATTATCCCTTGCATAATGTCTCCAGTGTACCAGGAATCAACACACCTCCCTTCAGTGCCCAGCACCTGTCCAACCTTCAATCTCAGTTGGGCAATATCCATACTAATTGTGACAATGACAAGGTGCTCTGTGATCCTACATAGCATCCTCTGAGCTGCTCCTTGGAGCATACCCTTTGACAGCAGGCAGCAAGTGGAGCATTAAGTCAGAGGAATGCTAGCTACCCAGGCAATGCCATTCAGCAACAAAATCGTGTATAAATAAATTAGCAAATGTATTCTCAGCTTGCTGTGAAAGATAGTTGCGTCTATACAACCCAAGTAAAACAGTAAGCATTCAGGGCCAACCACAAGGCCTTTTACAGATGATTCAGACTTTTCTGAAAACCATCTACTTTCCCCTGTGTTGTTCAGCTAATGTACTTGATGATTTCAAAATTTTCAGAAGTAGATGCATTGTCCTGATTGGTTGTGGCAGATGTGTACTCCTAGAGACTGCCTGGGTCACTCCATGGAGATCAGCCATTCACTCAAATTTAATGTGTCTAAAGCTGAAGTCATTCTCTTTCCCTCCAAAAATCATCAAGGCTCTTCTATGCCTGTTCATCACCCTTGGAGCTATACTTAGAATAGGGATAAATGGGGGATTATTAGGACTACACAGCTCTTTAATTTGTTTTCTCATCATCGGTGCATGGTTCAAGACAAAGATGGCCACTTGAATCTATCTCAGTTTTGTTCATCAGGGCAGCAGTCTGAGAGAGAAAGAGAGAGAGAGAGAGACAAAGAGAGACTGAGAAAAAGACAGAGAGACAGACACAGAGAAAGTCACAGAGAGACAGAGAAAAAGAGAGAAGATAGAAAGACAGAGAGAGATAGAGAGACAGAGGGGGATAAGGAAGGAATAAAGGTAGAATATCGATTAGAAGCTATTAAAGTTTTTCAGGTTTGAAGCATTTTAACTTTGAAAACTCTTTATAATCTTGCCCCAAACCTACATTTCCAGCCTCATTGTACAATACTTTGTGTACTTTGTGATCTCTTGGTCTTCTCTGTTTCTCATGCACAGGGCTCCGTCTCCTGCCCCACGCCTTTGCATGGGCTGTTCTCTATGCTTGGAACACATTCTTTCCTCAGATCTACTTCATAGAATCCCTCTCTTCTTTCAAGGAATGTCTCAAGCACCACATCTTCCCTAGCATTCCTAAGTGCTGGTGTCCTCCCTCCCAACATATCATGTAGTTGGTTATTTTCTATCCACTTTATTTCTTTCTTTCTTTTTTAAGCAATTGGGGTTAAGTAACTAGCTCAAGGTTACATGGCCAGTTATTTCTGGGTGTGGTGCTAAGTATCTGAGCCCGGATTCTATCCCAGGTCATCCCGACTCTGGGGCCAGTGCTCTTACTCGCTGTGCTACCTGGCCGCCCCCTATCCACTTTATTTCTAAATCTATTGATTCTGTATATACTTATGTATGTCATTTTTATCTCTTCCATTAGAATGTAAGTTCCTTGAGAGTGAGGATTGTTTCATCCATTGTTTTTATATCTCCAGCAACTACCATAGCTCTTGGTATATAGTAAATGCTACAGAAATGTTTATTGATTAATTTATTGTTTTTTCCCCAACCCTTAGAAAGCATAAGCAGGGCTTATGCGTCCTTCCTGGAGTATGAGCTTCTTCCTCATCATGCTTGCTAGCCCTGTGTTACACGTAATGTTCTTTTCTGCTTGGTGCCAATATGTGCCATCGATGTTCAGGACTCCTAACCTCAGAGTTCCCTTGTTGTATGTGATCTCCCTCACTCAGGATGCTTCCTCTCCTTGAACCCGGGGGAGAGAGGGGCATGGATGGATCCTTGGTGTATATAAAGCAGAACTCTTTTCCTCCAAAAATCATCCCTGACCTGTCCCTCACCTAGTGAACACTACTTTGTGTCACCTGCCCCTCTGCTCCTTATACCTCCTCTCCAACTGTCTTTAAGTCTGATAAAATAATTCCTAGTTCCAGTTCTGATAGTATTGCCTCTCTCCCTGCAGGGCTCAAAGGCTCAGTCATTTTTGATTCCTTTCTCTTCTTTGCATCTAAATCCAATTAGTCCCCAAGGCCTAATAATTCTTCCTTTCTCTCAATTATTTCTTTCTCTTCATTCTCACTGCCACCATTCTAGTTCATGTCCTTATCACCTTTAACCAGAATTATTTTAATAGTCTGCTAATTGGTATCCCTATCTATCTCTCCTTCCTCCTCCTTCCCTCCCCTCTCTTTTCCCCTTTCCCTTCCTCTCTCCCCACCCATTACAAAGTGTTCTCTGTAATATATCCAGCATGGACTTGCCACTGATACAATCTTCCCCCAAAGCCTCTTTCATCATAGCACTCTCCCCTACTCCAAAACCCTCTATGGTTTTCCATTGCTTACAAAATATTCAATCTCATAGCTTGGGGCTAGTCCCAACTTGCATTTCCAGCCTCTTTGCTCACTAATCCCCTGTATCAAACTAGTCATCCTGGTCTGTAGAACTAATGCATTTGCTTTCTTAAAACAAATTTCTTAAGAAGAAACTGGAGTAGTTGTCCAAATTTGGAGGAGACAAGAAAACCTCACTTCCAAGTAGTGGTTAGCACCATGCTTTGTACATATTGGATTCTCAATGAGTATGTATTGATTAATAGTGTGCTATGAACAGTTTGGAGTGATCACAGTAGCTGTGGGAGCTGAATTTTACAGGTATGTGTGCTACCTGAAGCTCTCTCTGACATAGAATACTGTCATAAACTATTTTAGAAAGAATCTATTTTAGGTTATGGAGGGAGTACTTCAAAAAAAGGTACTGATTCTCTTTGGTAGTTTATTCCCCAAGTATGACACACAGAGGAAAAATAGAAGTAGTATCTTTACTATGTCAAATGTTGAAACGATGGAGATAGCCCTGGGCTTGGAGTCAGGAAGACCTGAGTTCAAATGCAGACCCAGACACTTACTAGCTGTGTGACCCTGAGTAAATCACTAAACTTTTTCCTCAGTTTCCTTAACTGTAAAATGGAGATAATAGTAACTATTGCACAGAGTTCTTGTGAGAATCAGATAAGATAATATTTGTAAAAGAAAAGAGTATTTAGCAAAACGCCTGGTACATAGCAGATACCATATAAGTGCTTATTTCCCTTCTTCTATAAGAAGAAAAATTTAGTTAGTAGTGGTAAATTGGAATATAAAATAGAAATAAGTGTCTGGAAAGACTCATGGAAAATATTTTAGTTTCTATCATGACTTTTCAAGGAATCAGATCACATACTCATTCAAAGTAGAATAGGCAGAATTTCCAGGTATAGATGTAAACTTCAACTATCTTTTCAGATCCGATTCTCAATTCAGAGACATTCTTTTCATTAAACAAAATTTTCCCAATATCTTCAAACACTCTACCCACATCTCTTCAGTTCTTGCAAAATGATCTTGCTCTAGAATATGACCTAGAATCATTTTCCTAAATTTCAGATCTAATATGATCATATCACAACCACTTCTACCCCTATTCAACAGAACCCTATTGCCTCTGGGATCAAATATACACTTCTCTTCACAATCTAGACCCTTCCTACCTTTTCACTCTTCTTATATTTTATTCCCCTCCTTACACTCTAACACCATATTAAACCTCCTTGCCATTGCTCACATTCATTTGCCTCCTTTGCCATTCCTTGAAGTTCCATGCCTTTCTGTTAGCTATTTTCTTTGCCTGCAATGCTTGTTTCTTCCTCTATATCTTTTAGCATCCCTGGTTTCCTTCAAGATTCAGCTCAGGTGCCACCTTCTCCACGAAGTATTCCCTGGCCCCCTGAATGCTAGAGTCCACCCTACCCAAACTGCCTTGTATTCATTTTGCATGTCTTCTGTATTTACTCATATGTGTACATGATGATGCCATCATTGGAAGGTAAGCTCATTGAAAGCAGGGGCTATTTCATTTTTGCCTTTTAGTGTATAGTAAACACTTATTAAATACTTGTTGATTGATTTGTTGATTTTAATCAAAGTCTTCTGGTTATGAGAGTCATCCCATTTTCATCAAATGACATGCTTATTTACAGATCTCAATTTGTTCTCTCAACACCAATGAATGATTCAAAATGAAGGTAGCCAGGTCATTCTATCTCTGTTTTGCCCATCACAGTAATCTCTTCGGAATCTTACAAAGTATCTTCCATGCTCATTCTGCCATGGAAGAGATGAAGGCCAAGGATACATAAAGAAGCCTAAACTCATAGGATGGGGATCCCTGATCCCACTTCTGATCACAGACCAAGCAACTGCCCTGTTGTGACTGTGGGGCGATCTCAAACTCTGTGAGGTGCCCCTGCAAAAAATTATGCTTCCTATAAGCAGTTCTACAGTGAAACTGTCAGCCTCCAGCAGGAGGAGTTATCTTGAATGTATTTATTCAATAAGTAAAGAGAGCTGAGGAAGGATTTTCACAACTGGCAGTGTGTGAGAACCACATTAGCTTCTGTCAGGGAGAGGCAATTTTAAGATTGAGTTTGAAAATGTCATAGTCCCTGGTTAATTTTCTTTTTTTCTTAAAGGTGGAATTCTTCTCTACAGCATGGCAAGGGGTACGGTGGGGGCAAGATTGGAAAAAAAATGCAATTGTCTGGCACTCCTGAAATGTTGTCTCTAGATAGCATCCCCTCCCTTCAGTTCTAGACACAGAACTGTCTGTCACATGTGGGAATGACTTGCAGACTGCAAGGCCTTGCTCTGCCTGTTAAATTGAAACATTTCAGATATTTTAATTAGCAACTATTTGGAAAGTACTTCACAGGTTCAATGCCTACTCATAATTCATATTTATAACAGACAGCTCTATTATTACACAAACATGAGTGGGATCCTTCAGTATTAAGGATTTACAAAACCACATGTTTCGGCACTTACCGAGTACTAGTCTGGCTGGATCCCTTTTTCACATTTCTCTTTTTTTCCTTTTCAAGACAGGGAGAGGTCCCTGCTCCTTTAAACTCACATCAATTGAATTCTTGTCTTGGAGCAATGTCGTATTCCCAGGTTCATGTGTAAGTGGAGCTCATTTCTAACCTGAGGGCTCTGTTTGGTGTTACTCTCCCTGAAGAGATATGTTTCTCTTCTGAGCACAGACAAGGCAGGCAATTCTGCCTCAGTTGCTCTGTAGTCATTTGCTAGAGGTTTGAATTTATCTAACGTTCAATATTTTAGCATGACTGCCTCTCTGCCTTTCTCATAAACAAATGAAAAACAAACCCCAGACTTAGCAGGCTTATCATCTTCTGCATTTCTCTACTATCCCTTGCATCAATGTTGAAGATTTTTGCATCTGGATGTTTTTGGATCAGCCTAGGAAGAGCGTCCAGGGAGGTTTATGTGGTAGTGGAGGGATCCCCATGGTCTCAGAATTTCACGAGCCTTTTTAGGAACTGCTTCAGAGGTCATCTAATCTAGTCCCCTCATTTTGTAGATGAAACAATGAGGTTCAGAGAGCTATCCCCTAGAGAAACAACTGACTTAACCATGGTCATTATAGGGAGCATTGGAACTGATTTATTTTGACTCCAAATCCAACGTGATTTCTGTCACACCATAGCTGCCATATCTAAGAAAGAGGTTGAAGACTGGGAGGGGGAATGTGAGTCAAATTATTTCTGTGCATGGGGGAGAAGTTTTAAGATTAAGGAATACTATTAAACAGTCAAGTAGGAAGGGAGTGGGCATAACTCTTCATAACCTGGGATTCCTGATTCATCCATGTGCCACTACTTGGAGGATATGAATAATCTAATAAACACTTAAGACATTTTTATTTCCTACTAACACTGTTTTTAGGGAAAGGAAATCAATACAGTCACACCAGGTGGGAAATTTCCTTCTCAATTCCCTGAATGTGATTTTGAAAACTCAAGCTTTTGCAGGTTTAAGAAGTTTTTTGGGAGAAGTCACCTGGGTTGTCCAATCACCTTGGACCACAGAGCAGGTAATGATCTCGCCCCTTTATCTGTGACTCTGCCTCTCTCTATGACAGCAGCTACAATAGAGAGTGGACTGTTCTGTCACCAGGTTATTGTTTCTTAGTTTCTTTTATCTCCCATGGTCCTACATTCTATAGACACCACCTGGACTTATGATTTTACTTTAGGAATAAGCACTGTATTTTGTGACAGCATTCTCATTGGGACCAGTCTTCTCATTTCATGAGAATTAATGCTCAGTATTTTTTTTTTCAGTTTTGTCTGACTCTTCATGACCCCATTTGGATTTTTCTTGATAAAGATATTGGAGCGATTTACCATTTCCTTCTGCAGCTCATTTTATAGATGAGGAACTGAGGCAAACAGGGTTAAGTGACTTACCCATTATCACACAGCTAATAAGTGTCTGAGGTCACATTTGAACTCAGGAAAATGAGTCTTCCTTACTCTAGGTCCAGCACTCCACCCACTATGCCACCTACATGCCCTGGTGTAATACTGGAAATTCTTTAGATAAGAATAATAATTTGTAAATAATTTCCCATATGATACACTAGGGCCAATCTTTGAAAGCATGTGCAGAATAACAGAATTTTAGAGCTGCAGAATAGCTTAGTGATCATCTATTCCAACTTCCTTATTTTAATGACTAAGAAACTGAGGTACAGGTAAAATGATAGGACAGAGTCTCAACTAAAACTGAAGTCACAATTAGTATACTGTGATTGCAGCTTTATACCAGTATGCTGACATCCTGGGGGAATCACTTTCTCCGTGCAACAAACACCATCCCCTGCTCTTCTAGCCCCAGAAACATGCTTCATTTCTTGATCCTCTATCCCACATATGACACAACGTGCCTTAGTTTCCAGACCAAGTGCTCTATTTGTGTGATATCCCTCTCCATGAGCTCACTCTCCCCTGATTCCTGTCAAGGGCCAGATTTTCTGTGAGACAGGTTTTACCCTCCCCAAACAGCTGCACTGTTGGTAGAACTGTTTTCTGTAACTGTTTCCTATCCCTCAACTGAATTTGCCCCAGGTGCAGTCATGGCTATTTACATCTTTGATGAAAGCCTTTTTTTTTTTAAACACACCAGACAGATGCCTCAAATTAGCTTTTAGTAGGATTTTCCTTCTTTCTGGTTTGTTCTCTCTTAGTTCTGTTCTTCCCTCACTCCCTAATTTTTTTTTCCTAACTCTTGGACCATTTGTTTGCTTTCTATATTCGTAGGCTCTCTTAAGTAACACTTTAAAAGTTTTATTAAGTTCTGACTTTGATGCTCTAGTCTAGAATAAAGGTTGCATTGAGAATTCTTGCTTGCTTAGACCAAAATTTCTTTTGGGTCCTCTAGTCTGCATAATCTAGATTAGTGGTGCCAGATTCAAATAGAAATGGATGCCTGAGGGTGGTATGTTGATGTGGAAAACCATAAATTACCATTTTCTGTGTTGTATTGTAGCTTTATTTATTGTGTTAAACATTTTCCAATTACATTTTGATCTGCTTCAGGCTGCACTTGAGAGTTTTGCATGCTGCATATGGCTGATGATTTGTGAGTTTGGCACCTCTGGTCTAGACTTATTGGGTGCCCTACTGAAAAGCTTGGATGGAAGCCATCCACAAGAGTGACTTCAGAAGGATAGGATACTTTTGTCAGCATGGAAAAACAATGTAAGGGGAGGAAAGTCACAGTATGGCATGAATGAAAGTTTAACAATCATGGTAGGATCAGAAGTCTTTACTCTTTACACATACCACCCTGTCCCTATGTGCTTAGATTCTAGGAAAATCTGAATTGAGAAAATGGTTTGGCATTTATGGTAACAACTGAAAAGTCTTATTGTTTCCATTATCAAACAAGAAGAAGAAGAGCAACAAGAAGACTGGGAGGACCAGATTTAAGTATAAATCTGGATACTGCATTTTTGGGAAAATGTCGTGACACATAACAACAATGACCATGCCCTTTTCTTCTCTACAATCTCATGTCAACACCTCTTTGCTTCATGATGAGGGCAGCTTTAGCTGCTACTTTTTGGCATAAACCCCAGTGAATATACCCATAGGTCTATTGTAACCTTGGAGCATTATACCATCATAAACATCAAAGATACTGTTGGTTCTAATCCCCTAAGTCTACCATTAGCCAAGTGGAAAATAACAAAAACTTTTTTTTCTTTTCTTTTGATGAAGAGGTCAGTCTAAGGGCAAGAGAGAACTGTCTCTCCATAAGCCAGCTGTGACACGCAAGGGTGAAGACAATATCATAGATCACTCCCATACTCAAGTACAGTTATAGCAGTCTGTTGTGTTTCAGCAGACATTGAATGGCTTGAGTTTTGACAGAAAGGCACTGGGACAATCAGTGGAGGTTTTAAATAAGCAGTCATTCAGAATCTTTCCCACAAATCCCCAAACCCATGGTGGTGAGCCCTTACCTTGGAGGGCCTGTAAGGTATGAGTCTGAACGACAATGCAGAGTTGCAGGACCAGTTGCGGGGCACTCTCCAGAAAGGTGGCTAGCAAATGCAGCATACTCACATCTGCATACTCATACACCATCTTCCAGTAGAACCGCCATCTGTCGTTCTCCCCACTCCGGCGGCTTCGGATACCTAAGTATATGGTGTGGAAATATCTAGAAACAAAACAGAGAGAATGAAAATAATATCATAAATGATGATTTGTCATCTAAACACTTTCACTTTTATTCCCAGTCCTCTGGCACCATGAACAAATGTGTATAATGCATATTTTGGTTTCTTTTATTGCATGCAACTGAAAGAAGACTTTGATATCTTTTGAAGCTCATTTTAGGCTATAGTGTCTTTGGTTTGCATTTCTTAAAGGCAAACTAAGTTTCTGGATAGTGCAGAGTCAGGAGAAATGCATTTTGTATTTGCTATTGGATTGGGGTTTTGTACACTGAATGCGTTTTTGTCCATTCATAAGACTCCAGTGGATCACTTAGTCATCTCTGGATCACCAGGGCAGCCTCAGCTGCTGGAGGTGGGACTGCCAATGAATTTAGTGGCATGATAAATGGTCATTTATCTCTTGTAGAGTTCTGCTGGTTTGTATATGCTCTTGGGGTTCATCAGCATTCTAACCTTATGTTATGAGAAACATTGGTAAGTGAGTAATCTCTGATGAGCCTTGGTTCACAATATGATTCAGAGAGAAAGGTAAGGAAGAGGGAGAAAGAATTAAGGTGCTGGGTAGCACCACTGAGAGGAGTTCCTGTTTGTATCTCCAAGAGAGATTTATATATTACTTCACATAGTCTGTAATAAACTCCTCTGTTGTTCCATGTCCTTGTCTTCCTATTCTGGCATCATGTCTACATTTCTGAGCCTTAAGACCTCACAGAAAATGAAGGCTGCTGACTCATCCTCTCCAAATTTAAGGATTCTCCAGAGACCAGTTTCAGAAAGAGTGAATAGATAGGAAGAACAAAGTAACATATCTTGAAAGAACTTGATGTCAAGAGAAAAGGAAGGCTCATGAACATGCAAAAATGGATGACTTTCCTAGATTAATTATAACCTTGAAGAAAGGAGGTTTTTAGAATCAGCACTGGAAGGCATTGCTGGGGGCGAGAGGGCTCAATAACCATGGAGTCTGGTTACCCTTGAAGCAGAAGCTACATCTGCAGTTGAAACTACATCCAACAAGTGATCATCCACCCTTGCCCAGAAAACCTCCAATAATGACAAAATCACGAGGCAGAATATCCCATTTTTATTCAGCTATGTTTGTTCCTTTTCTTGTGTGTAGTTGAAAAACTTTTAAGAATTAGAGCTGTCCAAAAGCAGAATAGATTGCCTCAAAATACAGTGGGTGGGTTTCCTTTACTTGGAAGCCTTTTAGGTACAGGCTGGTTGACAACTCATTAAGTATGTTATAGTAAGGACTCTCTATGTGGGGTTTGGAATAGATGAATCTTGAGGTCCCTTCCAAGTTCTGTGAACCTACACCATCTATACATTGATCTCTGGGGCCAAGCAAAACAAGTCTAATCTCTCTTCCATATACTAACCTTTTAAATACTTAAAGAGAATTGTCATGTCCCCAGTAAGTCTTTTTTATCTCTTGGGAAACAGCTTCTTCCTCAATTCTAGTTTTTTCAAGACTGACTACTAAAAAGCCTCACATATTCAAATGGATCTGTCTTCCCATTCCTAAAAGGATCACGCACAACTGCTTGTGCTAGGTAACCCACAAGTTCACTACCAGGGGAGTACCCAAAATACTAGAGGCTTTTCTTGACTTTCCTAACATCTCAAACATATCAGTGGAACACATGGGCTGCTCATTCCATTTTGCTCTTAACCACAGTCAGCCCATTTACTTTTCTGATTATACATTTCTCAAATGAGAGATTATAATGCTTTTTTTTTATCATGGCTTATTTGTTGTGTCACACATTCTGCTTATATCTACTGTGTCTTTCCATAGTCAATTAAATAGCATCTACATAGCTAATGAAGTGAGAATTACTCAATGAGACATTACGTATTTTTTTCTTCCACCAGCTCATATCTATGCCAGCAGAAACAATTGGTTTTCTATCTGTTCCCCAAAACTCTCTGGTAGAGACTCCACATCTCCTTTGGATATAAAGTAAGATATTCTCTCTTGTGTTTCCTCTGAATCTTGATTCTTCTGAAGTATAAGGTTGCTACACAGGGATTTATTATGTACTCATTCACTTATTGCTTTGTATTTATTTTTTAGGTTCTCTGTGTGTGTATGTGTGTGTGTATGAATGTGCACCTGCGTATGTTTGCATGTTTAGTGTCCTCAGTAATAAAATAAGCCAAATGAGAAAAGGGACAATTATCATCTACTTTTATTTTCTGTAACTCCCAAATACCTATTATAGTCCATGTTCTCAGTAGATATTTGATAGATTTGTGTTGAATGAATAAATGAATGAATGATAACTTTATTCTCTTCAAACTACCATGGAAGTTTGACATCAAAGATTCTTCTAGAATTAAATCCCAAGAACATAAACCCCCTACAAATGCTACCTTCAGCTATTTTATTTCTAGTTTTTCCCTGTGGTGAAGATTATGAGTCTTCTCAGCTTTATTCTGCCACCAGCTAAGAAAGTTTAAATGGTTCCCCCAGGTCTATGGCTCACAGGGGCTCAAACTCTTCTGGGTATAATAGAAACAACTGCTATTGCAAACAGCTTGAGATCAAAGTAACCGGGTGTTAATAACAGGTTTCCTCCTGTGGAGCAAAACAACAAGTATTTGGCCACTGGTTTACCTCATGTAGTTTCATGCAATAAGATGCAACATCAACTCTTGTTATATGGGCCCACGATCTAGATGACAAATGAAAAGAAAAGGAAGCTATTCCTGTGGAGATTTTATAAGTCTCTGAACTTTTGTTCAGGAAGAAAGCGTCTGTCTGAGTCCAGGATATATGAAAGCTCTAACTCACAAGATACCTGCCCCACTGGCTCTCCAAACTGTCCTTAAAGGGAAGAGTTGGAACAATGGAATTAATTCTTGTAATTTACATCATAGATCATGGGATCACAGCTTTAGGGCTGGAAGAGCCTTTAGAAATCATCAGGCTCAACCCTCTTCATTTTCCAGATGAGAGAGCTGAGGCAACAGAGAGGTTAAGTGACTTTCCCAGGGAAATAGTTAATAATTATCTGAGGCAGGATTTACACTCAGTGTCTATCTGACTCCCAGTCAAGCACTCTCTTCACTATAAGGACAAAGGAGGTTTAGGAAGAGTAAAGGGGTTTGGAAGGGTAGCTAGGAGGCACAATGCATGTTTAGAATCAGGAAGACTCATCTTCCCGAGTTCAAATCCAGCCTCAGACACATACTAGTTGTGTGACCTTGGGCAAATCACTTAACCCTTTTTATCTCAGTTCCTCTTTTGTTAAATGAGCTACAGAAAGACATAGCAAACCACTTCAATATCTTTGCCAAGAAAACCACCAAAAGTGGCTAGAAAGAGTTGGGTGTGACTGAAATGACTCAACAGCAAGAAGTTTGGAGCAGTAAAAAAAGACAGGCAATTATGATCAAAGAGGGAAATTTCATAGTATCAAAATTTTGGAGATGGAATAGTTTTGGATGATAGCAAAATCCATGTATGATCACTCTTCTCAGTGACTGAGGTAAAGGTCAAGACAAAGGTTTAATTGACATGCAATTCAGTTCAATGAAGAATAATGCAGAGACAAGTCACTGTGTTAGGAGGTGAGGAGGACACAATGATGTAGAAAAATACAGTGGGATCTGCTCTTGTGGAGATTACAATATAATTACACTTCAAAATCATATAATTACCAAATCTTTTTACTTCATAAGTAGCTTCAGGTTCTCTAACAATGCCCATAAAATGATATGGAGCTTCCAAATTTTGTTTATTCTTCTGACTACTCTTTTACATTTAGACTCTAAAAGAGTGTTCTATTTCTTTAAAGCAAGGTTTTCCAAATGATGCTTCATATAATCTTTTTTTTCACATTACTTGGATGGGGGTTTAGTGAGAACTTTATGATTCTAACATTATTTCCCCTTTAAAACATTATATATGAAATTATGGATGTGTCAAAAAATTTAAGGTGATTTGGTATGGTGGAAAGACACTGATTTTGGAATCAGAGGATGTGAGTTCAAATCCTTGCCCTTCCATTTGCCATTTGTATCACCTTGAGCAAATCACTTTACTTTCAGGTGCTTTAGTTTTCTCATTTGTAAAATTAGGGGGTCATACTAACTGGTATCTAAGTTTCTGTCTGACCCTAAATCTATGATCTGACTTAACTACACATTTTCTTGCTGAAAATTGGCTTTTCCCCTCATTTTGTTCAAACTTCCCACACCTTCCTTTTATTTCCTCTAGTCTATGCTCCCAGACTTTCTGCATCAACCTCTGTAAATTATGTCAATATTTTTAGAGTCCCAGAGGCTTTGGCTTAGCCAAATTAGTAAATCACTAAACTTGCCAGCAATTAGATTTGATGGTCTGCTGGATAACCTATACATTTTGGGGTTAGTGGAGAGAAAACAATCTACCTACCCTAGTAATGCTACTGGTCTAGTACCTTAAAGAGTAAGTGTGTCTGACAGAACTTAGTACCAGAAGGGTTGAATTTGAGCTCCAATGAGCTTGCAAGATTATCTGGACCAGTTTCTTAACCATGTTTTAGTCTTGTCAAAATGATCATCAAAGAAGAGGGTCACCCTTATCTCTCATGTGATGGGATGACATCTATAATTCAGATCAGGCAAATTCTCAAGTTTGGCATTTGGTCCAGTAGAAAGAACAATGGATTTGGAGTTAGTGTTCGAATCCTAGCTTTGTTACTTACTATCTGTGTGACCATGGGCAAGACACATTACCTCTCTGGTCCTCATCTTGAAAATGAAAGGATTGAATTAGATCATCCCTAAGGTCTCTTCTAGCCAGAACATTATATGATCTTGTGACTTATAGCTCACATTTACATGGTACCATATGGTTTACAGAGCACTTTCCTCACAACAGCCCTGTGAGGCAAATTTTCCAATCATAATCTACTTTCTTACTGTGTTGCCCTATGTTGATTGTCTGACATTTCAATCCCATGCTGTGTCTCTCCTGACTGCAGGTTTTCTAGTAACTTACAAGAAAGATTTAGATTGCACAGTGCCCTGCCAACAATTACTCTGTTCAGCCATGCAATCATTTCTCGGCAAGTTGATCTGATAAGCATTTTTCAATTGTGACTTCAGGATTCCTGTACTTAGCCTCTGAAAGAACAGTTCAAGTCTCTATCCCTGTATACATTTTGAATGCCATCATAAAAATGCCAATTCTGCTTCTACATATTACTTGGAGACAGTTTGTTTCATAGAAACTTAGGTTTATTCACACTCACATTTCACATTCTGTCAATGTGACTGAAATATCTCTTTGTCGTGACACAGAGATGTCTCTTTCTTGACCTATGATCTTGCGATTATGACTACACATTAAAGATATCCTGGCTATCTACACTTTCAAGAGGAGAAAAATCACTATTGGTGCAAAAGAGAGAAAATAGCTAGTACTATTTGATATTTATACTGCTGGTGGGTATAAAGCGTTAGTATGGTGAAATGCACTATAATAGCTACACACTATATCTATTGCATGGGAGAGGTAGAGTAGATGGAACTGATTATGCTAGGCACATGTGAAAAAAAAAAACAATGGAAAGGACAAGGAAGTCCTGAACTTTTGGTTCCATGGAAAAGTTGTTTCATCATGGAGTTATGAGCAAAATTGAAATTTATCTTTCTGTGGATGAAGATTTTCTTGAGATAGCATAAGGTCAAAAGCTCTGGAGCTCTTTCTCTTTTTTAGTTTCTCTTGGACATTGTTTGGGTTAGGAAGGGAAAGGTTTTTTTTTTTTGGTGAAGAAACTGTTGTCTCTTAGATGAGTCAAAATTTGGTGTGCAACAAAAACACTTTCCACTTGGGAGACAAATGAAGTAAGTATGACTCATGAGAGGAACACATCAGTGCACATGGAAGGTTTGAGACATAAGGGGCCTTGACCTCTCAAGTTCTAGTTCTATGTCTTGCCATAATGAAAAAACACATCTTAATTATCACAAACAGAATCACAGGATTTTTCTTGAGGTGGACAGGATGATAATATATGACAACAGAGGGAAGACAGAGTTTCTTTTATTTGTTTCTTTTTCCTCTTCTGAGAAGAAAGGCCACTGCAGTAGAAACAACAGAATAAAAAAATGACTAGTAGGGAGTTGATACAAGTAAGGTGATAGGAGAGACCCTAGCTACCCTGGAGGAACTGAAGGCATCTGGCCTAGAAAAACTACAGTCTTGATTAGTGAAAGAATTGTCACATGCAGGATCTACATAGATGTAATGGGAATGTAAATTTTAAAGATCTTCCCTGCCCCTAGGCTAAAGTGCACCTGGAGCCTGGGGTGGGAGGCTTGTTTTTCAATAGATACTTTTTGATTGGCCAGTGAGTCAATAAGGTTGTTACATTCTCTGAGCCAGGAGAAGGCCATATAAGCCCTGATGTGAGGTTTTGCTTTGGGGGTCACTTTGAGAAGTGTTCTGTGATTTGATCAGATGAAACTCTGGGAAGCCGTTGTTGAGAGCCCCCCGGCTTTGAAAACCCAAATGTCGATTTGGCATGGATCTAATGGTTGGACAGTTTGGAAATCTGTCTACTTGATCTGTTTCTGTCTTGATAATTCTGTCTGTATACTCTGAAGTTCGGGGTGCTGAACCCCCTGAACTAGGTAAATGATACATATTTGACTGATTAAAGTAAGCTTGTTAACCCATTTTGAGTTCCTTTCCTCTATCAAAGCAGATCCAAGAACCTGTGTTGGCAGCCACCCTAGGGACGCTGGGGTGCTTGCTGCTACAATAGATTATTTAGTTGTCTGTCTAATTTACTTACTTATTTATGGATTTGCTTAAATTTTAGCAAGGAATTTGATAAAAGTATTACATATTATTCTACTGGCAAAAGTGGTGAGATGTAGACCAGCTGATAAAGCAGTAAGATGGATTTGAGACTCATTGGATGACCAACTTAAAAAAATAATCATTATTAATGGCTTAATATCAGTTTGGTGGGAGTTCTTCACTTGTGTGCTCAAAGGATTGGTACTTGTTCTGTGCTATTTAACATTTCTATCGATGACCTTGACAAAGCCATAAATACCATGTTTATGCAGTTTCCTAATGCTGCAAAGCTGGGAGGGATCAGGGGAGCGCAGAAGCCAGATCTCCCTGGCTCACTAGAGCCAAACATGAATTTCCACTGCAAACATTTATACCTCAGAGGTCAGCAAGCTACAAATCAGGGATTGATGCATTATTTTGTTGATTGTCTAGACTTAAGAAAGTGATAGGGACAATGTTAATAATACAGATTAAGCTTAAAGGTGTGTCCTGCATACTTAGGAAAGCTGGTTGTTAAACATGTACCAGCACACCTCCAGAAGAATAGCTAAGACAATGAATGACAGTCAGAATCAAAAAAGAACCTGACAGGATAGAACTTTGGACCAAAACTAAATCGGTGAAATTCTATAAGGATAAAACATAAAATATCACATGGGTATAAAGATGTGAACTTCACATGGGAGGTAAAATGATACAACCATTTGTCTGAAAAAGACCAAGGGATGTCAGGGGGCTGCAAGTTAAAGATGAATCAATAGTATGATGTGGAAGCCAAAAAAGCCACTGTGATTTGGGAATATATGAAGAAAGGCATAGCTACCAGGAATAAGGCAGTGATAGGTGTTCTGTTCTAGTCATATCACATTCAGAGGACTCTTTTTATTTTTTGATCTAAATTATATCTATCTCTGTATCTGTATCTATCTCTGAATTAGTGTCAATAGCAGATGCTCCTGATAAAATGTCAAACTGAATATCAGTGTGCTCTGACTTTCTACCTGATATCAATGAATCTAAAAGGCAATAACCGTGATTGCAGGACAAGTATTAGCATCACTATTGCATAGATGAGGAAGCTGATTCAACAAGGTTCACAAAACTAGAGAGTCACAAAAGGAAGACCTGAATGTTGTAGGTCTTCTGATTGCAAGGCCATGGCTCCCACCATCCATCTTATAAAGCAGTTTTTGTGAGTTAAATGATCTGAGTCCTTTTGACCTTCTTTCCCATGTCAATAGCCAGTGCTTGATAATTTCCAAAATGCCAAAATTTCCAATAACTTGTGTCCATGATGATAATTAGAAACAGCTGATCTCTTTGTCCACCTGCTAATATGCCTAGTGCCATTCATGTACAGTATTTTTCTTTCTCTTATGAGTTCAAGATTACTTTCCGGAATTCTCCTAAATCTATTTTATTCATTTTATTTTAGGGTGAATTTTTAGTAACATGAAATTAAAGTTGGCTGTAAGGCAATTATTGTCTTTTAAGTCACCTGGGGAAGATGAAGACATTAACACCTCTCCTACAAGACCAGACTATTTCAAGGCTTTCTGGATGTCAAGGGAACTCCACATGTCACTAGGGCCCTTCTCTGTAGCAAAGTGGGATTCTGAGAAGGTAGTAAAAATGCTTCCTCTTGAAGACTTAAGAAAAGCTACTAATACTATCCTAGAATCATTTATTTTTTATTTTCTAAGTTAAATGTTTTTCAACTAATTTTCAACATGAACAACTAAATTGCTCAGTAACTATTTCCATGAAATTAACTTCAATGTATAAATTAGAGCCACATTTCCCCCCTGGAATTTCCTCTTCACAACTTCAGAGGTCATTTGTTCAATCCCCTAGTTTTATATGCAGATGAGGAAAGTGAAGGAGATGGAGGGAAGTTGAGTGACTTGACCAAGGTTACACAGAATAACTGACAAAGCCCAGATTCAAATTCAATCCCTTTGACTCTAAAAAACAGTGCACATTCCATGACATTGCAGCATCATAGGCAGCTTTGCAGCTGATTGGATGGAGCATCAGAGCTGGTATCAGGAACACCAGAGTTTGAATCCTGCACCAAACATACTTAGGGAAATGACCTTAGGCAGGTCCCTTAACCTCAATCATCTTCAGTTTCCTCATCTGTAATATGGTGATTTCAATAGCAACTAACCCATAGGATTGTTGTAAAGATCAAATGAGATAGCATATGTAAATTTCTTTGTAAAAGTTAAAATACTCTATAAATTCTATCATCATGACCATCACTATCACCATCATTGTCATCACTTTTAACTTCATTATCATCATCATCATCCTCTTCCTCCTCCTTCACAGATTTAGAGATTTAAGGGAACTCAGATGTCCTTGAGTTCAACAGCCATCATTTTAGAGATGAGGAAAATAAGGTTCATTGAGGATAAGAGACTGGTCCCGTTTTATACAACTAGTAAGCATCTGAGGCAGATTCAAACCCAAGTCTTCATGACTCCAAGATCAGTACTCTCCTCATAATATCACATTGCCTCCAGTTTTTTTTCTACTGTTAAAACTAGAGCCCAGACTCTTAATGTGTTTATGTTTAACTAGAAAAAAATACAAGTTTCATTGATTTGCCATTTGGGAACATAGCATTGTCAAGTCAAGCATTTATTAAGCTCTTGCTATGTTCCAGGAACTGTACTAAACACTGGGAATACAGAAAAAGACAAAAAGACAGTCCCTGCTCTCAAAGAGCTCATAGTTTTATGGGGAAGACAACAAGAAAACAACTATGTTAAACAAACAAGATGAATGCAGGATGAATTGGAGATAATTAACAGAAGGAAGGGACTAACATTATAGGGGTTTGGGAAAGGTTTCGTTATAGAAAGTGGGATTTTAGCTGTGATTTGAAGGAATCTAGGGAAACCTGAAAGTGAAGCGTAGGAGGGGGAACGAATGTAGGGGTATGGTGGACAGCCAATGAAAATGACTACAGACATGTGATAGAGTGTCTTGTGGGAGGAACATCAAGATGGCCGGTGTCGTTGGATCATTCAGTATGTGGTGAGGAGTGAGGTGTAAGGAGACTGGAAATGTAGGAGGGGGTTGGGTATTGAAGGGTTTTGAATGCCACAGAGGCTTTTATGTTTGATTTAGGAGTGATAGAGAACCACAAGAGTTTATTGTGGCAGGTGGGCATGGCCAGGCATGACCTGCACATGAGAACTGATTTGACATCTGAGTGGAAGCGTCCAGCCATGAAGTACTGATGGCTGGTGGCAGTGTGAGAGGAGAGAAGGTGTTGTACGCACAAGAGATGTTATCAAGGTAAACTCAACAAAAATTCACAAGAGATTGAATATGGGAGATGAGAAAAAGAGAGTAAAGAGGCTAGGATGATACCAAGGCTCAAAATGAGCCTGGGCAAATGAGATATTGGTGCCCTTGAAAGCAACAGGAAAATTAGGAAGATTGGAGAGTTTGTGCAGAAAACTAATGAGTTCAGTTTTAGACAAGCAGAGTTGAAGAGATCCATTTTATGATGTACAGTAGACATTTGGGCTGAGGAGGATGGAAATAAGGGAGCAGACAGTAGAGGACAGAGAACAGGATTTGAATAATGACAATTGGGGATTCAGAATTACTGGATTATTAAGAATAATGGGATGGGAGCTTATTAATTATTGAGGACTGAGTTTAGGTAGATTATCAACATCCCTAGGTCAGCTTCAGTATGAAGTGTTCTCAGGTCTTAAGAGGCTCAGGAATGGTGTTTTTCCCTTTTGTCTGAAGGCAGGGAAAGGGAGACTAGCCACCATTAATAACAGGAATGGTGTTCTCCCCTTCTCTCAAAGAACAGAGAGAGCTCTGTCATGGGAGGCTGTTTGACATTACGTATACAACTGTGATTAGTGTTCATAGAAGAAGTTTCTGAAAACAATTCAAATTAACATGCTAGTATATTCTGTCTTTCCACCTGGTATCAGTGTGTCTAGAAGAAGCTTCTTCATCCCCCCCTCCTGTGATTGAACAGCATGGCACAAAGAATAGATCTCTGGATCTGGAGGTGGAAGGACTGAGTCTGAATCCTGTCTCTACCGCTCACACTACCTTTGAACTTTGGCCAAATCACTTAACTTCTTTGAGCCTTAGTTTCCCCATATGTAAAGTAAGGCAGTTGCACTATAGGAATTTAAAGCTGATTTCAGCTCTAAGTCCATGATCCATTTCTTATGAGCCTATGTTCCTGTATTCTTTCCCAGGGAAGCAATAAGAAATCTGTTCTCATCAGTCTGGTTGTTTTTTTTTTCCAGGGAGGAGTTTGGCTACATAATCTCAATTTTCAATATTGATCAGTATTTTGGCTTTGTACTCTTTCTCCTCCCTGAGTATGAATGAACTGATGAATGAAAGAGCATTTATTAAGTGCTTTTTACATTCTAGGCACCTTGTTTAATGCTGAGTATAAAAAAAACAAGCAAGTAAGACTGTCAAACTCGTCCCTCAAGCAGTTTACATTCTAATTGGGGAAGACAACAAAAGCCAGAATTGGAAGGGGAGGGTAGGCAGTTTGGCAAAAGAGGTGTACATACACACATACAAATGTGAAAACATGCACACTTTCATAGAAGTGGCAAATATAAAAAGGGATATGTTTTCAGAAATGAAAAAGGAGAAAGAAATTAAACACTGATCTCATTTCATCCTTATTTTGCAAAGAGCAACCAGGCATGAAGCCAGTTACCCCACAGCCTCTGGTCTTTGTAGTATAGATCTCATCATAATGAAGCTATCTATCGGTCTCATGTCAGAAGCTGCTGCCTTGGAAATAAGCCCTCAGTCCGGATGCATCTCATAGCATCTTGCTAGCATGTGCTCAATCTTACAAGCCTTTAGGAAGTTACACTTGACTGAGGAAACACTCAGATTCTTTGGGAAAACGGAAAGTATGGATTTCATGGCTCATTGAGTCCATATTTATGACAATTGTCTCAGTCAGTGGAGGACATTTGATTAAATGTTACATGATTTACTGAAGCATTCACGACTAGACCCCAAATCATTAATGGCTGCTCATGGGGGAAGTCACCATATTTATTCTCATATCTAATTTGCCTTCTCTAGCCATGAGCACATTAAGCAATTTCTGCCATAAGCAGTTGCTCTCTTCACTGCGAGATATGCCGAGTAAAATCCATACAGAAACAGCATAATAAACAGCAATTCTGGTAAGTGGTATTTTCTTCTGTTGCCTAGCTACATGCAAAAACTTTACAGTATTTTTTACCTCAATAGTACATGCTGTTAAGTAACAAAATTGTTCTATTTGGCATCTCAAGAAGCTCTTTATTGGATATATTATTTTTTTAAACAAGTTAAAACAAAAACACTGTCTTATTTTCTTAGTTGGTTCCCTTGTTTCTTACATCTTCAGGGTTGGTTTTTTTTTTCCCTGAATAAGAGGGAGGATAACTGATTATTCTGCCTGGGGTTTCCATAGAGGAAAACTTTTCTGGTTGCTCATCTTCAGATTAGATTCTATTTTTCATTCTTCTTCAAAAGAAAAAAAAGTCACATATAGAAGAAAGACAAATATGATTAATAAGAGACAAAAACAGTAGGGAAAGGAGAGTCACACTCCCCACTTAGGGAGAGGAAGCCCTCCTAAAAGAACATCCTCACTTGCATATTATCATACCACCTTGAACTCAAGAGGGCTTCCTAACTATGACCTGAGCTTTCATCGATGTATTACTTTCCTGGTTCACTTGTTCTTAGGGAGTTGACAGTCCTCCTATTGCTGACAATAAAGGAGTGCCACAAGAGGTCATCAAGAGTCCCATAACAGGTCCAAGAATTCGACCAGGGTTTGCACCCCAATCTCCTAATGAGTTACTCTTTTATCATGGACAGAATTTTTTGTTTTTATTCCATACCTAGGATTTTGTCAGTGTGGGGGATTCCTGGTATGGAAACTCTCCACACCAATGAATCATGGTTGCATTGATTTGGAGCTGGAATAGACCTTGGACCTCGTCTAGTCTAACCTCTTCATTTTAGAGATGAGGAAACTGAAGCCTAGATAGGTTAAGAGACCAGCCTAATCTAAAACAAATTTTAACTTTGGTCCTCTGACTCCATATAAAGCAAATTTTCTTTGATATTCTTGGATTAAAGGCCAATATCAATTTGAAAGTAGTTGGGGAGGAGGGAAGATCAGGAGGGATTTCTTAGGGGTATGATTCCATTGTGGTGGGGAAACGACTCCTCCATGGAAGGTCTACAAGTCATCATTTTGTGTCTCAGAATGGTGCCATTGGGTGCCAACAGAGTATGTGATTTACCCCTGGCCACAAAGCTAATATGTGTTAGACATAGGAGTCCAATCTTGGTCTTCTTTATTCTAAAGTTGGCCCTCCATCTAGTGTGCCACACTACCTCTCTCTAAAAAAGTTTCTGTCTCTCAAATTGACCTTTGAATTCCATAGGATGTATTTGGTCAATGAACTATGTTTAATCATCTCTTTTGGTATCATGGTCCAGTCATGTCTGACTCTGTGTGACTCCATTTGGGATTTTCATGGCAAAGATACTGGAATGACTAGCCATTTCCTTCTTCAGCTCATTTTATAGATGAGGAATCTATAATATATTATTATGGTATAATATATAGTAATATATTATTATAGGATAATATATAGGAATATATTAATCCTGAGGCAAACAGGATTAAGTGACTTGCTCAGAGTTACATGGCTACTAAGCCTCTGAGGCCAGATTTGAACTTCTTCCCAATTCCAGGCCTGGTGCTCTATCCACTGTGCCATCTATCTGCCCTTAATCATTTCTACCTTTCTATAAAGATGGCAGGGGCTTGCATTCCAATGGGGGAGACAACATATAAAGAAAGACTTAGCTTCAAGTCAAAAGGAAGGGACCAGTGATCCTTACAGATTAATGGTAAAGCAAATGGTAATGCGTCCTCTTTAACACCATTTCCATTGACAAAACCAAATGCATTTCTGATGTGGAACTATTTGAAGGTAATAAGGATTTTGGTGGCAAGAAATTAGATGAAAAGCACAAAGTTGGGATGCTGCAGAGAAAAGTTGTTGAGTGATAATCTTTATAATATTTTTCCCCCCACAGAGCTCTAAGGGGTGGCTGTCAGATAGCATCTTAAGACAATTATATCTTATTGATGTCCTTTGTCTTTGCATCACAGTCCTTTAAACCCTTCCCCCTCAAATGGATTCCTTCCTTGTCACAAATAAAAATGATTAAGAAAAAGAATCAATATAATGAACAAAATATATATAATATTTAGTCTTGTAGCCCTCTGCTTCTCGCTATGGAGGAAGAAGTATATTTCATTATTTATTCCCCAAAGATTTCTTTAGGTTTTCAATTACTCAGATTTTATGGTCCTATTTTTGTGATATCTGTATTTACTTTGTTGTCATTGTTTTACATATCATCTCCACAGTCCTGCTTACTTTCCTCTGAATCAGTTTATATGTATTCTCCCATGTTTCTTTGAATTTTTCATATTCATTATTTCTTATAGAATGTTAATATATTATTACTTTTATATTCTATATCATTATCATATTCTATATCTATATGTTTCCAGTCTTTGCTCCCATTAAAGTAAACTGCTCTGAATCTTTTGGTATACGTTGTTTCTGCCTTTGACTGTCGCAGGGGTATATCCTTACTACTGGGATTACTAGGTCACTGAGGGAATGGACTGTTCAGTCACTTTTCTGACATTAACTCCAAATTGATATCCAGAAAGGGATGGACCACTTAATAGACCCACCAATAGTATATTAGAGTGCCCTTTCTACATATTATGTCTAACACTGATAGTTCCTATATTTTGTTTTCTTTTTTTTTTCATTTTTCAAATGGTTTATTAACTTCTGATTTACATCATTCATTTCCACCATATTTAGGGTTACAAATTTTCTCCCCATTTTCCCCTACCCACCACCCCAAAATAGCAGTCCCTCCTCCAATCTGCTCTCTCCCATATCTTCTCCCATACCCCCTTCAACTTTTCCAGTAGAGCATGGTAGATCTCTATTCTCCAGTGCCTGTATATCTTATTTCCCAATTACATGTAAAATAGCATTAATAATAGTATATATATATATATATATATAAACATTTGATTTTAAAACTTTGAATTCCAGATTCATTCCCTTCCATCCTTGTCATCCACCCTTACTGGGAAGATAAGCAGTTCAGTATATGTTGTACATGTGTAGCTATTGCAAAACATTAACATAGTAGATATATTGTAAAAGACTGACAATATTTCCCTCACTCCTATCCCACCTCCCACTTGTTGTATTCTTTAATTTGATCCTGTCCTTTTTCAAAAGTGGGTGCTTCCAAATTCCCTCCCCCACCCCAGTCTGCCCTCCCTTCCATCATCCCCCCCTCATCCCCTTCCCCTCTACTCTCCTGTAGGGTGAGATACCCTATTTAGTGTGTATTTCATTCCCTCTCCAAGCCAAATTCAATGAGAATAAGGTTGGCCCATTCCCTTTTGCCTGCCTATTCTTCCCCTGCATTGTAACCATTTTCCCTTGCCTCTTCTATATGAGATAGTTTACTCCATTCTGTCTCTCTTCCTCTCTCACCTCTTAATTTCACCTGTTAATTATCATCCCTTCCTATTCAATTGGTCCTGTGCCCTCTATCTATGTATACCTTTAAAAATATATACACACATTCACATATGTATTCATACACCAATATACCCTCCAATATAGACATATATATACACATATATTATATATACATATGTTTTATATATATACATATATATATATATATATTTCTATTCCTTTCAACTATTTTCATACTGAGAAAAGTTTCATCAGTTACAACTATCATTTTTCCATGTAGGATTGTTAATAGTTCAACTTTGAT
>NW_027186304.1:63853820-63879429 GCF_028583685.1 Petaurus breviceps papuanus | reverse complement strand
ACATGTAAAATAGCATTAATAATAGTATATATATATATATATATATAAACATTTGATTTTAAAACTTTGAATTCCAGATTCATTCCCTTCCATCCTTGTCATCCACCCTTACTGGGAAGATAAGCAGTTCAGTATATGTTGTACATGTGTAGCTATTGCAAAACATTAACATAGTAGATATATTGTAAAAGACTGACAATATTTCCCTCACTCCTATCCCACCTCCCACTTGTTGTATTCTTTAATTTGATCCTGTCCCTTTTCAAAAGTGGGTGCTTCCAAATTCCCTCCCCTACCCCAGTCTGCCCTCCCTTCCATCATCCCCCCTCTCATCCCCTTCCCCTCTACTCTCCTGTAGGGTGAGATACCCTATTTAGTGTGTATTTCATTCCCTCTCCAAGCCAAATTCAATGAGAATAAGGTTGGCCCATTCCCTTTTGCCTGCCTATACTTCCCCTGCATTGTAACCATTTTCCCTTGCCTCTTCTATATGAGATAGTTTACTCTATTCTGTCTCTCCCCATCTCCTCTCATTATATTCCTCTCTCACCTCTTAATTTCACCTGTTAATTATCATCCCTTCCTATTCAATTGGTCCTGTGCCCTCTATCTATGTATACCTTTAAAAATATATACACACATTCACATATGTATTCATACACCAATATACCCTCCAATATAGACATATATATACACATATATTATATATACATATGTTATATATATATATATATGTATATATATTTCTATTCCCTTCAACTATTTTCATACTGAGAAAAGTTTCATCAGTTACAATTATCATTCTTCCATGTAGGATTGTTAATAGTTCAACTTTGATACGTTCCTTATAATTTCTTTTCCCTGTTTACTTTCTCATGTTTCTCTTGCTCCTTGTATCTGAATGTCAGATTTTCTATTCAACTCTGGTTTTTTCATCAAGAATGCTTGAAAGTCCTCTATTCCAGGGGTGTCCAGGTGGCTCAGTGAGTAAGATCACCGGCTCCAGTGTCGGGATGACCTGGAGATCAAATCTGGGCTCAGATACTTAACACCCCACCCAGAAATAATAACTGGCCATGTAACCTTGAGCAAGTTACACAACCCTGATTGCTTTAAAAACAAAAAAGAAAGTCCTCTATTCCACTGAATGACCATATTTTCCCCTGAAACATGATATGCAGTTTTGCTGGGTAGGTGATTCTTGGTTTTAATCCCAGATACTTTGACCTCCAGAATATCATATTCCAAGCCCTTCAATCCCTCAGTGTAGAAACTACCAGATTCTGAGTTATCCTGATTGTGTTTCCACAATATTCAAATTGTTTCTTTCTGGCTGCTTGTAATATTCTCTCTTTGATTTGGGAATTCGGAACCTGGCTATAATATTCCTAGGAGTTTTTTTTTTGGGGGGGGGAGGGGATCTTTTTCAGGAGGTGATTGGTGGATTCTTTCAACATCGATTTTGCCCTTTGGTTTTAAAACATCAGGGCAGTTTTCCTTGAGAATTTCTTTGAGGATGATTTCAAGGTTCTTTCTTTGATCATGGCTTTCAGGTAGTCCAATAATTTTTAAATTATCTCTCCTGGATCTATTTTCCAGGTCAGTGGTTTGTTCCATGAGATATTTCACATTGCCTTCTATTCTTTCATTTGTTTGGATCTGTTTAACAGCATCTTGATTTCTCATAAAGTCATTAGCTTCCATTTCCTCCAATCTAATTCTGAAGGAATGATTCTCCTCAGTGAACTTTTGAGATTCTTTTTCCATCTGGCAAATTTGGCTTTTTAAGGCATTCTTCTCCTCATTGCCTTTTTGAGCCTCTTTTGTCATGTGAGTTAGTCTATTTTTCAAGGTGTTATTTTCTTCAGTCAGGCAGTTGACTCTCATTTCATAATTTTATTGCATCATTCTCATTTTTCTTCTTAAGGTCCTCTATAGACTGTAACCAGCTCATATTTTCCTGTGAAGCTTTTGGTGCAGGAGTTCTGACTTCACTGTCTTCCTCCTGTTCCATGCTTTGATCCTTTTTGTCCCCAAAATAGGAGTCTAATTTTGGATTCTTCTGTTTGCTTTGCTTCCTTTGCCTGGTCATGTTGCCACTCAATTACTTGACTTTTGGGCTTTTTGCCACAGTAGGACTCTGCTACCAGACAGGGGGACTTCATACTAAACACTGGGGTTTTCTCATCTGCTGGAAATATTAGGTGGGTTGCCTCTCTGAAGCCTCCACATGCTCTGGCAAGCTGGTCACATACCCCAGGACCTCCACCCTAGACCACAATCCAGATACAAGCAGGCTAAAGCAAGAGCGATTACTCCTCAGACTGGTTGCTTGGTCTCCCTACACTCTGAAGGCCAGGAGCTGAAGCTGCCATGTGGCAGCACCTGTGCCACAGCCTTCTGTAGCTTCTCGCCCTGGGGGCAAAAGCTGATGCACTCCCAACTACTGGGTCCCCAAGTCCAGATTGCACTGACCTCTCACTTTGTCCTTTGCATCTATGTGTTGATAATTCTGGAAATGGCCACAGCTGCTGGTGATCTGGAGTCCCTCCAGACTGTGGCTGGTCAGGCCCTCCCTGGGGCTAAAACCTTGGGGTGGAGCTGGGCTGGGCTCCCAGAGTGTTGCGCTGGCCAATTCCTGCTGGCCTGCCAGGCTGTCCTCAGGGGGAGGTTAGCTTCTCTGTGTCATTTTGTGGGTTCTGTAGCTCCAAAGTTTTTTCAGAGTCCGCTTTTACATGGATTGGAGGTGGTGAGAACCAGAGCCACATGGAGGTCCTATTTCTACTCCACCATCTTGACTCCGCCCCACTTTTGTTTTCTTTATTAGTTTTGGTAGTTAGACTTAAAACTTTATCACTGTTTTAATATGCATTTTTATTCCTCTTAGTAATTTGAAGAATGTTTTCTTGTGGTTGTATATAGTTTGAAATTCTCTTTTTGAAAACTGTTCATATCTTTTGACCACCTATCTTTTGGAAATGCCCCTTAGAATTATATATTTTTGTCAATTTACTATATAGTCAAGATAATCCATATTATTTTTATGATTGCCTCTATTTGTCATTTAGCTAAGAACTCTTCTTCTAGTCATATTTATGAAATGTATCCAATCTTCCTTCTATTTTTTTTTTTTAGTGGTGTGACCTTCCATCTTGACTTACCATGGTATATGAAGTAAGGTGTTGGTATAAACCTAATTTCTGCCAATTTCCTCAGCCATTCTTTTTAAAAAGTGTTCTTTCCCTTCTTTCCCATGTGTGTGTGTGTGTGTGTGTGTGTGTGTGTGTGTATAATACTGGGTTGTTATTTTTGTTTACTCCCTAAGCTGTCTACTTTTAAAATACATGTTTTTAATCAGTACCAAATAGTTTTGGTGACTGTTCCTTTATAATGTATTTGAAGTTAGGTCATGCTGTACCCCTTTCATGTATGCTTTTCTCTAATTGTTTCCCTTGTGATTCTAGACATTTGTTCTTCCAAATGAATTTTGCCACTATTTTGTCTACTTCTATGAAGTATTACTTTCATAATCTGATTTTATCTAATAACTTTAAGGAACCACCATGCAGGAAGCTAGAGTCCTTATATTCATTCACTCTTGCTTGGATATCTGCCAGGTAATCACTGAGGGAACTCCCTGATGCTTACAAGATTCCTGACTGGGCATCCACTACTCATTACTGCTGGCAATCAGCTATGAGTTTGTTTAGGTCCTTGAACATCCCTGCTCCAAACCATCCTAGTTATGAAAAAGAATGTTCATGAATTTATTTTGAGACTATTATTCTTTATAATCTATAAAGCTATATTAAATTATTATATGTATACTTTTGAAAAGGGAAACTACCTTCTTCCACTCTCTATAATCAAGATTTGGACACATTGTGAGTAAATCTAAAAAGGAATATACTTTTACATAATAGTGATGTGAAACTTTTTACCAATGTATTTCAATGATGTGATCATAAGATTTAAAATCAAAGGACCAGGGTTCCAATCTCTTCACCCTTGGACAACCAATCAATCTATATGATTTAATAGAGATAATCTGTTTCCTGTTCTGAAAAATGAGGAACATGAACTTGAAAGTGACTTATACTCTAAGACCATAACACTATCAGGTATTTTTTTTTTTCCAGTGAAAAGACTATGTCTACCGCCCATCACAACCTTCTGTTTGCTTGTAGGACAGGGCTATGAACTCCAAACCTCCATTTAAGGAGAGACCTCAGCTCAAAAGTCTCTTCATTTCTCCTTGCTTCCCCACTTAGAAGCTTCTCCGACTGATTTGTCCACCACAGTTCCAAGCTGGGTACCTCAGAGCCCTGCCCCACCAAGTCCCTTTTCTGTTTCCTTTAGCATACTATCTTGTAAGCTCCTTGAGAAGAGGGACTCTCTTTTTATTTTATTTTTTTGTATCCTCAGCATTTAGCATAGTGCCTTGCATGTAGTATTGCTTAATAAATATTTATTGACTGTTGCCTATGACAGGGTTCATAAAATTGTCAGTGAGTGGTTGAAAAACCCCAAACATAATATGATTCTTCCTTTTGTTGTGTCCTACAGGTGTGATTTTTCTCTTTCTTTAGGAAAGTCTGTCTGTCTCTGTCTATCTCTCTTTGAATACAAGAGTCAGTTTGTTAATTCAGCTAAGGTAATTTAACCTTCTAATAAGACTATAGGCGATAATAATGGTAGTTTACATTTGTATAACATTTTGTGGTTACAAAGCAAAATATTTTGTACGCTTATTGGATTCTTACAATAATCTTGGAGTAGGTGGTTCATGAATTCTTAGTACATTTTCCCTGATGAGGAAACAGACTGAGAGAGGTTAAGCAATAATGATAATGATGATAAGAGTTTATATAGCACTTTAAGGTTTATAAAGTACCTTACAAATATTGAATCACTTTATGCTTTGAACAGGGTTGGGAGGTAAGTACTCTGATTATCCCCATTTTACAGATGAAGAAACTGAGGGAGACAGAGGTTTTCAACTTGTCCATGGTCATAATAGCTGGTGTCTGAGGGAGGATTTAAATGTAGTTTTTCCTGATTCCAGATTCAGTACTATGTCTACTGCAGCTCCTGGCTGCCCAAGTGTCCATGGTTAGTAAGGCAGTAAAAGATAGACCAGTCTTGAATCTATCTTCTGACATAAGGTTCTTTCAACTTTACCTTGCTACTTCTTCAGGGGTTCCTAACCTGGGGTGAACTTGCTTTAAAAATATCTTGATAAGTATATTTCAATAAAATTGATTTCCTTTTGGATCTTATGTATTTTATTTTATGCTTTTAAAAACATTAACCTGAGAAAAGGACCCCTAGGTTTCACCAGGCTGCCAAAATTGCCTGTTCAACAAAAACAACAAAAAAACCCCACAAAAAAGAGCCTTTTAGTCTCTACTGTAGAATTGTTATTTTTGTTCAGTCATTTTAGTCATATCTGACTCTTCCTAACTCCATTTTGGGGGTTTTCTTGGCAAAGGTACTAGAATGGTTTGATACCTCTTTCTCCAGCTCATTTTTCAAAGGATGAAAATCCTGAGGCAAACAGGATGAAGTGACTTCCCCAGAGTCACATAGCTAGTAAGTGTCTGAGGCCAGATTTGAACTCGGTAAGAGGAGTCTTTCTGACTCCAAGCTCAACACTCTATGCACTGTACCACCTAGCTGCCCTAACTGTGAAATCATTAAACTTGAAATATGGCTGTGGTTCTCAGACCCTGGCTGTCCATTTCCAGTTTTCAAATTAATCAATTACCATTTATAGTATTAATTAACTTTTAATGAAATCGGAGAAATCTGTAGCATGCCCATGGTTGTCTGGGGGCATTCCTCATGCTCTTGGCTAGTCCCAAGGGGGAGGCGGGGAATGCCACTAGCCCATCTCTCCTACTCCAGTGAGTTTTCATTTTCTCTATAGAAAGTGTGGCAGTGACAAACTGTAGCTACACAGAAAACTGATATATTTTCCAAATATCCTTCAGCATCTGGGTGTTCTTTGCTCCCAAATGTCATCAGCTGTCCCTCCTTTTATTTTAAGAAGACAAATCACTTATTAGAATGCACTAATGAATTTCTCTATGGGGAGATGGAGAGAATAAAATTACATTCTAAAACAGCTTCGGTAATGCTATATAATTCAAAATGTAGAATTTGTGGGAAAGTGCAGGAAAATATCTCAGGTTTGAATTGGATATATTTTGGGGTTTGGGAATATGAGTCTTATGGACATGCAATTCCCCTTTCTTTGCATCTTACAGTTGCAGCTGTCCTAGCTTTTTTATAGAATCTACAAATTGTACTCTGTGGAGGGAGATGTTGAGCTAGATAACCCTATGAGACAATAGAAAGCATACTCTTAATTTTTCAATTAATAACAATTTATTTTTTCTCCTCCCCACTAACTTCCCAACATTCTTGAAAAAGAAAAAAAAAAGACCCACGTGGCAGATACTAGCATAACCAGACAAAGCAAATTCCCACATTGGTCATGTTCAGAGATGTATGTCTCCATACTAAAAGTGAACCCATTTCTCCTCTTTCAAGAGGGGTGAACATACTTTATCACTGGCCATGAGGAATTGTGGCTTGTCATTGCATTAATCAGAGTTCTTAAATATCTCAAGATTTTTCATGCTTATGACGTTGTTAGTGTATGAAGTCTTCTGGTCTGCATCAGTTCATACACATCTTCTTGGGTATCTCTTAAACTATACCTTTCATCATTTTGGGGGGCACAATTTTACTCATTTATAGTAAAAGCTGGTATTTTTATAGCTCTTCAAGGTTTGCCAAAACACTTTAGATATATTATTTAATTTGATCCTCATCACAAACTTAGGAGGCAGTGAAAAGAACATCAACGACGATGACATTTTATATAGCACTTGTGTGTCAGACACTTCACCATTATTATCTCATTGATTCTCTCAACAACCCAAAGAGGTAGGTGCTATTATTTTTGCCATTTACAGTTGAGGAAACTGAAGCAGAGGTTAAGTAACTTGATCAGAGACACATAGTTAGTGTCTGAGGTCAGAGTTTTGGTTTAGTCATTTTAGTCACGTCTGACTTTTCCTAACTCCATTTGGGGTTTTCTTGGCAAAGCTACTAGGATGATTTGACATTTCTTTCTCCATGGACTCTTCAGGGACTCTATGCACGATGACACCACCTTGCTGCTAATATTATTCACAAAGCACATTTTCTTCAAGCCTTTCCTTGTCTAGGCCTCTACATCTAAAGTCCTACTGAAGCATCCCACAGTATCTAATTTCAAAAAGTAGTTAGAGGAAAGGCTTGACATACCCCAGTTATAGAGGTCCTAATATCAGCATGGCTGCCTAGAAACCACCACCGACTTGGGAGTGTTACCGGTCTGCTGTCATCCATGATGGAAATGTGGTGTAGACAGAACTGACTTCTACATAATGCAGTAGAAAAGAGTTCAGGAGAGTTAAAATGGAGGGGAGGGAAAGGCTCTTTCACAGCATTATGGAAATAATTATTCCCTTTATCCTATTTGTGCAGCAATCTGTGTTTTCAACTGTTTTTCAGTCCCTCAGGGAAAATTGTCATACAACAATTTGCTGGGAGAATTTGGTAAATGGAATGTGAAAAGTGATGTGCTAAACTTAGCAGGGGGCTGGTACTCCATCCACATAGTCTAACTTCTTGCAGAGCAGGGCATAGGTGTAGCCCACAGAGCCCTTCTCAGCAGGGTCAGAGGCTGACCTCTATGGTCACCCACCATCTCACTACCTAGATGGGGGCTCCATAGAAACAGACTTCAAAAGTCTCCAGCTTTAGAATCTCTCAGAAATGCTCACATCGAATAAATGGATGCTTTCTGGTCTCATACATTGAGTACCATGGGAACTCCAGTTCTGTCCCTTCTTCACAGTCCAGAAAGGACTCAGCAGGAATGTGTGTCACATAGAATGCTACATTAGATACAATTGGCATGATACCTCCCTGTGAGTGTTTGATGTCTGTAGGGATAGGCAGTCATACCTCAGAAGGCAGAATGCCACCCAGAAATAAAGCTTTGCTCTCGATTTTGAATGACAGATGGGAGGTAGCGAATCCCGCTAATTTCTTCCACTTTGTGTTGATAGTAAGGCTGAGAGGAATATAGGAATCAAACTAGGAGAGGGAGGAGTATCTTTTCCATTTATCTATGGTCTGCTGAAACCTCATACTTCATGGTTTGTTTGTTTTTTACCCACAGGAGTTTTCCAATGTGGTCTCTGCTATTTGTCCTCCATAGACAAGTTGGCGCATTCAGCTCACAGGGTGCTAAGCTTATTTGTGCAAGGTTACTTTATACTTCCCACATGCCTGGCATAAATGTGTATTACCTCCTGCCTGAGTCAGGTAGAATCTTAGAGCGAAAAGATACCACAAAAAATCATCTGATCCAACCCTTGCTTTAAATGAAGATGTCAATCATCCATGTCCCTTGCCTTTTTCTGTAGAGTTTTAGCATTGGCTTGTTTTTCGTGGCTCTGTTAGAAAGCCTTCCTGCTGCCCTTAGTGCTGGTCTTGGAATCAAAGATTCAGAGCTAGAAATGGGTTCCTGAGACCCTTGAACCCAGCTCTCTTGTTTTATAAAAATCAAGCTTAAAAAGTTTAGGTGATTTTTCCCAGTGCTATACAACTAGTGAGTATCTAATGTGCGATTTGAACCCAGATTTTCCTGACTCCAAGCCCAGTGACTTATCCAGTATATCAAACTGCCTCTTTCAGAAAGATTTCAGTTTTACTCCTGCCTCAGACATTGACTAGCTGTGTGATGCTGCACAAACCCACTAACCTCTAGTACCCTCAGTTGTCACATCTGTAAAATAGGAATAATGATAGCATCTAACCAGAGTGGTTATAAGAACCAAACTGTATATAAAGTGCCTTACAAACCATAAAGTACCATTGTATTATTCTTAACAATACTGTAATTTTCAATTGCTATGTCAATTACATTCGAGATAATTTGGTGGTTGTATGTAATAAGGTACCCTTGACACACTTGGCTGCCACTACAAAGATCTTGAAAAACAGGGCACGATTGTGTCATGTGAGTGGACTGAGGAAGCTGCTTTTTTTCTTCTTATTAACAAGGTTAGATTCTCACAGTTCAAAACTGACCTGTCTCCTTAAGAAGCAAGCAGAACAGTAATCAGCTGCTCTCCTCTCTCCTCTTTCTCTTGGCCTCCCTCTGGGAGGTTGGGTGGCCTCATGTCAAGGGATGCCTAACCCTTCATGTACAGGTATTGATTTGCAATCTAATTCCATCCTCTCTCCAGGAATGCTTGTGAGTCTATATATCTTTGGGGATATTGTTAAGAATATCATTAGTAATCATATTCTCAACTTACAGAAGTCATTTTTGATAGATTTGCATGCTTGTACCGAGCTCAATATTTCCTGAAAGGTCTCATTTTTACAAGTATTAATTAAACATTTCTTTCCCCCTCTCTTTTAAGGAAAATCATCTGTCTATTGATTGGGGTTCAATCTAACACAGTGCTCTACTTGTTTCAGCAAACCATGAGAGGCTAGAGAGGTGGAGCCCGGAGTTACCTGTGCCATGAAATGCTTTCCCAAAGCAATGTTGTTTAACCATTCCCTCTGTTAGGAGGGGGTCTAACAACAATCCATTCCCATGGGCTTAGCGTAAATCTTCAAATGGAGCTCTTACATTAAGGGCAAGTCCTTAGTCTACTTTATAGATACTGATTCAATGCCAATTTCAAGTAGTCACTTGATGAATGTTTGGTTTTTGATGACAATATTTGATGACTTCTCATAACATTGTCTATCTTTTATTTTTGAGGGGAGAAGGCAAGGAAATTGGGGTTAAGTGACTTGCCCAAGGTCACACAGCTAGGTCAAGTGTCTGAGGTCGGATTTGAACTCAGGTTCTCCTGACTCCATTTGTGCTCTATTCACTGTGCCACCTAGCTTCCCCTCTATCTTTTTTTAAAAAAAATTTTGGGGTGGGTATATTCTTGTCACATAGGATGAAACAAGCTTGAATACACTGATAATTATTTTTCAAATAAATCTTAAATATGGATCTTAGAAATATTAAAAATATTTAATAACCAATATCTGGAATTGGTTGATGAAATGGGACAGTCAGACTCCAGACACATAATATTTTCAATCTGACACCATTCCACACAGAAATGAGAAGGAATTTAAAGCTTTATTTCCCCCATCAGGAGTTATTAGGATAGGATACCAGCAACAGATGCTTAAATTAAAAAATGCAGTTTTGAAAACAAAATGTGGGAGAGCAATTAGCATACACATAAAATAGGTCTTGGAACATCTTTTTTTTAAAAAGCAGACTCTCATCTATATGATTCTTCAGTTTTCCTAATTCTTGGCACTTGCAAATCTTGCAAATTTTATTTGTTGTGAACTTAATTTAATATAGGATATGCCAATCAGACTGCATGTGTGCCTGAGTGTGTGTATGTGTATGTGTGTGTGTGTGTGTGTGTGTGTGTGTGTAATCAGGCTTTTTTTTCCTGCCAGATAGCTTAGAAGTAAGAGGCAATATAAAAATGTGTTATTAGTCTACAAAACAAGATGCTACATATTGAGTATATCAGTGAGGCAAATAAAATGTCAAATGCTTGACTTCCTTACTATACAGTGAAGAAAATATTCTGTATTTTCTGTCAGTGTTAAGAAAATTACTTCTTGTTTTGGATGGACCAGAGGATTGAGATTTGAGGGGAAAAAATCATCACAATGTCTTCTTTCTAAGACCTTTGAATCAATGCCGTTTCTGTCTTTCGCCTCTGTAGAGTTCCCAGGACACAAAAGCTGGATGGTACAGCAAGTACAGTATTAGACTTGGTTAGGAAAACCTGAGCTCAAGTTTCATCTCTTATACTTAATAACTGTGCACGCCTCAACAATTCCTTTAACCTCTGTCTGCCTCAGTCTGCTCCCTTGTGAAAAAGGAGATAACCTAGCTCCTAGGGTTTTTCTGAGATTCTGAAAAGATCATATTTATAAAGTACTTTGAAAACTTTAAAGTGTCAAATGTTGGCTGTTATTATTATTAGGCTGACCAGTGTATAATCTGATTTTTCCTTCTATGGGAAGTCAATTATATCAGAATTCTTAAGGTATTTTTCTTTTTGTCTTGTTGGAGGGGGGAAGGCAGGGCAATTGGGGTTAAGTGACTTGCCCAAGTAACACAGTGTTAAGTGTTTGAGGCACGACTTGAACTCAGGTCCTCCTGGCTCAAGGGCCAGTGTTCTATTCACTGTGCCACCTAGTTGCCCCTCTTAAGGTATTTTTATTGCTGATTGACTTTTTGATCAATGGTGGTGACACCATCTACCTAGATGGTGTTTTCTACCATATTGCTGATTTTTTTATATATATAGAAATGATCAGGATTTACCTGGTAGATTAGATATGGTCATAAAAGTTGTTCTAATTCAGTCATATGTGTTTGTCTCTGTGTAGCAGAGGAATAGAATAATGTCTCTATTGATGGTTCTATAGAAATATTTTATAGCTACACAAAGGATACAATATTTTCAACTTGTGCACTTGAAAAATCAAGATTCCTAACTAAAAAAATGACAAGTTCTATGTGATGCAGTCTGGTTATTAGTTCTGAAAAAGAAGTACCTATATACATTATTTGATATGATAGGTTTGTTTATGGAAAACTTGTAAATTTCTTAAATCAATTTACATATGCACTAGGAAAGTTCTCTATTTAAAAAGAGCCCTGAAGAGAATCCTTTAGAAAGTAACAATGTTTTTCTTATGTAAATGGTAACTACCATATTCATCATAGTTTTTTTGGTTTGGCTTTTCACTTTTAGGTTTTCTTTAAAAAGAGGGTAATCTGCCTTCACGTTGGTGCTCTGTGTCAGAATAAAAAGTGACAATTACCATATGTTCCCAAGTGAACAAATGATTACTTGTTCCAGATCCATAGGCATCTAGAATTAAACTATACAATACCGGTTCATGAACTCACACTACTGACCAGCAGTAACATAGGATACTCATCCAGTAGGCATGATAACTATTGTTGCCTCATAAATCTCATGGGATAGTTCCTATCTTGGAGCTTCCTTAGCATTTCTCTATCGATATAGCTAAAGTGGACATTGGTTCTCTACTTTTTTCTGTGCCTGAATATACAGACCCTAGAGAAATTATACAGTCCGCCAACAGGCCACAGAATGTCATGAAGACTTATAATGTTTTAATCACAGGACTTTTTCCTTCAAGAAATTTCAGTTCAAATCCTATGCTTTTGACTCCTTGAAGAATGGAGGTCACTGAGCATGGGTCCTTGAAGCACAAGGTGATAGAATATAGATTTAGAATGGAAAGAAACCCAAAATAACATGGTCTAATTACTCCATTTTACAGATGAGGACACTGAGGTCCAGATAGATTAAGTGATTTTTCCATGATCACAGTATGACTGTGGATATAAATGGATATAAAGCTCATCTCAGTCAGGAATACCTGGGTTTCAGTCTTACTTCTTCATCCCAATCAAATCCCTAAAATTATTCATTGCTGAGCAGTTACTGACCTCTAGTAATGGAAGGAGTTTTTCCATCTAGGATCCTACACTGGTGATATCATAGGTACCAACCAAAGAAAGCAAAAAACAAAAAAACAAACTCTTAAGTCATATAAGTAATAAATGGCAGGATAAGAATTTGGACCCATTTCCTTTTACTTTGAATATAAGCTCTGTCAAGGGCTACAGAGCTAGAAAGGCCTTATTTAAAGACATAGTGATTCACATTGTGGTTATTATCTAAGAACCAGCTTAGGTAAATGTCAAAAAGCTTCATGAGAAGATTGGCCACCAGTTCATAACATTTTTTAGCCATAATGACTCATGCATTAAATGGTCTACTAAGATGTGGTGTGTGAGTGTAATGCAATACTACTACTGAGCACTAAGGAGGGCAAAGATGGTTTAAAAGAGATATGGAAAGTCTTGTAAGGACTGCTACAGAGTAAAGTGATGGAACTAAGAAACACAATTTTATAGTATAACAATGGTATAAACAAACAATTTTGAAAGACCTAAGAATTCTGATCAGCTTAAGGATCAACTGTAATTCCAGACGACTGATAAAAAAGAATGCTTCTACTTCATGACAGATAAATGATGGAGATGATATGTAGAATAAATGGAACTAATATGAAAATATATTTTGCTTGACTGTGCTTATGTGATACAGGGTTTCTTCCCTCCCTCTTTTCCTCTTTTTTTCCTTCCTTTCTTTCTTCCTTCCTTCCTTCCTTCCTTCCTTCCTTCCTTCCTTCCTTCCTTCCTTCCTTCCTTCTCTTTCTTCCTTTTCCCTTCCTTTCTTTCTCTTTGCTATCCCTCTATTCCTTTTTCCTTCCCTCTCTCCCTCCTGCACTTCTTTCTTTTTTCCTTTTTTCTTCCTTCCTCCCCTTTTATTTCCTTCCTTTTCCTTCCATTTTCTTCCCTTCCCTTCCTTTTCTTTCTTTTTTCTTTCCTCTTTCCCTTCTTTTCTCTCTCTCTCTTTTACTTTCTCTTCTCTTCTTTTCTTCTTTCCTTCATTGGAAAAGGTGGCAGGAAGAAAAATAATCACTTGATAATCTTTTTAAAAAATAATTAAAGGGTGGCTAGGTGGCACTAAAATTCACTAATAGAGCACCAGCCCTGTGGTCAGGAAGACCTGAGTGCAAATCTGACCTCAGGCACTTAACACTTACTAGCCATGTCATCTTGAGCAAGTCACTTAACCCCAATTGCCCTGCCTTCCCCCTCCAAAAAGCCAAAAAAAATAATTAAAAAAAGATGTGGTGTTCCAATTTGCAGTGGCACAGAGGGAACATTACACAAGTGAGTCACCAAATTAAGTTCTTTGGAGGCAGGGGATCTTTTGCTTTTGTCCTTGCATCCTCAGCTCCAAGTATAATGTTTGCAAATAAGTACTTAACAAATGTATGTATTGAATTGGAATGAAAGTGGCTCATGGATCTATTCTGTGCCATGAACTGCCCAGTTAAAAATATTTGGAAATTTCTGTAGACACAGGTTGAGGGGACCAATTATCATCCATATTAATAGGAGAAATGGTTAGGCGGTTCAGAATTATACATTTACAATGTGTTCAGAAAAGCTTGGGTACAGACTTAGAGAATGAGTCTCAGTGAAGTAGGACCTCATACACAAGTACTTCTGATTTAATAAATGGACTCGATGTACACAGAGAGCATCCTGTAATATATTGGTTAAATAATAACTCAAATGTATTTGGCTTATGGAAGCATATGCATCCATATCCCAACTGGTTATTTCACATAGATTAATAACCCTTGAGGTTAATAATCTTGGGCTATTAACTCTTCCCAGTTGATCATCAATTCTCAAGTAACGCCTCCATCTCTACTGTTTAAGGAAAAACTGTTTGCTGTTGTCTTAAATACAGGACAAAATGAAAATAATATCTGTGAGCTAGATTAAAAAGTCACATAAAAATAACCTAGCAAACAAATATTTGTTAAGGAGGCAATTATTGATCCATCAAACAATACCTCCCTGCTCTTGAACCTTTGCCCTGAGAGAAGGGACTGAATAGTTTATTTTTAAAGAAATGTTATTTAGAAAAAGAAATGTTATACTCTAAATAAAAGATAAAAATTTTGAAATCATGCTTTCAAGAAACCAAGACTTCTTATGATATCAGTCCAAAAAATGGACAAACTAATAATACAATTGGATGGATTTAGAACTGATGGGAAAGTGAGATTCAAAGAATAGTTGTTAATATGGCAGCGTTCATGAGGCAGAAGATACCTAGTGGAGTGCTGGAAGGGTTTTGCTTGGCCTTATACTATTTAACGTTTATTGTCAATAACTTAGATAGAGGCACAGAAAGAGTGTTCATCAAATTTACAGATGACACGAAGCCAGGAGGGATAATTAACACACTGGATTATAGAGTTGAGCTCGAAAGATATCTTGACAAACTAGAACATTGGACAAGATCTAAGAAGATGAAGTTCAACAATGATAAATATATAATCTTATACTTAGGTAGAAAAACTCAACTTGACAAGTACAGGATGGAGGAAGTAATGGTCAGGCATCAGTTTGAGAAAGATCTGGGGTTGTTAGTGTAATGAAAACTCAAAATGAGTCAGTAATGGTGAGGGAGCCAAAGAAGCTAATGTTACATTATAGAAAGTGGAATGTAGCACCCAAGAGTAAGGTGGTGATAGTTCCAATCTACTGTCCCCTAGCCAGACATGATCTAAAGTGTTGCCTTTAATTTTGGCCACTAGAGATTAAAAAGTGATGCCCTCACTGTTGTGGCGTGATCAACAGGAGGAATGTGAAATGAATGCGGGACAAGCAGTGATTGAAAGCGTTCACACGTTTATTGAATTCCTGCTAATCGAATCCCAATTAAGCATCTGAGAGTTAGGGTTTATATACTATAGCTGAAGCACTTACATCACACTTTCTCATGGGAAACTTCACGTAGTTTGTTACATGAGGCACCTAACTTGCAACTTTGCAGGAGGCTACTCCTGTGGCATGCTTCCCTGCTTTCTTATTTCACGTCACTACTTTATCTGTATTGCTCAAGTGGCCAGGGTTCCAGGAATGGCCAGAATTTTCTGAGTCTCCCGAGCATGGAAGAATGATGAATAGAGGGTGGTGAGTCAACATTCTGAGACTATGGGCCCAGGTGGGTGGAAACAAGCTCAAGGGGGTCCTTAGCCTGGATTCACCCCAAGGCAGAGCCCTCAGAGCTAACCCTCGACATCGTCCCCTACAAAAAAGGTCATTGATAAGTTCCTGCAGGAGTTGAACTTTTTCCATCAGCCCCTTTTCAAGTTTCAGTAGTGTTTATTGGCATTGTATGGTGTGATGGCATGTGGAGTGCAAAGTGTACATGCTTTGTGTTCAGAACCAAGGCTTCAATGAAGTTGCACAATACAACAGGGGCAACTCAGATTCATTAAGCTTTTGGTTTTGAATTAAATTTTGGTTGTTGCATGTTAAGAAACCTTTTACTGTTGCCAAATTTTTCCTAACCCCATATGGGGTCACAACTCTCAGTTTAAGAAGCACTGAGTTAAAGAACGTTCAGAGAACAGCAACTTAGATGGTGAAGTGTCTTAAAGTTTGATTTAATGTTTGATTTCAAGAATGGGAAATGTTCAGCCCCAAGAAGAGAAAACTCATGGATATGATACTCAAGCATTTACTTGCTTTGTTTTACCCTAGAACATAGATATGGAAATAATTGGTGAAAGAGGTAAATTTCAGCATGTTACCAGTAGGATTTTTCTAGTAATCATAGTTGTTCTAAAGTGGAAGTGGGCCTTGTGATATGGTGAGTTGCCTCTTTCCAGAGAACTCCAGTAGATGCTGGATAACCACTAATCATCAGGTATATTATAGTCAGGATTCCTTTTGGATATGGGTTGAGCTTTATAACTAATAGCATTGCTTCTTAATTTATCTTCTGTTTACTTTGTCTCTAATTATAATAAACATGGTTAATGATGGTTTCATTAGACTATATGTATCATTTTGCAAAAACAGCAGTCAATAGCAGGGGGTACCCAAGAAGAAATAGAAAAAAAGACTTTATGCCTATATTTGGTACAGTAGAAAGTGTACTGGCATTGGAATGAAAAGATTTAAGTTGAAATCCTGTCTAATGCTTATTAACTGTGTGACCTTGGACAAGTTACTTAATCAACATGGACCTCAGTTTCCTTATCTATAAAATGAGAAATTTGGTCAAGATGACCTCTGAGATGTCTTCTACTTTCAGTCTGAGATCCTATTATTCTATTTTGTCAGAAAAATCTCTAGCTCATGGCTAAAGATATAGAAAGAGAATTATAGATTTTTAAAACCATTTTTCAGACCACAAAAAAGTTAGATATGGATAATTCTAGGCAAATGTGTCATCAGTTTTTAGCTGGGTAAGGTTATGATGAACTGGACAGCATTGGGAGGCAAGGCCTTGAATTTTTTCTCTTTCCATTATTTTCATATGGCCAGTTGGAAGGAAAAACCACTTCTCTAGAGGATAGGAACCGAGGGAGGGAATTGCTAGGAGAGAATAGCCTGTCTCATAGGCAGGCAAGAACCACAGGGAATGACAACTCCACAGCAGCCTTATTCACCAACGCAGACTTGCACACCACCACTGCCACCATCTCTGCCAACTGAGAAGGTCATACAGTGTTCATACAATTGGACCTACAGATCCCTCTCCTGGGCATATTTATAAAAGAAATTAAAGACAAAAGGAAGTGTCTCATTTTGCATCAAAATCCTCATAGCAACACCTTTAGCAAAAGCTATAGCAAAAGCTGGAAACAAAGCCCATGTCCATCAATTACGGGATGAATGAACAAATTGTGGAATATAAATGTGATGAAAGATTATTACATTATAAAAACCAAATATAAGAAATTCAAACATGAAAAGCTCGTATGAACTTATGCAGAGCAAGTCAAGCAGGATAAAAATAATGCATAAGATGACTATAATAATTTAAACTAAATTTGTGAAACTATTATTTTATTTTATTATATATCACATATAATAATTATCATAATAAGGAATCCAATAATTAAAATGATTAAACTAAACCATTAAAAAGTTAATGATCTAAGGAGGCATCACATTTTAGGAAGAACATGGATAACCCAGAACACATCCAGATGAGGGAGAAGGTAGAAGACTACCTTCTCTACCATGCTCTATCTCTGTCTGTAAATCTAAGGCCCTTTTCACTTTAGCAACTTGTTTTTTTCCCAAGGTTGCAAAGTGAATTAATGGCAGAGGCAGAACTAGAACTCTAGTCCTCTAGGTCAGAGGTGTCAAATATGCCACTGGCATTTCACTGTACTCCAAACAAGGTTAAAATGTAGTTTGGGAACATTTACCAAAAAAAATGCAATAGAACATAAAGTTAATATATAGTTTTCTAGGTCAATATATTGTCCTGCTGGATCCTTACATATGGATTAGTGGTTCTGTCTCTGAGTTTGATACCACTACTGTAGACCAATCATTTTCCCATCAAACTGTGCTCTCTCTAAGCTGGAATTTGTAAGTTCCATCTACCTAGGTTTCATTACCATATATACTTCAAAAAGTGAGTAGGGTATTAGAGTAAGGGCACACTCTCTTCCCTGGAAGTCAAAGAGTTGACTCTGGAAAATGTACCTCTAGAAGAAAGAAGTTCTCACAGGAATGGTAATGAGTCTCCTGGGAAACAAGTATATTGCTCCAGATTGAAAAAAAAAGTGATACCTTTTCTGAATGGATTTTTCTATGCTGCACATGATCCACTTCCTTTATCTCCAGCTACCGTTCCTATCCACCCAAGTTCAAATGCCATTTTCCTTTGTTCATTTCACATACTCTCTTCTTACCTGCAAATTGAGGATACTAGCACCTGCTTTGTAGGGTTGTTCAAAGTATCAAACAAGATAGTTATAAGGAGTTTTACAAACTTTTATATATATAAATACATTAGTTATTATTAATATTATTAATTTTTCTTCTTCTTCACATTCCCCTACTCCTAACCCTCCTTCCCATGCCCCTGAAGAATTGGAATGTGTGGGAGAAAGGAAGCCCTAAGTGAAACAGTATTTTGAAAACAGTAGTATGCTTAGGAGAGGCAATGTAGAACCATGACTAGAGAGTCAGGAGGCTCTGGGTTCAAATTCTACCCATAACACAGGCTGACTGTGAGACTCTAGGCCACCTAACTTCACCAGGGCCTCAAGAAAGCCTAAAGTTGTATGAGGTGAGTTGCTGATCTGCATTGTCCTTTCCCATCATGCACTGTACCTAAAATATGGTGGGCACCTATGTAAAGACTAGATAATAAAAAGTACCAAGAACAATTGAAATATGTAGCCGCATCTCATACATTATGGGCATCACTAGAGATCACCATTCATTATTTAAAGCTGCATCCCATTTTCAACTGTTTTAGGTAACTATCTGAGTTCAGCAACTCACATCATAATCATTCTGGCTGAAAGGTCAGCTAGAAGTATTTTTCTCTATTTAAAATGTCACCAAAGTCAAAGTTATTATAAAGAATGTTTGTTTTCTATCTAGATCTTTTGCTGACTCCTCCATCAAATAAGGTCTTTTATGACTAAAGAATGTTAATTAAGTTTGAAGCAATCGTTTTGAAAAAAACATTAGACTACATTTATATTTAATAAAAGAGGGGAACAGAGGATTTGATTGCAATCTCTTGTTCAAGGATGGCTTGAGTAAAGTATAACCTTGTAGCAATCTGAATCCATAATGATTTTAATTACCATTCAGGGAAGATGCTTATGTAAACTCTGCTTTGACCTGTATGTCATCATCTACCATGAATAGAACCATGGGTCATTAGCAGGCCTCCAACTGAAGGACTGCTATAGTTTTACCTGCTTCTGAAAGAATAGGCCCTGCTTTGATGAGTGCACTTATGGCCTTTGTTGGTGCCCGTTCTTCTTTGCCCTCTGGATTTGAGGACTAAAGAAAGAAAGCCACAAAGCAAGAGGTGGGTGATCAGCATATTTCAGAAACATCCCATTTATAGAGGCAGAAAAGACACAGCAGTGATCTCACAGACCTATAGCCTTCACAGAAGGCCAGTCCTAGATAGAATGTAGAAATGAGCAGAGTTTATTTTCGGTACCCTCACCTTTCATCTCTTTCACTCTGTCTTTAGAATCCTCTGTCCTTTTAGGGACCTAGGGGAAAATGATGATTTCTTTTTACTCCCACTCCCCTCTTATCAAAATAGCCTCTGGAAAGGATCTGATATCAGTCATTTCATCTTGGCATGAATGTGTCAGTATGCTGCCTCTCCTACAGACACTTTTCTTCTAAGCCTTCTCTCTAATTGTGATTTTGACCTATTAAAGAATTTCAGACATCATATAGTTTGAGGTATATTGTCTAGGAAAGGGTACTTTCCAATGGAATCTAAACTGACACTATCTAAGTGGCCCATTATTCCACCTATGACTTGAGCTATCCCTGCCCAACATTCTTTTCTCACAGCCCTCTAAATGCTCATGTGATAAAAATCATATTATCTTAATCTTGGACAGAACCTCAAAGGCATCAGGTTTAACCCTTTTTTTTGAAGCAAGACTACCTTATCTAACATTCCTGACAAGTGCTGCATGGATTCAGTTTGAATACTTCCAATGACAGGGAGCTATCTACCAAAGTAGGCCACTGTAATGTTAATGGAATATAAAGATCTTCCTCTTACATTAACAGTCCTATGTGACCACATGTGTTCAATCACTTATGTCTTACTGTTTTGAGCTCCAGTCCAGCTGTGTTACATCCTGAGTCACATAGAACCCATTGGGGGAGGAACTTGGCTAAAGGGAAGCTTCCTTAGGGGAGGCTTGTTTGTAGGAAGGCTTTCACACTTTTGGGTACTAAGCTAATTAGGAACTGAGTCATGTGAGTTGTGGTGCCTTCTGGCTCTGAGCCTATAAGCCAAAAGAGTGTGTGTGTGTGTGTGTGTGTGTGTGTGTGTGTGTGTGTGAAGTAGTTTTGCTTGCAGGAATTGTGTTTTGCCATTGGTTGGCTGAAGACTGACCATGTGCCTAGAAAGCTTTAAAAATCTAGGATTCTAATTCTGGAGTCACAGAATGAGAGAATCTAGAAAGGGTTGAGAGAAAGAGAGAACCAGAGGTGGCAGCTCTAAGGAGTATGATCACTTGGTCTCAGAGAAGAGAGACACAGAGGCAGGCCCGGAAGGTGCCCAGAAGGCACATCCCAGAGAGGCAGGCCCAGAAGAGGCCTGATCAACTCGGAAGGCAAGTCATCCCACCAACCACAAGGGCCACTACCAGGACTATCATCAAAGGGCTGGGACTGGAAAGAGCAAGGTAAGAACTAAATGCAGGGGCCCTTGTCCCAGACAGCAAATACTCCTGGGGCTACCACTTCATAGCCCAGAAATTAAAAAAAAAAAAGCCCCTATCAGGACCTTCAAAGACCAGAATGACAGAGTGAACCCCGCCTGCTCCAACTCACCCTCCCCCCCCTCTGACCCTGAAAACATAGTAACTATTGCCCCAGGGCAAAACCCTCTACAGTAAAGGCTTGGGATCCCTAGAGGAAGGGTGTGGCTAGGGCCTTGCCTCAAAATGGGTGGAAAGCAGACTACAAAGACAAAGACTCTGGAGTCCTACTATCCTCAGAGGGAGACAATGTGGACTCCACACCCACAGCTGAATCATCAACAGGGAATGGGTCAGAAGCAGAGAAAGCTCTCCTACATGAGATCAAAAGGAACTTCAAAAACCAAATGAGAGAGATAGAAGACAAAATGAATAATTCTCTCAAAACCAAAATTGCAGAATTAGAAAAACGTTATAATGAAGAAAACATCTCTCTAAAAAGAAAATGATGATTTGGAAAAGGAGCTCCAAAAATTAACCAAGGAAAATGATTTGCTAAAAACTAGAATCAACCAAATTGAAACAAATAACTCTATGAGGAACCAAGAATTAGTCAAACAAAACAACAAGAATGAAAAATTAGAAAAAGAGGTAAAATACCTCAATGTAAAAATAAGTGACCTGGAAAACAGACCCAGGAGAGATAATCTGAGAATCATAGGCCTATCAGAAAATCATGATGAAAAAATGAGCCTGGACAACATTCTCCAAGAGCTCATTAAGGAAAACTGCCCTGAGATACTATAACCTGAGGGTAAAATAGAAATCGAGAGAATCCACCGGACACCTGCTGAAAGAGATCCCAAACTGAAAAGTCCTTGAAATGTTGTGGCCAAACTCCAGAACTACCAGATAAAAGAGAAAATACTCCAAGCAGCCAGAAAGAAACAATTCAAATATTGAGGGTCCACAGTGAGGATTGCACAGGATATCGCAGCCTCTACACTGAAAGATTGGAGGCAGTGGAATGCAATTTTCCAGAAGGCAAAAGAGCTCGGGTTACAAACAAGGATCACATACGCAGTGAGACCAAGCATATTCCTCCAGTCAAGGAGATGGTCATTCAACAATGTAACAGAGTTCCAGACCTTCCTGATAAAAAAGCCAGAACTCAATGGAAAACTCAACCTCCAATTATGAGATGCAACAGTGATGTAGAAAGGCAAAGAAGGAAAACACACACACACACACACACACACACAAACACACACCCTGCTATTTGATAAGAGCAAGCTGGTTGTAGACAAGTAGAGGGTTTGAGTATAAAATGTACAAAATTATGATTAAAAAAATCTTATTAAGGACTACAAAGGGACTGCAATGGAAGAAGACGAATGAATGAAGTAGAAAAGGGTAAATTATGCCACACAAAGAGGCATAAAAACAGTATAGCAGAGGAAAAGAAGGGAGGGAGATGAGAATCATATGAGCTTTTCCCTCATTGGTTCTGGTTCAAGGAGGGAAAAACAACCAGTTAAGCATAGGGTTCTATGGAGAAGAAATGCCAAAAGTATCATTTTAGAGGGAAAGAGGGGAGGGAGAGGAGCTCTGCATGAGATTTGTTCCTGTCACTCTCGGTGCAAAGAAGAAATAACATACTTCATTAAGTATAAAAATATCCTATAGACAGTAGGAGGGAGAAAGGGCTATGAAAGGGGGGGGTGGTTAGTAGGAAAGGAAGAAGTAAGGGGAAAGGGGAGGAAAAAGGAGGGGGACTGATAAGGGAATACTGAGGGAGGCAGTGGCCAAAAGGAAAACTATTAAGGGAGGAAGGGAGAAGGGGGAAAAATATGAGCATTAACAGGGGAGGGAATAGGATGGAGGGAAAGAAACAGATAACAATCATAACTGTAAATGTGAATGGAATAAACTCTCCCATAAAATGGAGATGGATAGCAGAATGGATTAGAAATCATAATCTTACAATATGCTGTTTACAAGAAACACATCTGAAACAGAGGGATACATACAGGGTAAAGGTAAAAGGCTGGAGTAAAATACATCATGCCTCAGCTAAAGTAAAAAAAAAGCAGGGGTAGCAATCCTTATCTCAGATAAAGCAAAAGCAAAAACTGACCTAATTAAAAGAGATAAGGAAGGAAACTATATCCTGTTAATATGCACCATCAAGAATGAAGCAATATCATTACTTAACATATATGCACCAAGTGGTATAGCATCCAAATTCCTAAAGGAGAAGGTAAAGGAATTAGAGGAAGAATTAGATAGCAAAACTATATTAGTGGGAGACCTTAATCTCTCCCTCTCTGAACTTGATAAATCCAACCTCAAAATAAACAAGAAAGAAGTTAAGGAGGTGAACAAAATTTTAGAGATGATAGATCTCTGGAGAAAACTGAATGGGGATAAAAAGGAATATACTTTCTTCTCAGCAGTTCATGGCACATACTCAAAAATTGATCATGTTCTAGGGAATAAAACCTCACAATTATATGCAGTAGGGCAGAAATATTAAATGCATCCTTCTTAGATCATGATGCAATAAAAATTACATGCAATAAAGGGCTATGGAAAGACAGACTAAAAACTGTTTGGAAATTAAACAACTTAATCCTAAAGAATGAGTGGGTCAAATAAGAAATTATAGAAACAATCAGTAATTTCATTCAAGAGAATGATAATAATGAGACAACATGCCAAAATTTGTGGGATGCATTAAAGGCAGTTCTTAGGGGAAGTGTTATATCTCTGAGTGCATACATGATAAAATTAGAGAAAAGGGAGGTCAAGGAACTGGGCATACAATTGAAAAACCTAGAAAAAGAACAAATTCAAAATCCCCAATTAAATACTAAATTAGAAATATTGAAAACCAAAGGAGAGATTAATAAAATTGAAATTAATAAAACTATTGAATTAATAAATAAAACTAAGAGCTGGTTTTATGAAAAAAACAAAACAATTGATAGACCCTTAGTCAATATGATAAAAAAAGAAAGAAGAAAACCAAATTATGAGTATCAAAAATGAAAAGGGTCAATCTACCTCCAATGAAGAGGAAATCAAGACAATAATTAGGAATAATTTTTCCCAATTGCATGCACATAAATTTGACAATCTTAGAGAAATGGATGAATATTTACAAAACTACAAGTCACCCAGATTAATGAAGAGGAAGTAAATTGCTTAAATAACCCCATCTCAGAAAAAGAAATTGAACAAGCCATCAGTCAACTCCATAGGAAAAAAAATCTCCAGGGCTGGATGGATTTACTAGTGAATTCTATCAAACATTTAAAGAACAATTGATTCCAATACTCTACAAACTATTTGGGAAAATTAATGAAGGAGTACTACCAAATTCTTTTATGACACAAATATGGTACTGATACCTAAATCAGGAAGAGATAAAAGAGAAGGAAAACTATAGACCAATCTCCCTCATGAATATAGATGCCAAAATTCTAAATAAAATACTAGCAAAAAGACTACAGCAACTTTTCTCAAGAATAATACACTTTGATCAGGTAGGATTTATTCCAGGAATGCAAGGATGGTTTAATATTAGGAAAACCATCAGTATAATTGATTATATCAACAAGAAAACTAGCAGAAACCACATGATCATCTCAACAGATGCAGAAAAGGCTTTTGACAAAATACAACACACATTCCTATTAAAAACATTAGAAAGTATAGGAATAAATGGAGCCTTCCTTAAAATAATAGATAGCATCTATTTAAAGCCACCAGCAAGTATTATATGTAATGGGGAGAAGTTAGAAGCATTTCCCATAAGATCAGGGGTGAAACAAGGGTGTCCACTATCACCCTTCTTATTCAATCTGGTACTAGAAATGCTAGCAGTAGCAATTAGAGAAGAAAAATAAATCAATGGAATCAAATTAGGCAAAGAAGAGACCAAGCTATCACTCTTTGCAGATGATATGATGATATACTTAGAGAATCAAGTAAAAAACTACTTGAGACAACAAATAAATTTGGCAAAGTTGCAGGATATAAAATAAATCCACATAAATCCTCAGCATTCCTATATATTTCCAATGAAATTCAACAGCAAGAGATAGAAAGAGAAATTCCATTTAAAATTACTGTAGACATTATAAAATATTTGGGAATCTATCTGCCAAAATAAACCCAGGACCTATATGACCACAACTACAAAACACTTTTCACACAAATAAAGTCAGATCTAACTAATTGGAAAAACATCAATTGCTCATGGCTGGGTCAAGCTAATATAATAAAAATGACAATTTTACCTAAATTAAATTATATATTTAGTGCCATACCAATTAATTTACCAAAAAACTACTTTATAGAGCTAGAAAAAATAGGAACAAAATTCATTTGGAAGAAGAAACGGTCCAGAATATCAAGGGAATTAGTGAAAAGAAATGCTAGGGAAGGTGGACTAGCTATACCAGATTTCAATCTGTATTATAAAGCAGCAGTCATCAAAACTACTTGGTACTGGCTGAGGAATAGAGGAGTGGATCAATGGAATAGATTAGGCACACAAGATTCAGAAGTCAATGACTATAGTAATCTATTGTTTGATAAACCCCAAGACCCTAGTTTTTGGGATAAGAACTCA
>NW_027186304.1:63832705-63853810 GCF_028583685.1 Petaurus breviceps papuanus | reverse complement strand
ATAGACCATTATCTAACGCCATATACCAAAATCAAGTCTAAATGGGTGCATGATCTAGGTATAAAGGTTGATACTGTAAGCAGTCTCGTAAAACAAGGAATAGTTTACCTGTCAGATTTGTGGAGAGGGAAAGACTTTATGACTAAACAAGAATTAGAGAACATTATAAAATGTAAAATGGATAATTTTGACTACATGAAATTGCAAAGCTTCTGTACAGACAAAGCCAATGTAACCAAGATTAAGAAGGAAGTGGGAAATTGGGAAAGAATCTTTACAACCTATGTCTCTGACAAAGGACTCATTTCTAAAATATACAGAGAATTGAGTCAAATCTATAAGAATACAAGTCATTCCCCAATTGATAAATGGTCAAAGTGTATGAACAGACAATTTTCAGAGAGAGAAATTAAAGATATCTATAAGCACATGAAGAAATGCTCTAAATCACTATTGATTAGAGAAATGCAAATCAAAACAACTCTGAGGTACCACATCTCACCAGTCAGATTGCCTAAGATGACAAAACAGGAAAATATCAAATGCTGGAGAGGATGTGGGCAAATTGGAACACTAATGCATTGCTGGTGGAGTTGTGAACTGATCCAGCCTTTCTGGAGAGCAATCTGGCATTATGCCCAAAGGGCTATAGATAATTTCATACCCTTTGACCCAGCAATACCACTTCTAGGGTTGTATCTCAAAGAGATTATAGAAGTGGGAAAAAGACTATATGTACAAAAATATCTATAGCAGCTCTTTTTGTGGTAGCAAAGAATTGGAAATTAAGGGGGTGCCCATCAATTGGGGAATGACTGAACAAGTTGTGGTATATGTATGTTATGGAATACTATTGTACAATTAGAAATGAGGAGCAGATGGGCTTCATATTTACCTAGAGAAGCTTATATGAACTGATGCTGAATGAGAAGAGTAGAACCAGGAGAAATTTGTACACAATTACAGACACAACGTATGTGTGATGACCAGCTTTGATAGACTGGACTCTTCTCAGCAATGCAGTGATGTAAGTCAATCCCAAAAGACCCATGATGGAGAGAAATGTGTGCATCCAGAGAAAGAACTAGAAAGAACTGAGTTTATATCCAGATGGAAGCAAAATGACTGATCTTTTTCCTTTTCTTGTTTGGTTTTATGTCCTCTTTACCATTTTTCATTCCATCTGATACAATCCATCTTTATAACCTGACTAATGTATAATGTGAAAGTATTTACAGTTCCTATATTTGACTATATGTGCCATGGGGGGGGAGGGTAGGGAGGGGGACAAAATGTGAAACTCAAGGAATTGTGGAAGTAAATCCTGTAAACTAAAAGGAAACAAACAAATTAATTTAAAAAATAAAAAAAAATGATTAGCACTGTTAATTGTGGGAGTCAAGTATTAAAAAGAAAACTGGTCCAGGGAACCCAATAGAGACAGTATACTCTGGGGTTAGAGTGTTTAGATAACACTAGAAGAGAAAGGACACTGAAGTCCTGCAGTGACAGAACATGAGTGGCATCGGCCGCATTTTCTCCCTACACTTGTGGCTCACAACCATTCTTTCCACTGATGTGCTACATGTTTATGAGAAAGTGTTCTGCAGGTTTTTGAATGAATTAAAAAGTGTTTATTAAGTGTTTGCTTTGAACCAGGCACTGTGCTAAACACTGGTGATGCAGATGCAAGGGAGATAGTGCCTGCCTTCAGAGAGCTACTATTCTAATAGAGGAAGACAACACTACTAATAGTACCAGTAAAAATATCTACTACTGGAAAGAAAAGGAAAAGAGAGAAGGAGACGTTTTGGAGGTGGTTTGAAAATGATGTAATGGCCTCCAAGAGTCCATATTTCAGTGGGGTTGGAGAAGGGTCCAAGGGGTGGTGTCATGGTTGGAAGCTAGATGGCAAGTGTGAGAAATGTTTTGTAGTGATGGTGCACTCTTACTATACCATTTCAGTAAATATCTTTGCTTTGAATTAATTGTGTCTACTGACTGATGGTTAAAGGTGAGTGAGGTGGTTTTGGCTAATGAGCTTTAGTTTTAGAGAGTTGACCCACACAGTACAGATACACAGATTATAGCAATTATCTCTCTGGAGGATCCAGCTTATGGATGCTAGCTGACTGGGCAGCTTCCAGAGAGCATTCTACACAGAGCAAGTTAAAAAATATACCTCTTTTTAACTTTTTCTAGGAGGTCTTTTATTTATGAAGTCAAGAAGAACATGTTTACACCTGAAAATTCTTCAAATAGTTGAACATAATAACAATGTTCTCCTCATCATCTCTTGGGAAAGTAATGTTAGATTCATTCAATCAATGATCACATGAGATGGTTTTGAATTTCCTTGCCATTATTGCCATCTCTTTTGGACTCTGAACTTTGTTAATGTCTCTTTTAAAATATGGTGCTCAGGGCAGCTAGGTGGCTCAGTGAATAGAGCACTGGCCCTGGAGTCAGGAGGACCTGAGTTCAAATCCGGCCTCAGACACTTAACACTTACCACTTACTAGCCATGTGACCTTGGGCAAGTCACTTAACCCCAATTACCCTGCCCTCCCCCCTCCAAAAAGCAAAAAAAAATTTAGAAAAATAATAAAATAAAATATGGTGCCTAGAAATGAACATGGGACTCAAGGCACATCTACATAGAAATATGTCATACATCCCTATAGTTCTGTCAATTATTAAATGTTAAATGGTGCCTTGGGCCAAATCACATTATTTTGGCATTAATATTGAAGCCAAGGAAGTGCTAAGTGTCAGTTATCCTGACAACAAAAGGTCTAAGTTTATTATTCTTCAAAGATGGGACAGCAATTTCCTCAGTCTTCCTTCCCTTGTCCTTGTGAATGTGTATGTTGAAATGAATAGGTCTGGCTTAATCTGCAATTTGGAAGGTCTAATTTTTTCTCCAACCTAAATGAAGAAGGGATAATAGTAATATAATTACATAACACTTAATATATGCCAGGCACTGTGCTAAGTGCTTTGTTAATTTGATCTCATTTGATCTTCACAGTAACTGGTAGGTGTTATTACCCTATTTTACAGAGGCAGAGGTAAATGACTTGCCCAAGATTATACAACTAATATACAACAGATACACAGTGGATGAGGCTGGATTTGAACTCAAGTCTTCCTGACTCTAGGTCCAGAATTCTATCCATTAGGCCACCTAACTGCCCCATAGAGGATATAGAATATATGCCCTAAAGAATGTATAGGAACTAGTAAGGGGGAAGTTCATCCCTTTTAGAACTAGACCTTGTAATATCAAAGTATGCCACTGGATACATTTTTATGACATTAGGTAGAATTCATGAATTTATATGAATCTCTTCTTACAAAGGCCCAAGAGCTCATCATATTTGTGTCATTTAAAATAAATAAATGTGGGGTGGCTAAGTGGTACAGTGAACAGAGCACCGACCCTGGAGTCAGGAGGACCTGAGTTCAAATCTGGCCTCAGACATTTAACACAAAAACTAGCCATGTGACCTTGGGCAAGTCATTTAACATCAATTGCCCTCCAAAAAGCAAAAAATAAAAAAATAAATAAATGTAATATTTATTACATCTTAGTCTATCTTCATTTCATGGGTTGTCATGGCAAAAGATTTAATTATCAGCTGCCCAAAGACACTGATGGATTGTGACCCCATATCCCTGAAGGGTGTACCTACACTGAAATATGATACAGCAATTAAAACATTAAATGGAGTCAAGATGGTCATGGAGTAGCTGCGGCTTTTCTCATGCCAGCAATGTCAGGGCAGGGTACATGAAGATAGACAACAAGTATATTAAGGACTTACTATGTGCCAATCATTGTGCTAAGCACTAGGAATACTAGCAGAAACAAAAAGAAAGACAGACCCTGCCCTCACATGTCTTAAAGTTCACTTTCTAATAAGGAAAGGCCATGAGGGGGTAGAGTGGTACATTCTTCTTGCCCTACTTAACTAAGCTGGGCATTGGATGCCTGATCTGTCTGGCCTTTTGTCAGGCTTTGGGGCTACCATCCCCGAGTGTCCTGTAATCTTCACGTCCCTCTTCTCAGCCTTCCCTTTCATTAAGGAGAACAGCTAGGTAGTACAGTGAATAAAGTGCTGGGCGTAGAGACAGAAAAATCTGAGTTCAAATCTGGTCTCAGATACTAACCTGTGTGACCTTAAACAAATCACCTAACCTCTGTTTATTCAGTTTCTTTATCTGTAAAATGGAGATAATAGCACCTGCCTTGTAAGGTTGTTAAGAGGAACAAATGAGAAATATTTGTAAAGTACTTACCATCGTGTCTGGTACATAATAGGCAAAATCTAAATGCTGTTATTGTTGGTTTTGATGTTATTTCTTGTGTGTTGTGTGGCCTGGGAAGCCATGCCATCTGGGATGTAAGGGATCAACACAGGATATGCAGAGTTATCAGTGGGAAAGGGGACACATGGTAACAGACATTTCCCTATCAATAATAGTGAACAGTCCTAGCCCATATCCTCTCTGAAGCATATCCTCCTTTGCTTTCCATTTCCAGAGTACCCATTGGAATCCTTCTCTATTTGTGACAAATTACTCTTAATATTGAATGTCTTTTTATATACTATTCATATTCTGGTATCTGCTGAAACCCTATCTTTGCAACCCTCTCTAAGGCTGTCTACTTCTACCATCACAAACCTTGACATATAGGGCCATGAGAAGAAGTGGGAATATTCCTTGCTCCCCAAAGCCACTTTCAGGCCTCTCTCACACCATCACTCAGCAGGCCCTTTCATCCTTTACAATTCACTTTATATCATGTAGATTCTTGCCACTGTCATCAATAGGTGTTCAGGTCTGTCAGCTCTCTTCCCAATGAGTTCATTGGGTGTTCTGTGCTCTTCTTCCCCAAACATCTGTTGTCTGAATAACCTGGCCTCCTACTTTGCCAGTCTCCCCACTTTTTCTCCTTCTTTGGGTTCTTTCTCCAGTCTATCTCAACCAAGCACGTGAATGGAAGTGGCTTAAACATTCATTCAATCTTATGTATTCAAATTTCTATCAGATTATTTGGAGTTCATGGAGGAGATGTGACTTACAATGAATAATGATTTTGTTAAGTCAATAAAATGAGAAAGAGGGTTTTAGGGAGGTGGAAGATTTACAGAACCTTGAAAAAAGGATAAACATGGAACTTGAGGGACTGTGAGGAGCTAATCGCTTATGGGATAAATGTTTTGTGGTAAGAATAACAAGTTGCACCGTGAAGGCCTTGAATTCCAGTTTGAAGATTATGGACTTTCTCTTACAGTCTTAAGGAATCACTGGCAGTGTCTGAGTAGGAGCCAGACATGATGGAGCTAAATGATGAAGGTATGGTCTTAAATGGACATGTTAAAATCTAATGTCCAACCAACTACATTATACCATCTAAGTAAGAAGAGAATCAGTAACCATCATCTCTTGGATAAACATGGACACAAGCAATTGCATTTGGCCATTACATTTTGCATAGAGGTCAACTGTTGGTTTTCCTGCTCTGGAGACTAGCTATTATTGTATTTAAGCCTAATACTCCATCCTAGAGAGTGCTACATTCTCATAGCCCATGAACTCAACAAATCCTTAGATCTGTTATGCCAAGCACAGAATGGATGAGGACAGAGGTGTTGAGAAGTAGAATTGAAGGTTAGGGGAAAGTGCAAATTCTAACCCAAATCAAACAACAGTGTTATCTCTTTGCAATGGGCTGTTTTTGCATAAGCTGTGATGCTGATGCTGAAAAAGAAAATCAAAGAAGAATTTCATGTAATTCCAGAAGGCAGGCAGGGCAGGAAGGGACCACAATACACAAAAGGAATGGAAGGAGGATACGTACCTAAATGAAACTGCATTGCAATTTCAAAGGGGAAAAATGTGAATTTCTTAAATTAAACTACAACCAAAATATTCCTTCTCTTTTGAAAAGTTTTCCCATACTTCAATGGCTTTTAGACCTTGATGGTCCCTTCACTGAGAGCAGAGATTTTTTTCTACCACTATCTTTTCCTTGCAAGACAACCAAATTCTCTGCACAGAGCTGCTGATCAAAAATATCTTTGTGAAGGTCTGGAGCTTGTTAACTATTTTTTGATGTCACAGTAACTATTGACTTAATTGATAAAGGACTTTAATCTCTGTATTTTCTAAGTCATTTCCTGGTAGTAATTTAGGCACTTAGGGAGGTATTTGAACTCCTACAGTAGTATATGACTCAGGTTACCCTAAGTTGCATATAACTGACCTTGTAGAGCTTTTTGTGGAAAGCACTTTAGAAACCTTTGAGTCATACAGAAATATTAGTTATTGTTTATCATCATCATCATCATCATCATCATTGTCATTATCGTTGCTGTCATTCAGTTCAGCTGTTTTTCAGTTATGTGGGACTCTTTGTGACTCCATTTGGGTTTATTTTTGTTTTTGTGCTTTTTGGCAAAGGCATTAGAATAGTTTGCCATTTTGTTCTCCAGCTCATTTTACAGATGAAGAAACTGAGGCAAACAGGGTTAAGTGACTTACCTAGGGTCATGTGGTTAATAAGTATCTGAATTAGGATTTGAACTCAGGTCTTTCTGACTTCAAGTCAGGAATTCTATCTGCACTACCTAGCTGCCTCAGTTGTCTTAGAATAGCCAAAAGGAACCTTCCATATCTAGCCCATTGGTTCCCCTGCTGTGTATTGTATACCTGTGGGCTAGCAGGTGAGGTAATGTAAGTGTTATGATAAAAGGTCCAAGAATCCATATGTGTACCAAGCACTGACATTTTTATCTTTCTGTAGTTCACATGAAATGGTCAGGGTGACAGTTTAATAAATAAGCAAACAAATCTTTTATAGATTGAACAAGGTTGTCTTACAATACAAGTATTCTAATTTTTCAAATACATGTAGATGCTGTGCTATAAAATACAAATGTATTAAAAAATAAAAAAATACCAATTCATTTAAAAGCATTACTGAACTTATGAATATAGAAAATAGCGGATAGGGATTAACATGTGATTTCATTGATAAAAGGATTATCAGGCAAGAACCTCCTTCTATTAATGAAGGTTGACACCTTCTCTGCAATAGAGTCATCTTAGAACTGTATAAAGCACTGAGAAATTAAATGACTTACCCAAAGTCATAAAACCCATTAATGATGTGTTAAGAGGCAGGATTTGAGTCCCAATTTTCCTAGCTTTTCTCTCTGTCCTTACACCATACAATATCTCACATCACCTTTTTGTTAGCAAGTCATTTTCTCACTTGATAGGTATTAATGGTATAACTACTATCAAGAGGGTGTCTGTGAAAAATTTTTACATTAAAAAAGGGTCTTTATACTCAAAATTATAAGAACCATTGACTGCTATTTGACAGATGAGAGAACTGAAGCCCTTGTGTGATTGATCCAAGGTTGCATAGCTAGTAAGTGCTAGACTACATTCAAACACGGTCTTCTGATTTCCAAATTTAATACTTTGTCAGTCATACCATTTTACCTCCATCATCATCACAATTATAGACATTGTCATCATCTTAGAATTCATAATTGTCAAGAAAATCTATCCCAAACTAAGAGAGAGATTTCAAAAAGTTTAAGTGATTGATACATAAACTTTGATGGTTTGAGATGCCAAAAGGATATTTACTTAAATAGAGGTGGGAGGGTCTCAAAAATGAAATTTTGACAATTAATTTTTAAAAATAACAATGAAAATAGGGAGGTGCTAAAAGCAATCAATATGGTGACACAAACAGTTCCCCAAAAAGCCTAGAATGTCAAAGTTGGAAGAGAAGATAGAGCGGTGAAGATATTTCAGTGTTGAAAGAAACTCTCTAAGACTACAGGTATTAACCTCCACTGTTACATTGAGTTTCCTCCTCTGGGCATTCTCTATACTACTGGAATCATGGTTAAGTCCCTACTCCTAGTCTATATACATCATACATACATACATATATATTTTGTAAAGGCAGGAAGGGGGCAGATAACCAGAGATAAGTACTAAAGAGTAACATCGACCTGATAGAGTAATAGCAGTCCAAATGAAGTGAGGCTTTTGAAAAAGTCTAAGGCCAATTAACAATTACTTTAAAAAGCATTATTCGGAATTTGAAGAATACAGGAACACTGCTTCATGTCATATTGTTAACAGATGATAGAAGAAAAGCAGAATCGTGCTACACCTCTTTTATTTCTCTGATTGTTTTTAAGAAAGATGATACTTCATGATATGCCACAAAAGTCCATTTAATGTTTATGATATACTAGGCATTGTGCTGGATGCAGGGCATATAAAAGTAAAACAGGACATGTTCCCTGACCTCATGGAGGAATTTAATAGGGGAAATGAAATCCATACTACAATGAAAGGCATGATGTTATATGTATATATGAGAAGGCCAAAGTGACAAAGTCCGCAAGAAGTCTAAGGGAACTTAAAACACTTTGAAAGGTTGTAGGGAGGAATCTTCCTGGATAAGGTGATGGTTGAGTTAAGGCTTGATGGATGTGAAGAATTTCAAAGGTGAAGTTTGTGTGTGTGTGTGTGTGTGTGTGTGTGTGTGTGTTTTCAAGGGTGGGGAGGAGGTATGAGGGAACATAGTTCCCGGTGTGTCATAGGATGTGATAAAAGATAAGTAAATGGAAGAGGATACAAGAAGAATTGAAGATTGTGGGCAATCCATTTAGGTTGACATGGAGAATATATAAAGTAGTATTAAATGAACTTTCCAAGGAGTCATATAATGGGGAGTCTTTGATGCTGGGTAAGATGTTTTCATATGAATAGAATGATGCATTGGTGATATAACATGGGTAGAATTATGAAGGGAAGGCTGGATCAGGGATAAACCTGGGGCAGAATGACAAAATAGGACACTTTTATAATTGTCTAAGAGATAACTGATAAAGTTCTATACCATGGTGCCTGCAGTGGAAATCAAAAGAAGGAGATGGATGAAAAAGATCCTTATGAAGTCACAACTGACAGGATTTTACAACTGATGGAATGTTTAGTGTGAGGGAGGGAGGACTTCAAGAAAACTCTAGTGGCATCAGCAGGAATATAAAAATCATTGCGTGACTCTGGACAAGTCATTTAACCTCTCTGGTCTTTATATTCTTTATTTTTAAGATAGGGTTGCTATTTTCACCATTTCACTGCATTTTGGAAGGAACTCAATAATGAATATGAAAGTACTTGGTAGCTATGAAGCCATATGGAGCTATCGAAGCTGTATGGGAAAAGGTAATATAATATAGCTGGAGGATTTCAGTAAGGCATTTGATAAAATTTCTCTTGAAATACTTGTGGACAAGATGAAAAAATATGGATTCAGTGCTAATATTCTTGGTAGAATGATTGATGGTTAGATAACCACAACCAAATAGTGTTGAACACTAACATTGTCCTAGTGTAGCACATTAATGATCAAAGAAAAATGATTCTGCTTTTCAATGATAAAGGCATTTTAAAAGACACTAGACCAAGGCTGCCAAGGAAGGTCAAATGTACTGGTACATACTCAGGATTGAGTTGAAATTCTAATTCTTTCTACTTTGTTTTTGAAAACTTGGAAAAATAGCACCAAAATCAGGAAGAAAAGGTTCCTTTGATCTAACTTTTGGGGAGGGGGCATATCTTTTCCCAATACATGCCCATACTACATATTTTCAAAGTAGAAAGTACTGGGGATCTTGTAGTTTTCCATAGAAAAATTAAGTGCTGATATAAAGGGGGAAGGGGAGAAGGGAAGATTGGAAGAAGAGGGAAAGGGAAGTTGGGAGGAATGAAAGAAGGAGAGGACAGAAAAGAGAAGAAAAGTAAAAAAGAGAATGAATTGACATACCTAGAGAAAAATGAAAGAAACAAAAGAGCCTAGAAGAGAAAATTTTCAGATTTTCTTCAAATTAGGTTAATAATTCCTTGATAATCTATGTTCTAGCTTTAAAATGTAGTGTCAGTCTTTTTTTATTTTTTGGTTCATTAATGTGTTATGAGCTCAACCAAATTTTATTTCCCCACTTCTAACATCACTGCTACATTGACTTATAACTGAGTTTGTTAAACCTCATTACTGAGAATCTTCCTATATTCTTATAACATGGGCAGGGATTTCTACAATGGAGCTCATAGCTTTGAGTATCGATGAAGGAGTTTGTGGGTAGGAAGGTTTCAGACATTAGAATCCCACAGGGCTTGAGTTCTGATGTGGGGATGATCTTAGGAAGCCCAAACTTGGAAAAGAAGATGAAAGTAAGCAAATGGAGACTTCTACAGAAAGGGAAGTCCTAATATCTTCCTTAGCAACAGTTGGCAGATACCCACGCTGGAGCAGTCTGTTGTCATGTGAAATCATCATCACATGGAAGGAAGTGGTAGCCTAGAGCCAGAGTGGGTGAATTCAGCCTCTAGTGGCTACAGTAGCTTTCTATGCTGGTCACAGAGAACCTGCCAAGAGGCAGTTGGAGATCTCTTTCTTTGCCCTTTCCCCCATGTTCAGGAGAGAGAATTTTCACTGAACAATTTTCCTTCATTTACTACTTTAAAAGTTTAAGAGACTGAACCCATTGGAGTTCCTCCATAGAGGATTGAGAGGGACTTTTTCACTTAAGTAGCCCTATCTTTATGACTTTATTGTCTTTGATGTAGTAATTAAGTGCTTCTTCTGTTGGTTTTGTGGCTTTTATATGATCAGTGTGGTACTGATGGAATCTTTTTTGTTGTTTTTGGAGGGCAATTGGGGTTAAGTGACTTGCCCAAGGTCACAGGGTTAGTTTTTGTCTTGTGTCTGAGGCCAGATTTGAACTCAGGTCCTCCTGACTCCAGGGCTGGTACTCCATTCACTGTGACACCTAGCCACCCCTATACTGATGGAATCTTGAACTGGGATTTACATAGTTAATTATTTAAAATACTTACAAGACAGAAGCTGGGAAAAAGTAGTAATGGTCTAAGACCAGACTTGTCAGGGGAATTTCAAGGGACTCATTACATTTTGAGTAGGTTCATTCATGATAATTATGCATTGATTGAAGCTACTTATAGAATAGTTAGTTAAAATAAGTCTACCTGATTTGGCATTGCAAGGATCTATTAAATATGATTTTGGTGGAGTTTTTCTAGGTTATCTATATCTTTTAAGGTATAAATTGCTTATTCTAGCCTCACCAGCATACAGTGAGTACCCTGTCTATATTACTAGCTTCAATGTCAGCAAATCATATTGAATATTTTTTTTCCTTTTTTTCTTCTTTCAAAGTGTAGGTTGTAATTTGACAGCAGTTTGTTTTTCTAAGCCTACCCTATGCAATCTCTCTAAATAGGCTGGCTAAGTTGATTCCAATAACTCATGTATCACTGTATGTTAGAGTATAATTATAGTTTTTGTTTGGTGTTGAAGTACGCTGTATAATTGTATGTGCTAAAGTGACAGAGTTGACCTGTTATTGTACATTTCATACATTCTAGACCAGAGGTCCCCAAACTAATTTGGCCTACCACACCCTTTCCTAAAAAATTACTCAGAAACCCCTGGAAATCTACTATCTTTAACCCTCTGACTTTTTTTTTTGGAAATTTGCATCATTAAAAAAATAAAGTATATATATATATACATATTTAAATGATGCATCTTAAATTTAATAATTTGTTGTAAATTTGTGTTTTTTTCCTGCATTGAAATTTTGATGACCACAATATTGTATCATGAGTTTGTTAAACCTCATTACTGAGAATCTTCCTATATTCTTATAACATGGGCAGGGATTTCTACAATGGAGCTCATAGCTTTGAGTATCGATGAAGGAGTTTGTGGGTAGGAAGGTTTCAGACATTAGAATCCCACAGGGCTTGAGTTCTGATGTGGGGATGATCTTAGGAAGCCCAAACTTGGAAAAGAAGATGAAAGTAAGCAAATGGAGACTTCTAAGTAGTATTCAAACAAGATAGTACATGTACACATTCCTGTGGATGCATGCTGGATTTCCCCACAATGTGTGGCACATTTACTCACAGAAGTAGTTCACACCTTGTTTCAGCTATTGAATTAACACCTTGTTTCAGTTCAATTTTGTTTTGAGACTTGTATCAAGTCTGTTAAGAAACAGAATGTGTGAACCCTACAATTTGTAAACCCTAGAATTCCTGAACTCCTGAAACAGGATAGGAAGGAGCTAATGACCATATATAAGAAGAAGCCCAGCCTAGAGACAGCAGAACAGAGAAGAGGAATTTTGTGGTAGCAGAGTTAAGAATGAGGAAACTTGTGGTATCCCAGCACTCTGTCTGCTCTGTCTGTGTTGATGTTTGTTTGTCATTCTTTGTACAGAAACCCTGGGACCTTACTGGAAGCCTTGAAAGAGGATTTTCTGGTTGTATGTTTACAGAAGTCCTGGAGAGGGGTTTTGGAGGTCCTGGGACTTTGCTGATGATTTGTGCTGACCTCTTGGACTTGTTTGTGGGCCTGTGTTGATTTCTATATTGATGATTTGTGTTGAGTTTTCAGACCTTGTTTGTGGGTCTGAGTTGATTTCACAGGCAGAGAGTGAATTGATGATGGTGCTGGCAATGTGCATGCATATTATTGTGGCTCTGTCAAGCTTTGTCTTCCCAGAAACAGGAACTGTGAAAGACTTGAGGTGGACTGGACACTATGAACTTCAATAGGGAACAAGAACTGACGAAGAACTGCACAAGGAACTGGACAAGAAACTGGGAGCTGCCTGCCTTTGAACCCAGGTGACAGTTGGAACTGGGACCATGGAAGAGGAACCATGGAAGCTGAGAGCCAGCCTCGAGTCAAGTTGAAAGAAGACTTTACTTGGATACTGTGTACTGACTGAAGATTATGATTTACTGTGACCTAGGGGTGGAGAACTTTTACTTTTGTACTTTGTGATTGAATTAAGGATTTTGTGATTGACTAAATGAATGTATTATGTTGAAAACTATATGACCACTTTGGTGAAAACTACGTGGCCATCTTAGTGATAAGTTGTTGAATTGTGACATGATGAATGCGATATTTTGATTTTCTCTGATAAGTTGTAACATTCTGAATGCTGTACCTTGATTTTATGTAAATGTTTTGCTCTGATTTGTTATTGAATAGAGAGTTTGCTATCCTATGTAATCAGAACCTTGAAAACTGTTCATAGCAGCAGTCATATGGAAAGCAGTTTGTGCGTGGCTTTACACCTGCTAACATTTTCTTGAAGAGATCTGTTGTAGGACTTGATCACTGATCTATCATGCATTTTGTGTGTTTATTTGGAAAATAATGTAATTACTATGACTTTAACTCTGTTACCTAACAGATGAAACATGTATGAATGGTTTTTCAAAATTTTCTTCTCTTTCCTTATGTTTCTACCACTCTTTTATTTTTATTCAATGCCCCCCTCTTGCACCCAAGGCTACTACTGCCCCGTGGATCATTCTAGCACCCACAGGGAGCAGTATTACCCACTTTGGGAACCTCTGTGCTGGACTGAGCAGTCATCATGGTTATTTAGTCATTGAAAAATTAGAGCATAGGAGCAGGACTTGACTTTCATAGAAGACAGTTGGATTTGGATGATGCCTTGCCTCCATGGTGGGAAAAGAAGAGGAAGCATGTGGCATTTATACAAGAGAACTAAGATGAAATAGTACAGCATGACACAAAGTTCAAGATGTCATGAACTAACTGCTAGGCAGCCAATGGTTTTTTGTGTTGGGCCTAAAGAGTAGGATCCCTATGGCAGAAGAAGATAAGGCAAAACTGATCTTCCTTTGCTCAGTGGGATTCTATAATGGTTGTATGCCTCAAGGGATTGCTGGGGGCTCTTCCATTTTTCAGCACCCCATTTGAAGTAGAAGCTAAAGAGTTGAGCCACATGGAGGCATTCATTGCCTTATCTACATGATCACATCATGGTGTGGTAGATGCTGGAAGAAATGAGAAAAGGTTATTGAGGATTGATCCACTGGTTTAAAGCTGAAAACTAGTGTCAGTGTTTTTTTTCCAAGCCTCTGTCAAGTAGACTCAGTAGGTTGTGAGCACTGACCTTGAGAAGGCAGAAGCACACACTGCCCAGTCACATCTGATAAATTTTTGAAATCTGAGGACTTTTCTAGAATTTGGTGGCTACAATTATAAATTTGTGAATATCTATTTAGGGGTGGGTCACTTGTGCCTTGAGGCCACATGTGATCCTCTAGGTGCTCAAGTGTGGCCCCTTGACTGAATCCAGACTCCTTTGAGCCATATTTGAGGACCTAGAGGGCCACATATGGTTTTGAGGCAACAGGTCCCCCACCCCTGAATTCTATGCCATGGTTTCTCAATGTTCTCACTCACAGCTATATATTCAGGAGGGCAAAAGAGGAGCAATTTGGCCTGAACCTTTTGGTACCTTTTGGAGATTGTTGGGATAAGAAATGTGAGCAGGTGTCTATAACAAAAGAAAGACTTATGGAGTCTGAAAGCAGATTGAAGCATACTATTTGCTCTCTCTCTTTTGTGTTTTGTTTTGCTTTGTTTCTTTTTTCTTTTACCTTTTGGAGGGCAATTGGGGTTAAGTAACTTACCCAAGGTTACACGGCTAGTTTTTTTGTATTAAGTGTCTGAAGCTGGAACCGAACTCGGGTCCTCCTGACTCCGGGGCCAGCGCTTTACTCACTTCGCCACCTAGCCACCCTTATTTCTTCTTTCTTGTGGTTCATTTCATTGGTTATAATTCTTGTTTACAACATGACTAATGGGAGAATATGTTTAACATGAATGTATATGTAGAAACTATATCAGATTGCATGCCATCTTGGGGAGGGGGAAAGGGAAGAAACGGGAGAAAATCTGGAACTCAAAAGCTTCTGGAACTGAATGTTGTAAGCTAAAAATAAATAAATAAAGTTAAAAAGAAGAAATGCGAGCAGATCTAATATAGATCTAGTTCATAGGATCATTGTACAGAGCTGAAAAAAGCTTTAAAGGTCACCTAGTCTTACTACCTCATTTCACAGTTAATGAAAATGAGATTTAGGGAGGTTAAGTACATTTTTCAAAGTCACAAAGGTAGTAAGTGACAGAGCTAAGATTCAAATTCAGGTCGAGGGTCTGCACATTTAGAACATTGTCCACTGTACAATTGCCTTTCTTAATTGTCTCATCTATGTCCAGTTTTAATAGGTGCAGGCGCCAATGATTCCTTTGTATGACATATTGATTCCAGTCCAATCAGCTTTCATTTTTCATGAAATTATATTGTATTTTTGGCAAGACCAAAGAAAAAAACACTGGCCTATGGAGCTATATCTGCACACCGAATGGACTCAAAATCACTAGCTACACCACACCATTTCTCTGCTCAATACACATTCTCTGCATTGGTAAAGCAAATAAGACTTTTTAAAAGCTCAGATTTTTTTATATCTCATGCTGAATTCCTCCTAACAAACAGTTGGGGATGAAATTAGCATTTATCAACCTTGTGCAGTGACTGGCACATAGCAAGGGCTTAATGAATACTTGTAGAATTGGATCAAATCAGAGCCTTTCACACTGACCTCACTCAAGGTCCTAGATTAAGAAAAAAAATGACAACAAAGAAAAAGCTGCCAAGTAATTTTGGTTTAGAAAAGTGATGGCTAACTATTGATTTTATTTATTTTTGTTTGCCTGCTAATCCTTATACAGTAATTCTTTATTAGATTAGACGCAAAATTGCCAAACCATCTCATTTGTCTAGAAGCTGGTCCAATCCTCCTTTCAATTTGATCAGCTGCCATGGCTACTGACTGAAAGAATGCTCAAGGTATAAAGTCAAGAAATTCAGGAAAATATTTGAAATGAGCTCTTATAGCATGCCCCAAAGATAAGCAAGGCAACCAAAAAAGAGAGATATAATCAATGTTGATCAATTTTTTTCCAATTCTTGAGTCTCCAAGAGCTGATATTTGAGAAAGATCTAGTAGTCTAATATAAAAACAAGTGTAAAAATGTAATATTATTATTATTGTTGTTATTTTATCATTTCAGTAGCAGGAAGAAGCAGTTGGGAAGCTTGAAAGAAATGCCTGAAATAGAGTATATTCACTGTATTTCTTGCTTTATAGACGGATATCTTCATGCTCTCACTTCAAATCTGACTTGACTACTCTCCATAATTGATGTTATTTTTTTCCCATGCACAATATACCTATGCACACACATTCTATATAACATATGTGCATATGGAGGGAAGGAAAGAGGGACAAAGGGGGGTGGAAGAGACGGGGAGGGAGAGAAGGAGGAAAGATGGTCTTTTTAGAATAATACAGTAACTGCTCTATGTTCTAGGTCTTTTGCATATTTTTTTTCTTTTTAAATTCTGTTTTCTATATGTTCAACTCAGTAATCACACATGTAGCTGCAACTTTGCTAGGTGCTGGAGATACCAAGACAAAAATTAAAATAGGCTCTGCCCTCAAGGAGTTTGTATTCTATTGACATAACTATGCATCTTATTTTATGAATATGGGAAAGCTACTTTTTTTTTTACAAGTAAGGCAATCTGGTCAATGAAATAATCCTTATAAGCAAAATTTTATTTCAGAACTGAAAATGCCTTTAGAGATCATCTAGCAAAACCCTTTCATTTTATATATCCTTCTAATTCAATAAACATTTATTAAGCTACTTCTGCAGTGCTGTTTACTATGTTTGGTACTGAAGAAGAGAAAAAGTATAAAGAAAGCATAATCTCAGACTTTATGGAATCTTATATTAAAGAAAATGGTATTTGAATTAGACTTCAGTAGATGGAAAATGTCAAAAGAATGAATAGCCATCCTTTAAACATAGAGAACTTGATTACAAATATGCAATTTAAAGAATCAAGGGATCTCAAAATTGTCAGATATCTCTACTCAAGCCCATACCTCAGACTTTCCTCCACAGCTTCTATCCAACCTGTGCTTGAAAAGTCCTCCTGTAGGGGCGGCTAGGTTGTGCAGTGAATAGAGCAATGGCCCTGGAGTCAGGAGGACTTGTGTTCAAATCTGGCCTCAGACACTTGACACACTTGCTAGCCATGTGACCTTGGTCAAGTCACTTAACCCCAATTGCCCTCCAAAAAGCAACAAAAAAAATTCTTCCTGAGGGGGACAGCACCCCATTCAGGGAGTCTATCACATTTTTGGCTAGTTCTCATTGCTTCTTTGTATTAAGCTGAAGTCTTTGTCTTTGCAACTTCTACCCATTACCCCTGGCTCTATCCACTAGGGACAAGCAGGACAAAGTTAATTCCCCCTCTATTTGACAGTCTTTCAAATGTTTAAAGAGGAAATTTAAGCTTCTTGTGCCCTACTAAGTTTTCTCTTCTCCGAGTGAACCATCCTCTGTTCTTTTAGCTTATTTTCATACATCGTGATCTCAAGACCCTTATCAACTTGGTTCTCACTTCTGTGAATTCTCTATAGTGTGTCAATGTCCTTAACATCTGTCACACAGAACTTAATATGATACTACAGGAGTGATCTGACTAGGAAAGCTTGCAGAGGGATTATCACATTCCTCATTCAGGGCACTGAGCCTTAATGAAATCTGAGACTGAATTATCTTTTTTAGCTGCTGTAATACATGATTGACTCAGACTGAGCAAACCATGAAGAGATACAATTTCCCAATGGATTTATGATCTCATGAATGTGGATATTCCCTGAAATAATGCAGATCACAATCTCTAGCCATTATGGCCTGCCTTGTGCAATTCTCATCTGTGTCCTCCCATAAAGTTGCCACAGAGGGTGCACCAAGTATTTGGGGAGCCTTTCTTGAATTTTCAAATTTTGTGGACATTAATGGAGTATCGGGGGTAACCATAAGTCACAGCTGGTTTTTCCTATATGGCTGGTTCTAAGCACACAGGGTGGGCTGCTGGCACAGGTTCTCTGATCTGCTTTTCTAAAGGAAAGGGGTTAACAATCTTCATTTAATTAACAGACAGGTAAGTACAGATAAGTAGAAAGAAGTGAGTATCCAAGAAAGAATCCAACAGACAGGGCTCTGACTGTCTGAACAAAGTAATACAACCACCTATATACACCACCAGACTGGGAGAACACAAACCTCCGAGTAGTAGGGAGGGCCTTAACAAACAGCTACTCAGAATCCCATCTAGGGAATCACAAGGTCCTTCTCATGAGTGAGCCCTCAATGTAAAATACCAACTTTCCAGTATATAGAGTTTTCAACTAATAGGCTCAGAGTCCTAAGGCACCACAACCCTTTGATTCAGGGCCTAATTAGCTTAGCACCAAAAGGTGTGAAAGCCTTCCTACATGCAAGCCTTCCTGTAAGCAAGCTCCTCCTTGGGCAAGTTCCTCCCCCAGTGGGCTCTATGTGACTCAGGATGTATCACATGTGGTCATATAGGCCTATTAATGGACAGGGAAGCTCTTCCTATTTCATTAACATTATAATGGTCCATTTTTCTTTCACATCATACAGGCTTTTGATGGAATTCCTTACAATCTTTATCATGCCTCATTTCCTTTTTGTTTAATAATGCATTGTGTACTGTTCCCATCAACCATATACCTCAAATTGTCCTTTGTGTGATCCTCAACTCTGATGCTGCTTGGTTGGTTGTTGTCTTTTGTAGTTCAAGAGGACTAAAATAATATTGCTAGGTCAGGGTCCATATACAGTGTGTCTTACTGTGACTGATCAGACCAACATGAGCTTGGAAGGTTCTACCACAGGGCAGTAACATATAGTCCACATGAATATTTGGAGTGGCAATGTCTCTGAATTTATGCATCTCACTTTTCCTTTGAATTACTACAATTCTTCTTTGCTCATAAAGCACAGCACCTTCTTTGATGAAGGCATGCTACGCTGGGCAGTCCTGTTCCAGTGTCTTCCATAACTCACAAGAAATTCCAAAGTTTACCATATTCAAAGAATACTAGCATGAAAAAAATGAGTGCTTGCTTCAGGAAGACATTTGACATCATGAAAATAATCTGGAAGCTTCCCAAAAGCAATGTAGTTCACTTTTCTCTTGATTCATTTTTTTACTCAGTCTATCCAATGTTTCTGTTTGCTTTCCCCTCTCCTCCCTCGCCCTCTTCTTCTCTTCCCCTCTTACTTCTCCCTCTCTCTGCCTTTATATATGTGTATATATATGTATATATTTATACATATCTATGTATATATACATATACACACAGGCATACCCTGTTTCATTGTGCTTCCAAGATTTTGTAGTTTTTACAAATTGAAGGTTTGTAACAATTCTGTGTTGAGCAAGTCTATTGGTGCCATTTTCCCAACAGCTTGTGTTTACATCATGTCTTTGCATCACATGTTGGTAATTTTCACAAAACTACAAGCTATTGTAATGGTTTTTGGGGCACCACAAACTGTGCCCATATAAGATGGTGAACTTAATTGCTAAATGCTGTGTATTCTGACTGCTCACCAGCCAGCCATTCCCCATCTCTCTTCTTCTTCTTTGGTCTTCCTATTCCCTGAGACACAACAATATTGAAATTAATCCCAGTAATACCCCTACAGCCTCTAAGTGTTCAAGTGAAAAGAAGAGTCCATTGATGTGGCAAACTTCATTGTTGTCTTATTTTAAGAAATGGCCATGACCACCCAGCCTTTAACAACCACCACCCTAATAGGTCAGCCACCATCAACATCGAGGCAACACCCTCCACCAGCAAAAAGATTATGACTTACTGAAGGCTTAGATGATGATTAACATTTTTAGCAATAAATAATTTTTAATTAAGGTATGTGCATTTTTTCAGATATTAGATATAACACTATTGTACACTTAGTAGACTATAATATGATGTAAACAGATCTTTTATATGCACTGGGAAACCAAAAAAATTCATGTGACTCACTTTATTGTGATATTAATTTTATTTTGGTGGCCTGTAATGGAACCAGAAATATCTCTGAGGTATGTATGTGTATATATATATATATATATGTATATATGAATATACATGCACATATGCATATACAAATGCATGTGTATGTGTATATAATATTATATGTGTATATATAGGTCTATATCTACTGATAGATGAATTCTATAAGGTGAGCAAGATGATCTATAGTTACCTTTACGTAATGGACAATAGGCATTCTTTATCCATTTATTTTTTCCTGCATGCATAGTGGGGCCAGATCCTTGAGTAATCATGAATCTCATTTAGGAGCGTCTGCTATCTCCCATAGCTTGATGCAAACAACATCATGCCATCTGCAAAAAGGAGCAACTGAAGGATTTCAACATGCATAGCATCCCTCTCCAACTCAGACTCTAAACTGGATCTCTTCCACAATGGTGGTAAACATTCTTGGGAACATATATCTCTCCACTTTATGCCTTGATTGATATTAATATTTAGAGGGTTGTTAAACAAATCTACATCTCTGTTATAATTTTCAAGGAATTTTGTATAATTTTGACGATGCATAAGGAATTCCTTTTTGAAAGAGAGCCTTAATATGGCATTTTTCTCTACTGAGTCATATATTTTGTTACAGTCAACAGCATTAAGCACAGCAAGATCTCATATTCTCTAATATTTTCCAATCAATTGTGTGATTCAAAAGATGTAGTCCACTTGAGAATATCTGCTCATTCCCTCCTAATATCCTTATGAAGGATGTCCTAAACTTGTGCATTGATTATTTTCATAAAAACGTTCTACAGATATAGATTACAATGCTATCATACAGATAGATCAGTACTTATTAATATTCTTCCAGTCACCTTTTTTTTGGAAAGAGAAGGCAAATTACAGCTTAATTTTTTTTCTTTGCCTCTGATGTCTTTGCTTCTTTCAGTTACTTTGAGAATCAATAAATCCTTTTTGTCATCAAAATTGTAGGACAAACACAATCTATGAGTAGTCTGAGCTGCCTGAATGGGGACCCAGTAAGTTGGATAAATCAGGTTAATCTCTCCTTCTCCTTTTCCCAAAGGAAGATCAATTTTTAATGGCTGGAAGCTTACCCAGTTAGCTTGGGGTGTACTGTTTGCATTCCTTCCTTCCTTCCTTCCTTCCTTCCTTCCTTCCTTCCTTCCT
>NW_027186304.1:63705953-63827705 GCF_028583685.1 Petaurus breviceps papuanus | reverse complement strand
CCTTCCTTCCTTCCATTTTTCTTTCTCTTTCTCTTTTCCCTCTCTCTTTCTTCTTCCTTCCTTTCTCTTTTCTCACCCATTTCACTCTGAAGTTCGTAGACGGGACTGCAGTAGGCCCCCACCGGAGCCCCACTCTAAGGGTTACCTTTGGCGCCCTCCTGGCTCAGAGTGACTGTAAATAGTCAGTGCTTCTCTGGGCCAGCAGCCCTTTTGCAATACTTTTGGTCTCTCATGCTTATCATCGTCATTCTTCCATTTTTTCTCTTTAGTGCCTTCTAGAGAATTCCCCTTCTGGGTCATTTCCTTCTAGCTGAGAATGTGCTTAATATGCCATCCCTTAGACTTCGAATATACCAGTGATTCATATGACAAACATTCAAATGCACTTAACAATATTTTTCTAGAAACAAAAAAATGTAAAAGTATCTTTAAGTGAGATTGGAGAAAATCAAAACACAAATAGGTAGAAAACAACGCCAATCATCATAGTTTTGTAGAGAAGACTTACCAATTTAAATCAATTACCATAAAAAGGAGAATAAAAGAACCTTAAAACTGCCTTAGTCAACAAATACTGGATCTCCTTTTCAAGTGAAAAAACATGGCACCCAAGGACAATACCTCATTCAAAGTGAGAATCTGAAAAAGCCTTAGCCTAAAAGGGCCAGGGTTTCCCATTGCATCCCAGACCATATCCAGTCACCCTGATGAATATCTGACCACTGTCTCCAGATGACTCTGGAGGAGAGAGTGAGGCTGGTGACCTTACACAGCCCACCCTCATTCAAATCAAGGTCAACTGCACATCTTGTCATCATTTCCCTGATGCCATGGTCCTCTTTGAAAACAAAGGACAAATGCAACATCTGCATATGAGTGGTCTAGTATGGTTGCTTTTATAATTTCTTTTCTTCAATGGGTTTACACTTAGTTGAAAAGCATACCTGTGATATTAGAGTCCATATATGGTGGTTCCATCATCCTTGATAAGAAAAAACTTTTGTTATAAAACTTGTCACTGTTCTTTTCCATTTTGGGTTTCTCTTCACTTTCATTCTTAAGTGTCATTAGGGCAACTTTGCTCTGTTGCATCTCTTGCAAGCTTTCTCTGTATTTGTCCTTCCTTCCATGACTTGTGAGTGGTTTTATGAACCTATACTGCCCATAATCTTCTAACACCTTTCTCCTTAAGATTTCTCAGGTACATTAATATTATAGAACGGTATTGTAGACTGCTATTTCTGAGGAAATGACCCAGAAGAGGAATGGTCTAGCAGAAAAGACACTAAAGAAAAAAATGAAAGGATGATGATGAAAGTCATGAGAGACCAAAGTATCGCAAAAAGAGATCCTTATAAGGGAGTCTCTGGAAAACCTTAATTGTTTGATCTCTGATATGACCAAGAGTAGCTGCTTTGCTAAAAAAAAAAAAAAAAACTAACCTAGTTATTTCACTGCTTTCTGAAATACTTATTTCATTAGTGAGACTGCTTATAGATCTAGTAGGTTTTATGTCTTTCCAATTTTTCAAAACAAAGATAATAAATCTCTAACTCCTCTATGCAAAATTAATCAGTCTCAGGTAGTTTCAACCAAAGGCTAGAGACGCCACTTTCTGTACTGTATTTTCCTGAAAACCCACAGAAAGTTACTGTTTATTAAAAGCATCTCAGTCAGCCATTCCTTTCAATTAGTAGCCCTCTTAAGATCTGATATCCTTCTGATATTCCCTTAAGAACCATTTCAGTTTCAATCTGCACTTAATACTGAATTTGCACCAGAAAAAAATTCATTAGGTATGAACCTTATAAGATTTCATTTATATTCCCATTCCCTTTATTCAACCCAAACCACTGTAGCCTTTGGCCATATTCAAACAATACTGACCTCTTCCCAATTAAATGAATGGAAAATAAGAAAAAGGCATTGTATGCAATATGGATTAACTATGATTTGGGGCTCCATAAACCTCATGTAGATTTCTTAAACTACCCAGTTGTATTTCTTACTAAGCCTAAATGTCTAGCTTTACAATGTAATTTGGTTTAGAAGCTAACAACAGCTGTGGGGTAGGGAAATGAACTTTGGATTCGAGTCAGAAAAACCTGTGACTGCTATTTACTGACTGTGAGATCCTGGGCAAGGTTCTTCACCTTTCCAAGCCTCCAATGCATCATCTCTAAAATGATAATGTTTTCTCTATTTTATAGTTTTGTTGTGAGATAACATAACATAAAACATTATGTAAATGCTAGCTATTATCATTGGTTTGAGAAGTCAAATATAGATTCTTTCGGAGAAAACATTCAGAATTGAAAATTCAAATGAACTTAATTCACAAAATTGAAATTCAAATTTAAGAATCTAGACATGTATATGATCTACCCATCATATACATGGGTATATGATGTGCCCTGCTATGATAGGCTACAACTTCCCCCATATTTTAGTAGGTTGCTTCATGAGACTGATGGATGGAAACAGGTTACCCAAAGGCCTATTCTCTACTTCTGAGACTGTTTGGGTTTTGATGGGCTGGCCTTTGTACTGCAGACATACAGGCCATCAAATTTCTGGTGATGAGCCTCTTTCAAACCAACCCCAGATATAAATATGGCCTATGTTAAGACTGGGGGTCTTAAGCTTTTTTATGTCATAGACCCCTTGATCTGCTGAGACCTTTTCTGAGAATAATGTGCTTAAATTCACAAAATTAAAAAAAACCCATCAGATCACAAAGGAAGTCAATAACACTGAAATATAGTTATTGAAATGTTAAAAAAAAAACAAAACTTCACAGACCTCAGGTTATAAACTCCTGCTTTTATACCCAACTCAAAACCCTTCTAGCTAGGTAGGTCCTTCCAAGGGATGGTAGGTGGCACATTGCAGGGCACAGGGGCCTGGAGTCAGAAAGTTGTTCAGTCATCTTCAGTCCTGCCCGTTTGGGGTTTTCTTGGCAAAGATACAGGAGTGGTTTGCCATTTCCTTCTCCAGCTCATTTTATAGATGAAGAACTGAGACAACCAGGATAAAGTGACTTGCCCAGGGTCACACAGCTAGTAAATGTCTGAGGCTGGATGTTTGAACTCATGAAGATGAGTCTTCCTGACTTTAGGCCTGGCACTCTATCCACTGCTGCCATCGAACTACCCTGTACTCAGAAAGACCAGAGTTCAAACTTGACTGCAGACACTTATTAGCTAGTGATCCTGAGCAAGTCACTTAATCCATACCTGCATAAAACTGGAGAAGGAAATGGCAAACCACTCCAGTATCTTTGCTAAGAAAACCCAATGGACAGTTGATCCACAGGGTCATGAAGAGTCAGACATGACTGAAAAACAATGAGTTCCTCCCAAAGCTTGACTCCCACTGAAACATCTTTTGAGAACTTATGATTTTCATTTCATGGTCCCAGCCTGGTAAGAGCTCACTTCTATTCATACAAGCAGTTGTTGAACAAAATGCTTTTCTTCGTTAGGCACTAAAGGGAGGGGGAAGTGCTACAAAGATAAACAAAGAGACAGAAGAAGAATAAAGGTTTGTCACCATCCCTCAGGAGTGTACAAACTAGCACAGGATTCAAAGTCATTACTGCTCTCCACTTCGGTTCCTTTGCCCCTTTGTAGAGGTGACCTTGGATAGCCAAAGGCTCTGATTGAGCTCCATGTTCTCACTGGTCCTACCAAGTCCTACTTCACTCAAAACAGTGGACAATTGGGTGCAAAGACAGATTTTGTCTGTTATCTAAGGGATAGGTAAAGGGAAGTTCATCTCTAGAAGTTTGACTGGCAAATAATTATTTCTGTTTCCTACAGCATCTTAGGAGATCTTTTACAATTAATTACAAAATTCATTAAGATCAATTACAAAAAAGTAGGGAAGGAGGTTATAGGAATGGTAGAAGGTCCAGTGAAATCATGGGTCTCTTGAAGTATTGGAGAAGAGATATGTCTCTACTTCCTAAATGAGAGCAAAAGAGGGGCATGGAAAACATATGGGAATTCTAGGGACAAAGGAATCAGAAACAAGTGCTAGTTCCAGGGCCATGGCTCTGCTTCTTTACGGCCTAGGAAGAACTGATAGTGTTAATGAAAGTGAAAGAAGGATATACTTCAGAGTTTAAGTTGAGGAACACCCCCCTTTCTTGTGTTTGTATAAACTAATCTGTATTTGGTAAAAAAAAAAAAAAAAAGATAGGGAAAAGTCTGAATTCATGCAAACCACCAATATTTGTCTCAATAAAACCAAATAACAGGTTTTACTGTTTCAAAACTGCATTAAGGCAGTTGTTTTTGTTTAATGAAGACATAATAGAGGAATAATAAAACAGTTGATATTTATGTGGTTACTAATGGTTTGTAAAAGCATTTTATATATTGTATCTCATTAATGGTCAAAATCACCTTGTGAAGGAATTTGGACCCTGTTTCACATATAAGGAAAACTGAAATTCAGAGACATTGAGTATCTTGTTCATGGTTATACAGCTAGTTTTAAAAGAAGAAGTCCAAAGCAGTTCTCTGCTGATTCCCCATTTAGTGCTCTTTCTGCTCTACTATAAACATGTGTGATCACATTAAAAAGTCATAGTATCATAATAACGGATTTGTACAGTTAGATTAGAAAGAAACTCTAAATGCCATTTATTACATTCTTCTTTAGTACATTCTGTTCAAACCACACCCGATCACTCAACAAATGAGAATTTTTGCTATTATTATGCATCTTCGGAGACAAATGTGTGACTGCCCTTTGTCCTATTTTGTATTCCACTGGCTATCAAAATAGTATATAACTACTTTTTCTTCCTCTTATAATATTTGTCTAACATTTTTAGGAGTGACTCTCTTTTAGATATCTTTTAAGTACTAGGCTGAAAAGGGATCATGAAATGGCTTAATGGGATAAAAATTCTTTTAACTCTGGTCAGAAAAATAATCCTTTGACTCAACAATAAATGTCATTCATGCACATTTGTATACCCACACTGCCCAAAGCTTCACACTTGCTACAAAAGTTAAAAATGTGTCCCTGGACTTGAATTGTTTAGAATTTAACAGGAGGCAAGTAATATACCAACAGATTAACATTGCTTACTGCAGAAAAACCTCAGAAATACAATTTACTGAGAAAAAGGACAAAATCACAAGGGGGAAGAGAACAGTAGAGATGAAAAAGCAGGTCAAATTACTACTAAGAAGGAGTTTCCACACAATCAAAATGGTCCCAACAGAAATTTATAATGCCTTCAGAATGGGGCAATTTCCAGTAAGTCATTTGTGTAACTGGAAAAGTTCCACAGATCATCCCCCACCTCTTCCCCACAATGTCCCCTGATCATGTTTCTGGAGCTTGAAAGCTCATAGTCTGGTATTTATTTCTAAGGTGAGGCACCCAAGTCTAATGTTTACAGATCCGACCTTATTCTGCACCTACTCTTCTGCCCATGAAGTTTAATGCATCACAAACTGTTAGAACTGAAACTAGTTCAACTAATATCTGAAAAACAGTCCTTTCTGCCTATTCAGCTAGTAGTTATTTAGTTTTCATTTGAGGACCTCTAGAGAGGGAAAACTCCCTTGTCAGCCCATTATCCATTTTGGGGGGGTTAGGAATCTAGACCTGTGATTTCATTGGGATGGTGTCCCAATGAAGAAATTCTTTTTACTAATGCAAATCAACTTATTTTTACATATTATTCTATCTTAGAGCAAGGGTTCTTACCCTGGATTTTGTGAACTTTTTTTTCTAACATACTGATAACTGTATTTCAATATAATCACATATATTTTATTTTGAATATTAAAAAAAAACATTATTCTGAGAAGAGGTTCATGGATTTCACCAAATTGCCCAAGGTATCCATGACATACAAAAAGGTTAAGAACTCCTCCCTTAGATAGCTGCCTGGGGGCACTAAGAGCTTATGTGACATTGAGTGTAAGCAGGTCTTCCCTACTTCCATGCTGTCTCTTCCATCCACTATTCCAGGCTGCCTCTATATTATACTTTTGAGTAGTTCTAGTTATTAGAGCTTTTCGCCTTACATTGAACCCAAATCTGTCTCTCAGCAAGTTTTACCCATATTTCTTAATTTTGTCCTCTGGGGCCAAATAGAAAAAGTGCCTCTTTCACAGCATACCCTTTCAAATACTTGAAGACAGCTATCATGTTTTCTACCTCTCCACTCTCCCCTAGTCTTTTTTTTTTTGGTCAGGTTAAACAACTTCAGTTTCTTCAACCACTACTTATGTGTCATTGTAGAAGCAGATTATGTCCTCACCCCTTTTTATTTTAAAATAACATTTTATTTTTCCAATTACATGTAAAGATAATTTTGACACTCCTGTTTTAAACAAAATTTTGAGTTCCAAAATTTTTCCCTCCCAAGATCTCTCCCCTGTCTTCCTCCTCTCCCTTCTCCCTAATACGGTAAGCAATTTGATATAGGTTATATAAGTACAATCATGTAAAACCTGCTTCCATATTCATCATGTTGCCTTACCCCTTTTTAAAGACCATTAAGACAGTTTCCCCCCTTCAACATCCTAGTCTGAAATCTTTGAACTAATCTGCATGAGAATCCTGCTCAATTTTTCCATAGCTATCAACTTTTATAGAGTGCCCTATACTAAATCCAAAGACCAAATCACTTTCTTTGAGGAAGTTGGGAGGAAAGTTTAAGGAAAAACTCTGTTTTCCTCTTTAATATTCTATACACCTCCTGACATAGAGGTGATGGGCTAAATATGCGGAATAAGACATATTTTTGGACAGAGCCAATATGAAAATCTGTTTTGCTTGACTATGCATGTTAATTGTGTTTTCTTTTTCTTCTTCCCTCCTGGGGTGGGGGAAGGTGGGAGAGAAAGAAAAGAAATCCTTATTAATTGAAAAATGAATTTAATTAAAATAGAATTAGAACAGTGACCAGACAAGGTAAAAGAAGTCTTGATTGACACATTTAAGAACAATACCCTTAAGTCCCCATGTCCTGTCCAGATTAAGGTAACGATCAGAGGAAGAGTAAAGTCTTGGATTCTCTAGTTAATGGGCTTATCTTCTAAATTCACCTTTCACCAGATGGAAAGGATAATTTTTACACCCCTATTATAGATATGGTGAATGAAAGCCCATGGAGCTGGGCTTGACCTTCGTTTTAGAAATGGGGAACTGGGGCAAAGTGGCTTACCCTGGGTCAGTATGGACTAAGTGACAAAGGTAGGATTTCCATTGCCTTTGATTCCAGTGTTCATTCCACTATACCATAGTGTTGAAACTTCCTGGGCAGAACCTACCCACTTGGAGCTAGAATAGAAGTAAATTGTTCTCTGAGACAAGGATTCATTCCTTCCCCCTTCATTCAGGTATCAGCCTAGTGACATTTGGCACAATGATGAATCACATTTTAAAATCGTAATTGCTATTGGGTCTTCCAATTCAACCCATCTGCCAGGAGTTTAGAAGAATGGCAACCAAAGGCTGGAGTTTCCATCTGTGATATGGGCTTCTCACAAATACATTATTCTTTGGTGATTAGTAAATGTTATTGCAGCTGCTACTACTAACATGTTTATTTAAAGAATAACAATATTTGGAAATCTCTTCCAAATCCTATGTTACAATCATTCTTTATTCCTCATCAGCTTCAATGGAGGTGTTTGGCAAGAACTGTTGTCTTCATTATAGAGGCAGAAGAATGTAGGCAGCCGGTGTTTACATGATGAGGCCATGATTACTCAAAAATTCAGGAGAACTGAACAAGAAGCCTAAGCTCCATGATTAACAGGCATTATACTGTTTTGCCCATACTATCCATCCCCCAGAGCAATGATACTCTCAAACCAACAGTTTTCAGTATCTAATGGAACAGTATTATAGCTCAGATCTAAATGAGAACCTTTCCTTGACCAAGTCAGTAAAGGCAGTAGACAACAACACTGTTATATTGATGAACAGCTTTATTTCACTGCTTCTACTCAAGCACAGATTCCTTTCCTTCATGAAACATCATGGGGGGAATCAAATTGGTTCTCATTCCAATCTGTTTTCGTGCTTGGCACTTGATCAGATTTATTAAGCAGACACCCCCATCTAGTGGCATCAACAACACCTTGCTCTCAGAGTCCTGGGACTCTTCTGTCTGATTTATATGCCCTCATGACATGTAATGTGGATGTTTTGCTCCTGGAGCCTAAACTTCAGTGAAGGACCAGGTCCATGGTTTTCAAACACCTATTCACATCTTGAACTCTCTCCAGAGATGAAGGACTGGCAAATGAATCCTATTCTCCTCACTTCGTCTCTTACTCTAATAACGTCTTCAAAGTGGGTTGAAAAAAAGTGAGTACAAATCAGTGTTACCATGTCTTTCTTATTACTGTTTATCCTGCTCAAAAATCTTCCTCCCACTCATAGTTGTTACATCTTACAAAGCACACAATGTATATAGCAATTTGATTCTAGAGTGAATTAAGGAATCTATCAAAGCATTAACAGAATGAGAAATTCATAATAATAACTCTTTTTATTTCCATTTTTTCCTACCAAGGGAATTATAGGGCTTTACATAAAACATGGGATTAAAACAGCAATTAAAATGCTATGAGCCCTTAGATAAGACAAAACAATGTAACCAAACAATTGGGTTATGCAATATTCTTTAAAAGAAAGAAGTGAACTCTTTGTTTTACTTAAGGAAATTAAACAAGATCCTAAGGGAAGTGAGAAATGGACTTTTTAAAGCAACAAGAATCTTGTTCTAATGGAGGTCCACTCTCTTTGTACTTACTCGGTACCAAGTCTCCACTTTCAAAAGGAGAGGTATCATGTAGAATCTTTTTTTAATTTATTTTTCAAAATTTATTTTAGACTCAAGTGCCAGAACACAAATACAGAATAGAGAAAAGAAACAAAAACATAATCATAAACTTAAATATTGCAACTTAAATACAAAGTTAGGAAAAAAAGCATGCTGTGTGCATAGTAGAGCATAAGAGAGGATTCAAAATATGTAACAATAGATTTTCATTTCAAGAAAGCTTATATGATAAATAACACTCGTGTTGAGAATTGTCCATCTTTTCTTTGTTTCCTTGTGGATTTTCTTTTGTTCTCTGCTGTGCATTTTTTACTTTGTTCTTTTTTCTCCTCCCCCAATGTTCCCCATAAGGCTACAATAAAGTTTATATATGTTTTTCTATAGTTATATATGCATATTATATATATATACACATGCACATATACATACTAACATAGATATATACTTTCCCAAACCTATTCTACTCCTGACCTTTGTCTTTTGTGTATGATTATATCTCTTGTTTCCTATCCCTTCTGCCTCCTCTACTTTACTTCTATCCACTACCTTGCCCTCCTATGACTTGCCTACCCCCCTCTAAGGATTCCTCCCCTATCCTCTCATTCCCATAAATCTAAATACCCTTCTATCCTCCTATTTTAGTTATTCCCTCACTCTTCCCTCTAAAGATCCCTCCCTTGTCCTCTCTTCCCTCCCCATATCCCTACCGTTTTATTTATTCAGAATTTAGAAGACTTTTATACTCATCTAAATATATATGTATTGTTCCCTCTTAAACCCATTCCAGATGAAAGTAGGTTACTAGAACTACCAGCCCTCCTCCCCATCTAATTCCTCTGTATCAATTCTTCCTTTTGCACCTCAAATAATTACTCTTTTAAGCTGTTCCTAAATGGTTAGACTTTTAAAATTCATATCATTCTCATATTTGCCTCAATCTTTCTTATAAACTACCCAATTATTGTTAAGAATATTAGATATCCATTTTACATTTTATTTATATAAAAAGTAAACAGTCTGTCCTTATGGGTCCCTTATATTCAGTCTTTGTTATATGCTATATATTTCTCTTGGTTCTTATATGTTGAATTTCCTATTAAGTTCAGGATTTTTTAAACAAAGTCTTGAAAGTCTGACAGTTAATCAAATGTCTATTTTTTTCATTCAGGATAATATCTAACTTTGCAAGGTATGATATTTTTGGCCCAAGCCCCAGTTTTTTATTCTTCCATATGTTGTGTTCCAAGACCTATGGTCCTTTAATGTCTCTGCTGCTAGGTCTTGTGTAATTCTAATTGTGGCACCATCATATTTAAATTACTTTAATCTTGATGCTTTTAATAATTTTTCCTTGAGCTGGGGGTTTTGGAATTTGACTATGATATTCCCATGAGTTTTCCTACTTCTACTTTCCCCCTTGCATTATGTAGAATCTTGAAAGATCAGTTAGCCATTTGAAATGGCAACAGGCAGTGTGGTGTAATGGCTAGAGCTATAGAAATGAAGTCAGGAAGACCTATATTTGGATGCTGCCTCACATCTTTACTATTGGAATGATCCTGGGCGAGTCACTTAGCATTCCTAAGCCTCGGTTTCCTCATCTGTAAGAAATCACCTCTCTCACAAGGTTATCAGGAGATTCAAATGAGAGAATTCAAATCTTAAAGTATTATATAAATATGAATTATTATTTTCAATGAGCAGTGAAATTTTAAGCCTGACCTCAAGTCACCAGATAATACTGCCTTTACCTTTTTAAAATAAAGTGATAATGATAATTTTTTATCATCATTAAGGGAAGATGCTTACAGAAAAGAAAAAAATTCTCCCCTAAAGAACTATCTAACTTTTCCATGTTTCTTGAGGAATATATATTATTTCTTCTCAAGAAATAATGTCTATGAGTGAGTAAAATGCTGGCCCTAGAGTCAGGAGAACCTGAGTTCAGTTCCAGTCTCAGACACTTAACACCCCCCCACACACACACACACACACACGCACAAAACTAGCCAAGTAACCTTGGGCAAGTTAGTTAACCCCAATTGTCCTCCAAAAGGCAAAAAAAGAAATAATGTCTATGAAGAATTCAGAAAAAAAAATAGTATTGGAAAGACTTGTATGACAGTAAATCAGGTGAAAGAAAGCAAACAATTTACACAATTACCTCCTAACAGCTAGTGTTTATATAGTGCTCTAAGGTTTGCAAACTGATACATATATATATATGCATATATGTGTGCATATCTAGAAATATGCATATATATTCATTTGATCACAATAACTGAAGAGAAAACAAAAGTAGAAATTAAAATTCAGATCAATTTATAGTTAGTATTGACTCTCAAAACTTCATGAGATCCATACCTCTTTCCTCTTGTAAGAGAGGTGGTAGATTACAGATGTGGAATGAGGCATAAACCACTGGGAATTGTTGATGTTTTTGTTTGGTCTGCTTAACTCTCCTTTTAATAGGATAAGGTTCAATTGTGCGTGTGTTGGGGGAGGTATTGGAGAATGTCAATGTAGTTAAAAATTCATCAATAAAGCATTAAAGATATTCCATAAAGGTATCATCTTTGACAGACACTGAAATTCCAACTCATTTCATTTATTTAATGTGGCAAATGGAAAGCAAAATAGATTAGTCCTAATGGGTCTTTAATGGGATCCACAAGTTTCTGTGCCTTGGTTAGGAGTGTGAAGACCGTTCAGATAAAGTTCAGCAGCTTTCATTAGAAACCAAACACATATGAATCACCAACAGACATATTCCAAGGCACTGAACTCTTCACAGAAACAGGTCAGTGAATGCTTCTTTTCTATGCTCAAAAAAAAATCTGCTCATAAGGACAAGTTCAACCCCACCTTGCCCCTCCACCCCAGCCTAGCAACCCCCCCCCCCCCCCCACAATGGCTCTTTGAAACCTTAGTAGAGGATTAGAAGTGGTTCCATTTGCAACCAGAATCACAAGAGTCCAAGGGCTGAAAGCTTTTTGTTTTTTTTTTAATAATTACCCTCATTTGACCATGAAATTGAGTTGTGCTAGAACAGCCTGTTTCAGAGCAAATCTAAACCAGAATCTCCAGTTTCAGTCCTGTTGATGGTGGATTACTTAGGACTGCAAACTGAGAAAATGCCATGACGCTATTATCATAATTGGCTGTACAATCCCTTCTTAAGCTTAATCAACCTGCTACTATTAAAAAAAAAGACTCAGGGGCATTTTTGGTTATTTTAGCCTCTGTAAAATTTTCCCTTTCCTTTGCAGAATGTATATAGATACACACATAAAAAATACATAAATATATGTGTGTGTATATCTATCTATCTACATTAGTTTGTGTTGTTTAGTTATTTCAGTCATGCTTTTTTTTTTTAAAGCAATTGGGGTTAAGTAATTTGCTCAAGGTTACACGGCCAGGTGTTTCTGGGTGGGTGGTAAGTGTCTGAGCCCGGATTCCATCCCTCAGGTCATCCTAACACTGGAGCCGGTGCTCTTACTTGCTGTGCTACCTGGCCGCCCCTATTTCAGTCATGTCTGACTCTTCGTGACCCCATTTGAGGTTTCTTTTCAGAGATACTTCAGTGGTTTTCCATTTCCTTCTCCAGCCCATTTTACAGATGAGTAAACTGAGGTAGACAGGGTTAAGTTAATTGCCCATGGTCACACAGCTAGTATATGTCTGAGGCCAGATATGAACTCATGAAAATGAGTCTTTCTGAAATATATGTGTATATATAACACATATATTAGATACATATAGTATATTATATAGACATATATTTGATGTATACACATGTAGATATAGATATATGTAGACATATATTTGACATGAACTCATGTAGATATAGATATATTACACATCTGTCCATATCTATTTATATGTAAGACATATACACACACATGTAGATGGAGCCCATCAGAATAGAATGCTGGGTTTTGAGTTAAGCAGACATAAACTCAAATCTTGCCTCTATGTGGCCCTGGGAAAGGCACAGTGACCTCGATGTGCCTCAGGCAACACACTATTATATCATGAACTATAATAATATGGAATGAGTTCCCAGACCTGGAGTTCCTCTGAGAACTCCTCCTCTGACAAAATCACATTCATATTCCTGTATGTATATAGCCATATATCTGCTTATATTTGGGTCATACAGCCAGAGAAGGGGCCATAGAGGCACTCTGCTCTAGTATAATCTCATTTTTCAGATGAGGAAATTGAGGCCTAGAGAGGTTTAATGATTAGTCATATGTGTAGGCTTCAAACTTACTCAGTTCCCCAATTCTTTCTTAAAGATCATGTTTGCCCCCGGTATCATAAAACAGTTATGGAATGCTTGGTAGTGAGTGGGATATGGTCTATTGGGAAGCACCCTGTAGAATTCAGAAAGTCCAGCTATGATATTTGCATGTGCTCCAAATGGATAAGAATAAAATGTTTAGAGTATCAGATTCATGGCAACTAATTTATGGGGTTGTTTCATGTCCTGTAGATGCATAAAAAAATCATTCCCCTCAAACAAGTTAACTTGAAAAGAATGGAGCAAATCTTTGGTCCCAGGTATATATACCCATGGCCATCAAAACATTTCATACTGAGGATCTCTGATATATGCTTCTTATAAACATTGATAAGACCTTGTCTAACATCACTTCAAATCAAAGGCTTCTATTTCCTAAATCATTAATTTTAAGGAGCTTGCAAGTGTCATTGTTATAAAAATTATTTTTTTTAGAAAACTGAATTGCATGTGACACTGTGCTGTCCTGAAATTTAAAAAAATTGTATAGCTCTTAGTAACTCAAATCAGAAGACAGACATACATGAAGACTATATCCTTGCAAGATAGTTAAAAAAACTCAAACCTTAAAGCCATAATAACTCCAGTGCTCTATATGTGACCAGAAGAAGTCACTTAGAAATCTGTGCCTCCCTTTCACCACGAAAACTTTCTCTGCCTTCTTTTAGGGATATTGTGAAGATATTCTGAATACTCTTAAATGTATGTGCTTGTCTCTCTAGGTATCTTTCTGGGCTCTTTTCTTAAGGGCATGGATTTATTTTTAATATGTTGTATGCATACTGGGTACTGGGCAGGTAAGTGGTACAGTGGATAAAGCACCAGGCCTGTATTCAGGAAGACCTGAATTCAAATCCAGACTCAGACACTTAATTGCTGACCCTGGGCAAGTCACACCCTGTTTGCCTCAGTTTCCTCATCTGCAAAATGAACTGGGGATGGAAATGGCAAACCACTTCAGTATCTTTGCCAAGAAAACCCCAAATAGGGGTCATGAAGAGTTGGGCACTACTGAAATGACTGAACAACAAAAATAAATACTGGATAAATAGTAGGCAGTGAAAATGAATGAAAATTACTATGATCATATTCCAAATAGTTATTTTACATGTTATATATATATATATGAATTTCAATGTCAGTTTCTTGGTCTCATTTGAATTTGGTTTTCCTCATGATACTATTCCTATGCTTTGAAAAAAATTTGATTCAGCAACAATATGGATGCAAAACAGGAAAATATAGTGACCATGGATCAGAACCCCAAGTTCTCAGGTTACCAAGACTGGGTTCGTGATGGTATCTCCCCAAATCCTATCTCCTTGCCTAATTTTGCACTGGGGAATCTAAGAGAATAAATCAAATATTATTTATTTACATGTCTCTACAAACATAGGCAAAAGAGTCCCTATTTCCAGCATAAAGACTCAATGTAATGCCATTCAATTGGTACAAAGTAAAAATAGTTTCACCTCACAGACAGAAAGCATAAAACAAAAAGGACTCACAACTGTTAAGGTTCTCTCCCCTCTCCAAGGAGTCCAATATTTCTTTAAGACCCTATACTGTATGCCAAACTGATAACACCTCCTTATCATTAGGATTCCTCTTGGAAGGAGAACAGGAATGGAATTGTTAAAGGATCAATCTCCAACATTCTGGCAAGTCTCATTTTCAATCCAGACATCCAGTCTCACGGAACTGCCTTGTGGACTTGGCCCTCACTGGATGGGAAATGTACTCAAGTTTGCTAGAGAGGCAATATTTCCCTAAACCCTCTTCAGAAACTCATATCAGCATCCAATCTTATGGTACTACTTTGAGTTTTAGGTTTCTCCAGAAAAGAGCCATACTTAGGGTCGTTAGACATAGCACCTTTTATACTAGAGTTGAAATGTTTGAATAGTTAATGTAATATATAAGGGAAAAGTCTAAGTCTTTTGCTTCTCTACAATATGACTGAGTGAGTGACTTGCTGCATTTCCATCTGTGAATACCATATGAGAAATTCCCTAGAGGCTAGCACTGTGCAGGAACTCTTCTTTCATTAGTAGAGTAGATTTGAGGATCTTTTTCTCTCCATAATGCTCAGAAAATCTCCTTTTTTTGCTCCAGAAGGCTGTATTCCAGAATGTGGGGTCTATAAACTCTCTCTTCATGGGTAAGAGTACTTTCACCTCTAAGGTGCCTTTGTCCCATGACAGTCATTAACACTTCCTGAGGAATAGTGGGTGAATACCCTGGGAATCAGTCTCCCTGCTCTCTGGAACTCTCAAAGAAAGGAGAAAAGAGCAAAAAACAAGGCCAGAGTCTGGGAACAAAATCCTTTTGTAGGATTTAATGGATCATCCTGACCCACAGCAAATAGTCTGAGCCAATGAAATTTTTTGTCACTGACACTCAAACACTCATCTTCATTAATACACAAAAGGGCCAAACTGTGCACTCTTCTAGATGAAGGTTCACTGCCCTGTAAGCTTATAAAGTTTATAGGGAGCTCCCCTAATCAATTCCAATATACTTGCTTAACAAGAAAGTCCTTTGTGCAAAGTTAATTCAACACAAAATTCATAACCATACCTCATGCCACCCCCATACTAAATCATGCCAAGTTTTGCTGCCCCATTAGTAGGTTGAAAGCATATCTGTGTATATCGTCTAATTGCCCAGTCAAGTTGGAGGTAAATAGGGCAAAACTTAGGTAAACTATTTAGGCTATAACACTTTCTTTCTTTTATTCCTTAGACTCTGCTCTCCCCTCTCCAGCTCCCCCAACACATACACATACACATAATCTGATCATCACCATGATCTTGTGACTGGGAAGATATATAGCTTTTATTCCAGTGTCTATGGAATCACATTTGGTTTACTTAGCTGGCTGTAAAGACAAAACTGATATATACCTTTAAGGGTGACTTGGAGGAAGGAATGCTCAGAGAAGGGGCAATTTATCTCTCTAGAACAGATAACCACCTAAATCCCTAGGAACACTGTCTGTGACTGCTAGAGGGAGAGTGGGACTGAGGGTATTTGAAGCCTGATGTGTCTTAGTGAGGTCTTTTGGAGAGTTCCCTTTCTCCAGCTCTTAACCAATCTTCCCTCCCTTCCTTGGTGGTGGACAGGTAGACTTGCCATCCTTCCTCTTAACTCATCTCCAGTCCGTTTCTTTTGGCTACTTCAGTATTACCAGATAAATGATGTCTAGATTTGGTGGACACATTGGACATTCTTTTACTTAGTATGTAGTGATTCTTTAGTATCATTGACAGCAGACTCCTTATCACAAAATCACAGTTTCAGAATTGGGGATGGCATTCTAGGATACATCTCTATGTCTCCTATATAAATGTTTATTCTGCCTGCAAAGTTTTTGATGAAAATGTACCACTGGAATATGACCTCCACTTTGTTAATACACTGTAGAGTAAGTTATATATCAATAATTCCAATAGGCTGCCTAACTACCTACCTGAATCAAAGAATCGTAGTTTTAAGGAGAAAAGGAATGTCAGAGATCTCAATCTCTTTGATATAAACATAAGTAAACTGAGTCCCGGGCATATTGAGACTTTTTGAAGTTACAGAGTTTATAGTGCTGAGGCTAGAATCCCCATCTCCTGACTCAGTACAACCTTCCTTCTCTTACACTATGTAACTCTCTCATTGGAAAATATAGTTCATTTTTCATGCAGTTAATTATAATTTTCTTGGCCCATCAGAGTAGATGTCATACATCAGAAAATTGCTGACTGAGCCCTGGGACTCCTTCCCACTTTCTTCATTGCAAGGATTGCTGTGAATACAACAAAAAAGAGGCAATTCCTTTCTCTCTGTGTGTTCCTCCTGTCTTCTCATCTCAATGGGAGCTTTACTGTGACCTTTTTACTTATTCGTGTCAGCTTCATTATCCTTCATTAACTCTAAATTTTCATTGAAATGGGATCCTAGTGATGGGCTTCTCTGTGGTGCCTCTCTCTACTCTGCCTTATCCTATAGGAAAAAAAGAAGGAAGACACAATCGTGGCAAATTAGGTACGGGGGAAATGGCAGCAAGCCTTCATCAATGGAAATGCTTTGTTCTACGATTTTAAAAAATGATCATAGAAATGTTGTTGAAATGAGTATGGAGACATGCATAGCTACTTACGTGGAGTAGTAAATAATGAAAGTGGAATAAATTACTAACTAAAGCAACTTTACATGGAAAATGAATAACTGTGATTAATTTGTCCACTTTTGTAAACTATCCAGCCATGGAGAGATGTTAGTTATTTTATTAAGAAGATTCTCTTGAGCAACAATAAGAAACAGAACCATGTACTAGGTGGTAAGGGGAGATAATACTACAGATAAATCACACTTAATGCTGGTATCTATGAAAACATGATGTTAAATAAACTCACATTACTAGCTCACACAGTGGATGGAACACTGGACCTGGAGTCAGGAAGACCTAAGGCCACCCAGTGTCAGCCTGTTCCTAGTTGTGTCCCCCTGGGCAAGTCACTTAACCTTTGTTCATCTCAGTTTCCTCAAGTGTAAAATGGGAATAATAATAGCACCTCCCTCCCAGGGTTGTTGTGTGGATCAAACGAGATATTCATAAACCACAGCACAGTGCCTGGCACATGGTGAGTTCCTAATAAGTGTTTGTTTCCTTCCTCCTAAAGGAACAAAGTCAAACATAGGTGAGAAACCAATGTCATAGCTGGGCTTCTCAAATGAGCAGCACAGTTTGGATTATAATTAACAATGTAACTGAGAAGCATCAATGATTGCAGGGGCCTTTTGGCTGTCCTACATCTGTATGTAACTGACATTATTTCATTTCTACCTTTATAACAATACTGGGAGGTAGATAATGCCAGCATTAGCATTCCTATTTCACAAAAGATGAGGCTGAGGATCAAAGTGGTTAACTTTCCTGTGTTTATGGAGGTAGTAAGTGGAAGGGCTGGGACACAAATCTAGGTCATAGAATTATAGATTTAGAATGGGAAGGGATCTCAGAGGCCAACCAGTCCAATTTTTCTTTTACAGATGAGAAAATTAAACCCAGGGAGGTTGACATGCCCAGGGTCACAAAGATAGTAAATGTCAAAGGCTGGGTTTGAGCCCAGGTCCTTTGAACCCAAGTACTCTTTCCATTGTACAATCTTCTGATTGGGTTCTGGCCCAGGACTTAACCCAACTCACCATAGTGATGCTTAGAAAATCTGTTTCCTTTCCCTTGATGAGTTTGTAGTTTCCATGAGCCCAAAGTCAAATGAATTCAACAATTTTTTTTTTCTAATTCAGAAACTGCTAAATAACAATAAAGTTGAATAGATAAAAGTTGAAGAGACTCAGAATAATCAGTGACCATTTTGGAAGTAGTTCATCTAAAAAGGTTTCCTAGACCAGATAAGTAGTAAATCAATTATTTTCAGAGTGATGGATGAATAGACTGGCAAAGGAGTAGTATGAGGGAAAGTTCTACAAAAGGAAGGAATTTTATATCTAGAGATAGTGAAGAAGAATGAACACATTGGGTATGGGATAACAGTTGCTTGACTAGTATGAAAGGGCCATGGTGAATGAGGTTGAAGAAGCAAATTCAGGGGGTAGCTAATGGGAGACTTTGATGAAACTTTTGTTTGACTTGTGTATAGGGCTGGCCAATCTTGTTAATCAATCAAACCGGTCTATTTAGGTGAATTGCACATACAAGAACATACCTACAGCAGCTTAGATGTTGTCTGAGTGTTCACCAATAGGGAGATGCCTAAGGATTGCTTAATCTTATCTGAAAGACCCAGAGGAGTGAATGTGGGTGAAACCTTTTAAATAAAAAGTAGTATGAGTCAGCATAAAATATGCTGATCAATTCACAGTGTCAGGGAATAGCCCAATAGGGATCAAACATTGGTAAACATCAAGACCTGACCAATCACAATGAAGCACTCAAGTACCTCCATTGTATAAACTCAGGAGGATGTATCCTACTCCTGAGATTGAAAAAAATCTTACAAACAATTCAATACAGTAAATCAATGACAGCCTGGCATGAACAAATTATGTTGGCTTCCCTACCTATAGAGGCTAAGTAAATCCTTTGAACTGCTACACTATAGATGAGAGGGAGCTGGGTTCTGGATTGGAAAGTGGCATTTTGAAAATGTTCAAAAGAAAAGCAAAATTTAAATATATAATAAATAAATGATAAATAAATGGAAAATAAGGAAAGATATAGAAAGTAAAGTAAAATGCTTTCAAGTTGGAATGTATTGGAGAATTTGAGAGATTAAGTATTCCTACCACAAGGTTGAAAGGTCAGTGATTAAAATTGTGATGGTAGAAATGGAGAAGGGAAGGGCAAAGAAGAAAATAAAGAAAAAAACAATAATTTATGTGAAACCTTTATTATATATTTAAAAGGAATATCAAGTTGTACATAATAGATTTGTAGTTTCATGGGCAGTAATTTTTTATTATGCTATGTTATGAAAATGTGTGTTTTATTCCATAAATTAAAAATGAAAGAAATAGAGGATATATAAGGGTATGTTGGTGTTTTGTGAAAAAATGTAAACAGGATACACTTTTAAGCTTATCTGCATCATTAACATTTTCTCTACCACTTTCTTGTCTATATAATCTTGCTTATATAAAATAAAGTCTGGACTTGTAGCATTTTCTTATTTTCAACATGTAAGTGCTAACATTGAAAATTTAACAATTGGCCCCCTCAAGCTACTTTGAATTGACTCCAACACACTTCTGAAGTGAGACATTCAGCTTGTTATAGATAAAGCATTGGCAAGACTTGGTGATGAGTGGGCTTGGGACCAGGGATGGTGAAAGAAAGAGGAGACTAAAGTGAGAAAGTAGGTTTGTAAGCCAGTAGGATTAGGGCAAAGGAAGTGACATTTGTAGGACTGGAAACTGAATAAAACAGTTTAGATGAGAGGGTTATGAGGTCAGTTATCAATATGTCATGTTTCAGGTTTTCTGGGACATTTGGGTAAGAAGGACATGGCAAATGGAGATATGGAACAAAGGACAAGGTTAGATGTAGACTGTGTGTGAATTTCCTTCAGGTTAAAGTAATGAAGTAATGAGACATTATTAAAAATAATAAAGAGTTTATTATTATATATAATAATAATACTCTTATATATAATATAAGAGTATCTTTGGAAAGGTATATCCCTCCTCCTGCCATGGAAGATATTGTTGAGTAGGTAAAGTTTGAAGTGCTATAACTGGTATCAATGGCAGTTGGAAATGGCCAGTGAACATTTACTTTTGTAAATGGTGTTCCAACAAAATTGACAATTTCATCCATGGGGGACCTTCTACTACTGTCATGTCTTGCAAAAGCCAGAGTAGCACACTGATAGCTATTATGTACCCTCTAGAGACCTTGAGGAAGTCTTGCAGCATTTTTGGAGTTTCCTCTTTTAAGGGCTTATGGGAGGATTTGGACAAGGATTAAATGGACTGAGAAGGCAAGGATAGGTTATAAGCTGTGACTTTGGAGGAGACACTATTGTGAATGATAATATGGTCATAGATTTAGAACTGGGAGAATTCTCATAGTCCATCTACTTCAATCTTCTCATTTTACAGAAGAGGAACCTGATGTTCAGAAGAGGAAAGTAAGTGACTTGAGGTCACACAGATAGAAAATGGTTGGTTCTGAACCTAGGCTCTCTCTATTTAAATCCACTAATCTTTTTACTTTACCAAGGTATCTAGGGAGTATATAATCATTGAAGTATTGTGACCAGTGAAACTTTAATATTCTTAAATTTAAAATAAATTCTAAATACATGGAAATAGAAAATGATAAGAATTATGTAAACTTAAAAAAGATGACAACAAAATAAAATGAGTATTAAGACTATTTTTAACCTGAATCTATGATCGATAGCGTCAGGAACTCCTGACATGAAAATCCCTTCCACAGATTCAAACATAGGCAACTATCTCTTACTTAGATTCTTAGAATTATTTGAGATCACTGAGAGGTTGAGTGATCTTCCCAGGGTTACCCAGTATGAGTGAAAGGCAGGATTTCTTGCCTTCAAATTCAGGCTTCTATCTGCTATGCCATGTGGTTTCTTGTTAAGATTATCAAGAGTTGTTTCTAGCAGACAAAATAACTCAAAAATCCTCTGTTAGCTAAAATATGGCCTGAGGACAAAATTTTAATGGGCTTCTCTCTAATTTGAGGTTAAACAATAATCTGTGTATATGCTTTCAATAAATGCAAGTCAATATAGGTTATCTTTATCAAGTTCATTTCAATTTGCACACTGTTATTAACTTTTTGCATTTGGCTCTCAATATGTCATGCCCTGAGATATTGTAGAAAGGCTTCCTATATTGAGTGGGAATTTGGACTCAAACCTCTAAGGTGCTTTCCAACTCTCAGATGCTATTTGCATTCACCTTTGGATCCATCATTACTTACCATCATGAGAGCACAGATCTTGTTAGCTCTATAATTAACAATTTTGAATTGATGATTAGAAGCTTAGCATCAATTCTAAGATTCTGTAGCCTGCTGAAAGGGGATATAAACCCTCAGTACATTTCTGTTACTCCTAATACTCATAACATATCAGCAACCTACAACATTTGGACCAAGGCTGTCACATGTGCTTATTTCCTCCCTGGTGCCTCATCATATCAGCATGTAGTCAACATCCCTTCTGCCCATGAAGAATAGAGGGTGAAATCTTGGCATGCTACTTTTTTTAAGGAAAGAGCATGGACACAGAAGTTCAAAAAAGAATATTGATACAGTAATACAAGAAATAATTTTTTAAAATTGTCCTGAAGCATTAGAAGGGGGGTAAGGGGGAAGCAGAAATAGAAAAAAATCCATTGATCACCACTTTAAAGAGATCCTATGAGGAAAACTCATAGGAATATCATAGTCAAATTCTGAAACCCCCAGCTCAAGGAAAAAAAAATCTTAAAATCATTAAGATTAAAACAATTTAAATATGATGGTGCTACAATTAGAATTAGCAGCAGAGACATTAAAGGACCACAGGTCTTAGAACGCAACATATAGAAGAGCAAAAGAACTGGGGTTGTGGCCAAAAATATCATACCCTGCAGAGTTAAGTATTATCTTGAACAAAATAAAATGGACATTTCATAAACTCTCAGACTTTCAAGACTGTTAAAAAAATCCTGAATTTGATAGATATACAAGAAGTAATAGAAATATAAGGTACAATAACAAGGCTGATTATGAGGGATTCATAAGGACAGACTTTACTTTGTGTATATTATATATATACATATATATATAATATATATATATATATAATATTTTTATTGATAATTGGGTAGTTCATAAGAAAGATTAAGGTAAACCTGAGTATGATATGAATTTAAAAAGTGAAACCATTTAAGAACAGCTTAAAAGAGTAATTATTTTATACAAATGAGGTACAAGAGGAAGAATCGAATTAAATGGAGGAGGGTTGGTAGTTCTGGTAACCTACTTTCATTGGGAATGGGTTTAAGAAGGAATCATACACATATATGTTTAAAAGAATGTAAAAGTCTTCTAAATTCATAAGAAATAAAATGGTAGGGGCATAGGAAGGGGGGAGAGGACAAGGGAGGGATCTTTAGAGCAGAAAATGAGGAAATAGGTAAATAGGGCATAGAACGGGAATGGGATGATAGGGGAGGGATCCTTGGAGGGGCGTAGGCAAGCCATAGGAGGGCAAGGTAGTGGGTAAAAGTAAAGTAGAGGAGGCAGGAGGCATAGGAACCAAGAGATATGCACATACATAAAAACAAACATCAGGAGAAGAATAGGTTTGAGAAAGTATATGTCTACATATGTATGTATATACGTATATGTGTATGTATATATCTCTAGCTATGGAGAAACAAATCTAAACTTTGTTGTGGCCTTCTGGGGTGGGCTGAAGGGAGGGAAATAAAAAGAACAAAATAAAAAAGTGCACAGCAGAGAACAAAAGAAAACTCACAAGAAAGCAAAGATGGACAATTCTCAACACAATGAGTATTATTTATCATATACGCTTTCTTGAAATGAAAATTTATTGTTACATATTTTGAATCCTTTCTTATGCTCTGCTATGCACATGACATGATTTTTTTCTTTCTAACTTTGTATTTTAAGTTCCAGTATTTGTTTATGACATATTTTTGTTTCTTTTCTCTATTCTGTATTTGTGTTATGGCATTTGAGTCTAAAATAAAATTTTGAGAAAAAAAAAGACGGAATACTTTTTACTTGAGGAAGCCATGTATCTATACTAGGTCCCCCTAATTTCCTCTTCTTTCAGTTTCACCCATTCCATATATCTAACTCATTGCCAACTGTTAAGTATTCCTCCCCCTATAAGCTCCCCTCCCCCCCCCAAAGGAAAAGAACTCAAGTCTGTGAAGGACTACAATTCACAAAATAATCACGAGGGATACAGGGTACCAAGTGAGTATTACAGTTACAGTCATATTGCATCTAGCTCAGAAACAGAAATGTGGATATCTTTGAATGATTACAGACTGAGTCAGAAGCCTTGTACTCCTTTGTTACTTGGACCTAATCCTTTGTGGCTCATGATGTCTGAAAGCAGGTGATCTTCTCCAAGCACTTAGAAAAACTCAGTCTCAAGAAGTTTATTTAGGGACATTTTCTCAGCAGAGGGGACTATGCGTTATATAAGATACCTCAGTAATGTCAAGTTAGGAAATCTAAACTTTTTATTTGTTATTTGAATGAATCCCTTCCCACCTGCACAAGTTCAAGATCAAGAGCAGAGCGTGGGGAGGCAGGGGCACTCTCCAGTAATTATTGACATTTACTCTTAACTTACCTGTCTTACCGTGACTGACTTTGGGCTATCCACTTAGGGACAACTAGGCGAAACAGTGGAAAATTCTGGATTTAAGAATCAAAAGGAACTGAGCTTAAATGCAATTTAGATACTTGTTTTGTGACCCTAGGCAAGTCACTTAACCTCATTGAGTCTCAGTTTCCCCATTGGTAAAATGAGGGGGCTGGATGTGGTGGCTTCCTAGTTCAAAATCTGTGATTCTGTGTTATAATATCTGTAATATGTACCTCACAGGGTTGTTTGAGAGGACTATAAGAAAAAAATTATGTAAAGTGCTCTGGAAACCTTAAAGTACTATATAAATATTATTTGTAGCATTATAATTCTTATGAAAATAATGATGGTATCATGGTATAGTGGACAAAAAGCTGGTCTTGGAGTCAGGGAGTCCTGTCTCTAATACATCCTGGCTTTGTGACCATTGGCAAGTTACTTAATCTCAGAATAATTGTTGATTTACATGGGTGGTAGGAAATTTTCTTAGTGGAAATTTCCTAAACCAATGAAATCACAGGCAAATCTGAACCAAATTCCTTCTTCCTTCCTCCTTCCCTCCTTCCTTCCTTCCCTCCTTCCCTCCTTCCTTCCTTCCTTCCTTCCTTCCTTCCTTCCTTCCTTCCTTCCTTCCTTCCTTCCTTCCTTCCTTCCTTCCTTCCTTCCTTCCATTTTTGGACAAGGTAAAAATCAATCAATAATATTTATTAAGCACATACTATGTGCCAGGCACTGTACTAAAAGTTGAGGCTCCAAAAAGAGGCAAAAGATAGTCCCTACCTCCAAGGAGCTTACAGTCTAATGGGGGAGACAACATGCAACAAATATATATATGTATTATATGTTAGATAGATAGGAAATAATTAACAGAGGAAAGACACTGGAATTAAGAAAGATTGGAGAATGCTTCCTATAAGAGGGGCACTTTTAATTGCTACTTAAAAGAAGCCAGGGAGGTCAGTAGTCACAGTGGAGGAGGAAGAGAGTTCTAGGCAGGGAGGCTGAATGGAGAAAATACCCAGAGTTGAGAGACAGAGTTTCTTATTCACAGAACAGCCAGGAGGCCAGTGTCATAGGATCATAGAGGTTGTGGGGGGCAATAAGGTGTAAGGAGATGGGAAAAGTAGGAAGGGGCAAAGTAATAAAGGGTCTCTGATGCCAAACAGAGCATTTCGTATTTGTTCCTGGAGGCAATAGGAAGCAAATGGAGTTACTGAAGGGGGGGTGCAGAATGGTGACATTAACAGATCTGTACTTTAGGAAAATCACTTTAAGGGTCTGAATAGATTGTGGGTTGGAATGGAGAGGGACAGGAAACAGGCAGACCCACCAGCCATAGTCTGAGAATGAGGTGATGAGGGCCTGCACTAGAGTGGAAGCAGTGTCAGAAGGTGTACTGTAATGCCAAGGAAAGGCAACTTCCCAAGGTTCAGAATACCAGCATAGGTGCTCTCTATTTTATTCAGTGACAAATTAAGAACAGAGAAGATCAAAACATGACATCATTCAAAACACAGCATTTACTAAGGGTGATTAAATAATCTCCAAGTATTTCCCCACCCCAGGACCTTCCATTCATTCAATCAATTACAAAATCCCTGTTCTAAATACTACTCCACCCCTAGGCTGTACCTTCATTTAGTCCACCACAAAGCCCCTCTTCTCAAATGGAGATTAGTTTCCAAACATAAGTAAAGTACATTCATTTGTTCAACCACAGAACACAAAAAGGTCAAAAGTTCCCCACCCCTGGATCACAATTGAATCTACCCCAGAGTTACATCAAGTTTAAGCACAGCACTTAATGCCCAAATGGAGGTCTTTTCTTCATCTTGACATGAGGCAAGTTCTCAGCAATCTTTGCTCCTGGGGAGACAAAGCTTAGCAAGGCCACAAGATACATGGCCAGTCTCTTCATTAATTCTTCCTCTCTCTGCAGAACAGTCCTAGAACCCCTGAAAACATTAGCAAAACCCTCTCCCAGGATTTCTGTAAACATACAACAAGAAAATCCTTCTTCAGGGCTTCTGAAACAACAGAAAGGTTCCCAGACCCCTGCAACAACAGCACTGCCCTTCACCAGTGGACAGTATTCACTCTTGTCTGCAGGACAGTCTCAGGAGCTCTTAATCAGAAGCCAGGTTCCAGGGCCTCTTCAACAACAGGACTGTCTTTCACCAGTGGACAAATCTGGCAAAACAACATCAAAACATACAAAGTACCAGCAAAACAGCCATGTCTCCTCAGTCCTTAGCAGCTCCGGGGGCAGGTCTCAAAACTCCAGGGCAATTCAAAGTGGCCCTCAGCAATCCTCTCAGTCTCTCTCTGCCTCCAGAAGGGTGCTGCTTCCAAAAAGTTCTTCTGCCTCTCTTGTCTCTCCAAATCTACGTCACCAGCTCCTCCCAGTTTGTGTCTCTCTTTTCAAGTCAACAAGTCCATCCCACAGGTGGGATTAACAAGCTCTGGGTTTTAACACAATTAATTTGAAAACCAAGCCAATACAGGGGAATCTTTATATTCCATTACTATCACAGAAGGGGGGGCAGTATTTGAGAGATGTTGCAAAGGTGAAATGGAGGTACCTTGGCAACAAATTGGATGTAATGGTAGGGGTGGTGAGAGATAGTAAGGGATCCAGGATGACTCCTAGGTTGTGAATCTGAGGTACTGGAAAGATGGTGTTGTTACCCTCTATGGTAACAGAGAAAATAGTAGGAGGAAAGGGTTTAGGGGGAACTTAGAGAGTTCTGTTTTGGACATATTGAGTTTAAGATGGCTACCATATATCCAGTTTGAAATGTCTGATAGGCAGTTGGAAATGAGAGATTGAAGGTCAGCTGAGAGTTTGGAGTAGGGAAGGTGGATTGGAGAATCATCAGCATAAAGATGGTAATGAAATCAATGGTAGTTGATGAGGTCACAAATAAAGTAATATAAGGAGAGAAGTAGTATAAAGAGGGCCCAGGACATAACTCTGAGGGAGGTCTACGGTTACAAGGCATGATTTATAAGAGAGTCCAGCAAAGTAGACAGAGAAGCACTGGTTAAATAGGTAGGAGGAGAACCAAGAGAAAGTATTACCTCAAAAACCTAGAGAGAAGAGAGTACCAAGGAGGAGAGAGTGATCAACAGTGGGGAAGGATGTATAGAGGTCAAGAAGAATGATGTTTGAGAAAAGATCACTGGATTTGGCAACTAAGAGAACATCGGTAACTTTGGAGAGAGCAATTTGATGGAATAATAAGGTTGGAAGCTGGATTATGAGGGGTTAGGAAGAGACTGAGAAGAAAGAAAATGGAGGCATCTATTGCAGATGATAGTGGGGATGGGAAAGAAGGATGAGGTAGACATGGGCATGGGAAGTTGCAGGCAGTGGGAAATGAACCATTTGACAAGGAGAGATTGAAAACAAGTGAGAGAGTGAAAATGACAGAGAGGGCAGTCTGTTGGAGGAGATGGGATAGAATGAGATCACTCGGACAAGTAAAGACGTTAGTCTTGGTAAGGAGTAAGGCCACTTTGTCATGTGAGACAAGGATGAAGGAGGTAATAGTTGCAGAATGAATCTGAGGGATAGGAGATAAGGAAGAGTGGAAAGAAGGGAGTTCATAAGAAATGCCTTCAACTTTTTTCTGTAATATATGGAACAAGATTCTCAGCTGAGACAATTTTCAATAAGAGCCATGTGAGATTTGAGGAGGGATGGAAAGGTTTGTAAGAGTCACTGTGGAGAGTGGAGTAAGGTTTTGATAAGGGAAGTCTAGTAGGACTGCCTAGCAGCAGAGAGGGCCTAGTTGAGGTTATGTAACAAAAATTGATAGTGGATCCAATCAGAATGGTTGATTGATTTTCTCCACTTTCATTCAGCATGTACATGGGAGAAAAGGTGATGAATGGAGAGAGAGATCCAAGGTTTAGATTTGGCAAGGCATAATCTGTGATATAAGAGGGGTAGGGATTAAAGAGAGGAGGGCAGGGTATAGATGAATTGGTTTTCCAAGGGGCCAAGATGCGGAGAAGAGGAGAGAGTAGCTAATGCAGAGAAGATAACCCAGGAGAGAATTGAGGAGTCAAGGAATTGAAGGTTCAGGTGAAGAGTAGGGTTTTTCAAGGGAAGGCAAAGAGAGAAGCAAAAAGTCAATAGATTACAGTCAGATTAAGGGATTTCAGGATTTCTTTTAACATAAAGGTATTACATGTGCATGATGGCAAGATCCATTGTATGACCATCTTTATGAGGTGAAGAGTAGTTCATGGAAGGTGAGTAGATTGAAGAACTTAATGGTTACAGAGGGAGAGTTAATATTTGTATTAAAGTCTGGTAGTGAGAGGGAAAGAGTTGGGGAAGAGAGAAAAATTGTGGACCAAGTATCAAATTCAATGAGATAGGAAAGGGAGCGATCTGGGGGTATATAGCAAGAGCTACCAGGATTCTGATTGGGTGGTAGATGTGAATAGTATGAACCTCAAAGGAAGAGAGGTTACTGAGTGATGGAAGAAGGAGAAGAACCTGGAAATGAGAATGGGAAGCAGGGAGTATTCTAACCCTTTTGCCTTGACAAGTGAGCTGAGGAGAATGAGTGAAAGTTCAGCCAGTAATGGAAAGTATGTCCAGGGAGGGTATGTCACCAAGGGGAAATCAAGTTTCAGTAAGAACTAGTAGCTGGAGGGAGTGGGAAAGGAAAAGATTTAAGATAAAGGGAAGTTTGTTGCCTAAGGAACAGGCATTGTAGAGGGCACAGTGGGAGGGTTGGGTGGAGAAAGGTTGAAACATTGGTGTGGGAAGGTTGAAGAGGATGGAAATGAGAAATTGGGTGGTAGGGGATGTGCAATGGATTTGAGTGATGATCTAAAAGAGTTCAGAGTTCCTAGGTTATGATGGGTATGACCATCACTGAATGGAGGGAGCCACTCCTGTACTCTTAAAGGACAGACGCAGCAGGAGATGGGAGATCCAAAGTCAAAGGGAGGGTTGCTCTTCTTTGCCCCATAGGTTCTCCACATCTAAGTTGGAGATTGGGCCAGCAGTAGAACAAGTGGTTGCTTTGGGATAGATGGAGGATGACCCCACTCTGGTTCCTAGGAGCCTTTCCTCAGGAGACCCACTGCACTCAATAGGACATGAAAGCACAAGGTGCTAGCATATGATCTGAGGTGTTCTCACCAAAGGAGCCTGGTTATGAGGTAGCAGCAGCAAGCAGTAGACTCTGTTCAGATGGAAGACACTGGGTCTGGCTCCTAGCCCCTTTCCTCAGTGAAGCAGGAGATGGAAGGAATGAGGAGTCAGCTTGTGGGGACCTCACCTGAGGAAGTTGCCTGAACAGTGCTTGATAGTTTTGTGTAATTTATTTAATTTTGAATGTCAAATTCAATTGATATCAGAAATTCATCATGATAGGATGCTCTAAGATCACATTCAACGTGTTTTCATTGTTTTTTTTTCTTTTTGATGCTCTTAGAAAAGTGTTTCTTTTCTTTGATAAATTTTGTTTTGTTGCAGCAGAAGCCCAAACACACTAAAAATTAAGTAGCCCCCAAATCCTGTCAGCTGAGGAAACTGAAACAGTCAAGAAAAACGTCAGCGAAGTGTGATTATGACTGGTAGTAAAAGTAGCCTTAGAAGTTTTCCATCTTGGCACAAGGTAGGATGGGACTGTACACTAAATTTTAGAAGTAACACCTTTGTCCACTTTTTAAAAAAATCAGATTTTTTGGTTGTTTAAAGATATTTTCTTTTCTATAGCCCTCAATTTTAAATTTTAAACATGTTTGCTTGTTTGTTTTTCCAAATAACTTTTATTCAATTTGGAGTAATTGACTCCAAATATAAGTTGTTGCACTCATCCTAAATAGGAGAAACCTGAAGTCCAAAGGAATGAAGTAATTCTTCTAGATATATGCTTAGATATATAAAGGATTAGAGAACAGAGCTCAGGCTCATTGTGTTCTGTTAAAAATGCATTGGAACATTCTGCTACTTGTGAATTGCTGAAAAGACAGCCTTATTTGCCTGACCCAGACCAGAATGTGCTAGAACATTTACTCCTTCCTGCAATGTCATTTTAACAAAAACAACCTCTTAGATAAGGTTCTAAACCAAGTCTTTTCTGTTCTTTCCCTGTACCCTCTTCCCCACCCCCACCTCCCACCTGGAAAATAATTATTTTCTCTTAGAATTTAACTGTTTAGTGATTTGGGATGGTATGCATTTTAAAGTCTCCAAATAATTTTATAATTTTATTTTTTGTGCTTAGAGAATGGCCATTATTAACTGTTTTAAAAATCATGCTATGTACAGAGTAGACATGTATGTATCTATATATGTATGTATATATATACATATATAAACATTTATGCATATATGTTGTTTGGTTGAGTTAAGCTGTTTTAAAGTCTTTTTAATTTGGATAATGAAGTCCCTGAGATTGTCATTATTTTGTCATTAAATGACTTCAGGGGATTGATATTTCTGAAACTTAAGTCAATAAATTTTTATTAAGTGCCTACTAAGGGCAAACAGAGTGCTAAACCCTTAGGATGTGAAGACAAAAGTAATATAACCATTTCTCTCATGGATTTTATATTCTTTTTTTATTTTTTTAAAGCAATCGGGGTTAAGTAACTTGCTCAAGATTACACAGCCAGGTGTTTCTGGGTGGGTGCTAAGTGTCTGAGCCCGGGATTCGATCTCCAGGTCTTCTCAACACTGGAGCCGGTGCTGTTACTCGCTGCACTACCTGGCCACCCATGGATTTTATATTCTATTGGCTCTAGTAGAATGTAAGCCACAGCAAAATAAGTAACACAGTGGATAGAGTGCTGGGCCTAGAATCAGGAAGACCTGAGTTCAAATCCAGCCTCAAATACTTCATAGCTGTGTGATTCTGGGCAATTCATGTGACCTCTGTCTGCCTCAGTAGTAAAATGTGGATAATGACAGCACCTACCTTCCCTGGTTACTGTAATGATAAAATGAGATCATATTTGTAAAGTGTTTAACATAGGACTTGGCATATAGCAGATGCTTAATAAATTCTTCGCCCTCCCTTTTCTTTCTTCAGATCAGCTGTTGCATGTCATGGCACCACCTCCCTGATGTCACGGTCCTCTTTGAAAATGAAGGACAAACAACAGCAGCCAATGTGTCATTTCCAACAATAAGAAAATTGTCAAAAACTGGTATGTGTGTTATCTTTCATATACCAATGTAAAGAACATTAGAAATAATTCTGTAAAATAGGAGGGCTAAGTTTAGCATAAGAGGAAAGGAGTAAAATAAAGTGGAATGTGTTGTCTGAAGAGGTCTTGCTAGAGGTCTTCAGGCCAAGGTTAGGGGATCACTATCTGGAAAGGGGGAGGGGATTTTGTTTGTTTGTTTTCAGGTATTGGAGTAGATGCCACTTTCTTCTAAGATTCTTTGTCTAAATGAGGCAATGAGGTAGCCTTGCCTGAAGTAGACTTCCTGCTCCTCTGAAATAATTTGGTTGCTTATAAGAGAATTTTTCACCATTTTTTTACCAGAATCTGCTTTCAAGTAACATGTCAGTCTCACTTAACAGAGAGACACAGAATGAGGTTTTTGCATTTGGACATTTAATAGAACATAGCTTTCCTCTGATTTAAACAGCTGATGTTTTAAGGTGTCTGTTCTGGTTCTAGACCCAAAGGACCTCAGTTCAAATCCCAGTTTTTCTGCTTACTGCTTGTGAGGTCCTGAGCAAGTATCTTAGTCTCTCTGGGTTCCAGGATGTAAAAAGAAGGACTTCAATAATGACCTATAAAATAGCTCCATTTCTCAAGCCATAATCTTATGGTACTATGGATTATGACTATGGAGTACTACTACCACTCCAAAAAGCAGAAGGAGGGACTCTGAGGGATACAAATAATTGTGTGTAGAGAACCTTGCAGGTTTGGTGTGCTACAATCATTCTGCCAATGAAGTGTTTGCTCAATTCAATCTTCGTTATGAAAATGCATGATTTTTTAAACATATAAATTCAGATTTTTTTCAAAGCCTTAAGGTTCACACACACAAAAAACAAACTGTTGAATAGGTAGTCCAAATCTTTCCCCTGTTCTACAGATTAAGAAATTTAAGCTTAGGTGAATTTCCTATTGGCATACAGTTAATAATAATAACATTGGTTTTTGTTCATAATTATCAATGCTAATAGCTTATGATATATAATTATATACTATAAATATATAATTATTTATAAAAATGTTATTAACATAAAAATACTGCACATTAAAGTTTGTAAGCTATTTCCCTCCTAACAATGCTCTGAGGTAATGTGAATATAATTATTCCCATTATAAAGATGAAAAAAGTGAGGCTTAAAGTGATGAAATGCAAGGTCATGCAAGTGGTAGAAATAGAATTTGAGTCTATGTTTTTGGACGATAGGTCCAGTACTCTTTCTACCCTAGTACACAGCCTCTCCAAATGTAGCTTCGTAATTACATTTCACATATTATAAGTTTCACAGATATCAGACACATCCGTATTCTAACAAAAGCATAATGCATCCCAAAGTCAAGCAGAAATTACTTTTGTTTCATATGCCCATATGATCCATTTCTCCCTGCAGAGAGCTGTTACCTGCCTTCCAAACAGCATGGGAAGTTGCCTAAGCTTATTTTTTTATAGAAACACCTCATTCCTCCCCTGCTATACATTCACAGAATTTGCATAGTGTTAACAAAAGTTTATATGCTATAACCATTATCAAAGCATCACCTCTTTCCCACATCATGTTCTCACAGAATTTATGTGGTGATTCTAGGGTGACAAATGTTAGAGCTCATTAAAATGTTTTGCCTTCATCATGTAAGATCAATATAAGAAGATTTAGGTAAGTAAAGGTTTATGAAAGAACCAGGGTATAGGAAGAGGTCAGAAGGCAAAGACCATAAAGAAAATTACATAGAATTCTGCAGAGAAAAAGAAAAGGAAAGTGCAGCATAAAAAGGAAGAAAGAATATAGCATTTGCTTGGTACAGAATACAACATACAACTTAGGTAATAATAATAAGTTTAAAAACAACTGGCATTCATATGGTGCCTTAAGGTTTTATAGGTGATAAAGCAGGGTCAAATGTCTTGGCGAGACAATGAGAGTAAAATCATGCTGATGAAAAACAGGAGTAGGTTAGCCTAGAAGAGATGGGTAATGATTTCAACACATTGGGTAGACAATTCAGAAATAAAGGAAAGGAAAGAAGACAACAAGATGTATACATGGAAGCTGCTAAATGAAGAGCCTGAAGGTTAGAAAGGGTCGTGTAATAGGACAATGTCTGGCACCAAACCAATCAATCAGATACTACAACCATCAAATTCATTTTAGCAGCTAACCAAAAGATGCAAACTTGGAAATGTATTTCATGATGAGATGAACATGATAATCATTTTAATTGAAGATTTTTTTATGATTATGATTTTCTTGCTCTTATGAGAGAAGAGAATGGACAGCCTCCTAAAGTAATAAACTCCTGATTGCTTTTATCAAATGGACTGTTATGACTAGAATGACCTTTTCCCATCATTCTTCAGGTCACTAGCTCGAAGGGAGACATTCCAAAATACATTATGCCAATAAAAGCCACTGCCCAGAACCTGTAATAAATTTGAGTATAGCAACTCTTTATAATACATCAGGATGCTTACCTTAAAACCACTAGAAGGCACAGTACAATCAGATTACAAGGAAGGATTCTAACTGAGGTGATGTATATAGCTTAAGTTGACCTAAACTGATCATTCCTAGATAGGTTTAGGCCAAGTTCTAAATTGCAAAATTTAGTAGTCTTTAACATTCAATCACCTAGTCTTGTCAGGCCTAACTCTGCAATATGGATTACATTTTTCCCCTTCCCTATTCATAGAGACAAAATAGAGTAGGTCCTGATTATCTCTCACAAAGAGTATTGCAATAACTTTCTACTTTGTCTTCCTGTCCTGAGTCCTTCCCATTGCCAGTTTTTCTATTACACTACTTCCAAAGTGATTTTCCTAGGGCATAGATTGGACGATGCCACTCCCCTATTCACTAAGCTCCAGTGGCTCCCTATTACTTCCAGGAATAAATATAAACTTGTCTAGTTATCATTTAAATTACAACTTCGTTTTATCCTAATTTCCCAGCCTTATATCTCACATTCTTTCACACTCTTTTTTTCTTTTTTGCACAACACATCAGTCATACTGAAGTTACTTTTCCTCACATATGGCATTTGATCTCCTGTTTTCATACAAAGACTTTCCCTCAATCCTGAAATATATTTCCTTATTTCATCTCCCCTTTACATCCTTATCTTCTTTCAAACCTCAGTTCAGGTGCTATTTCTAAATGAAGTCTTCCATGATTCCATCCACCCAATTGCTAGTATCACTTCCAAAATAATTACATTTATTTCATATAATTTAATATATGCCTACATATGTGCATGCTATTTATTCTCCATTCTCTCCCTTCCCCCAGCAGAATTCAAGCTCTTTGAGAGGTGGAACTGTTTGACTTTTGTGTCTGTAGTACCAGTGCTAACAAAATCCTTGACACATAGTTGGCATTTGATTAAGTCTTGGTGATTGGTTGATTATCCCAACCCTTTCCTCTATTGGTAAAGATAAGGATTTCTATAATCTTAAAATTATAGATTAATAAACAACTCAGAGACTGTCAAGTTCAACCCTCTCAAATCATAACCCTTTTGATGAGAGAAGTTATGTCTTGTCTCAGGTCACTCTGAGAGTACATGGCAGAACTGCCATTTAACCCAGCTCCTCTGACTTCAAATTGATATTCTTTCTATTACACTACCATATGTCCTCAGACAGAATTAGGCTCATTTCTTCTACTACATGTCCATCAAGACAAAGGAAAGAAAGAACAGTATGATATAGACAATTCAAGCAGAGTTCTGCCATTGAATGGAGGCATCATCTTCAGAGCTGAAGATACATGCTTATATTCACTGTACTGTATGCCCATGGTCATATATCTATTCATATATAATGATATTACCTCTTACTAAGAGGCTATATTCTTCCATGTGATTAATTATTCATGGAACACCGCCTTTTGTAGCACCTTAGGACTGTAGCTTTATAAATGATGTACAATAAATAGATTATAATATCTGAGAGATGCACTTAATTGAACAATAACTGCTCAAGGGGTCATATATCCATAACTCATATTGACTTTAATGGGAGGTTGGTGGGTGTTTCAGGGTAAGCTCAGGTCCACACATCCTAGAAGCAGTCATTGTACCAAGTCTTGTTCAATACTCTCCCCTAACTTTTCATTAGCTGATCTTAGAGTTGTCAGCTTCAGTCATAGATGAAGGTTGCAAATGAAAAGGACATAATTTCTTTTTCAAATTCCTCCTTAATAAATAACAACTTTCATCCTTTAGTGATTAAATCTTAGGTAATCCAAGAGCTACTTTAAAAGAGTGTTCCCTAGCAATGCTGGAACTGAGTCACTAAGAGAGTATTTATTTATTTTTTTTATAGTCTGACTGAATTCCTTTTCTTCTTTGTGCACTTTTGGCCTGTATGTTAGATGAGTGTGTGTCCTTTTCTGTTTTGCAGAAAAGGTAAATTGCTTTCTTTGAATTGTTGTAAAATAGAATGACATTCAATTATTTGTTTCTGTCTTGACATTTCAAAAATAGCAATTAAAGTGCCCAATATCGCTAACGTCTTCTCAATCTTATTTATATGTAATCATTTGTTTAGAAAACAGTAAGAAAGATGGCTGTGTGTTTCACAGCAGGACTTCCAGAGATTGTGAGGCACTGAGGAATGAATAGGAAGAGGAAATATCTTTGGACATTAGCTTAAGTCCCTAAATGCAAATCAATGTGAAAAATTACATTACAGTTTTGTTTCTTTAGTCAGTGTTCATTTATCTTTGGCTTAGGGGAGGAGAAAATTAAGAGCAACCAATCTCTGATGTTCTCATTCGCTGTGGTTGCTATGAGTACTTAGCTACCTCCCTCTGCATTTTCCTAAATTGAATGGGTAAGTTGGTATATGGTATCTGAAAATTATGGAGTCAGGAAGTTGCCTATAGTCTAAACTTCATCCTCAACCATGGAAGCTGAAGTTAAAACTGACATGATGATACTGACAGTATGAAAACCACACACACCAACACCACAACAACAAGCCAACCTTCATAAAATCAGTGAAGAAGTAAATTCAAACAATATTAAGTGTGTACCATAAGCAAAGTACTGTATTCAGCAGTGTAGGGGATCGAAAGATGGAAAAACACATTCCCTACCCCTGAAGAGCACTTGACATGTACTCATAGATAGAGATAAGTGTGATCTGGTTAAAATGTGATTAGAGAAAAAATAAATCAAGACAAAATACATAGCAAAAATTAAGGAGAGGGAGTTCAAGTTCACCTAGGGGGAGAGAGGGACAGCTTCGTGGAAGAAGCTGACTGGAGAAAGAAAGAAGCATTTGTTATAGCAGCAATATTGGGCACATGGGTGCCAAAATTCGGGAATACTGTGCCGATACAGAAGATTATTGGGATACAACTAGCAATTGAGTTCAAATGGAACGTACAAAATGTGAAGAGACTTAATGTGAAACAAGACTGGAAAGAGAAGCTGGAAACAGACTATAGTGGACCTCAAATGTCAGGTTTACACAACTGCATTTTATCCTTGATCTATACGGAGCCACTGAAAGTTTTTGAGAGAAGGAATTACAGGGTTAGACCTGGACATCATGACATTATAATTCCCCAGAGAAAGAGACAAGGGAACTTTGCTGAGGGCCCAGAGTTGGACCTCGTATACCTGTAGGACTACATGAATTTACCCAGCATGAAGAGGCAGTGTGACACCAGACAGCCACAAGGAGAAAGATGGACAGATAGATGAATGCCATGATCGGTCAGTTGCAGAACCACAACATCTCAGACTTGGATAAAGCCTTAGAAGCAACCTAGTCAAAAACAGTCCCCCTTGAAATATGTCTGATAATCACCCAACCTGTTCTTGAAGGCTGCTGTTGAGGGGGAAAAACAGGACATCCCTGTGTTGTTGGGTAGTTATGAGGCAGATTTTTCTCAATTAAGTTTAATCCCACCTATCATATATCACCCTGCATTAGTACTTGAAGAATCCAGCAACTTGGGATTCCAAATATGTGGAGATGATAACCCCAGGCAAGGAAAATCCTTCACAGTTTTTTAGACTGCACAGTAAATTATCATGGATGGTGATTTCCCCTTTTAATCAGTATAGTCTTCCTGTGACACTTTATACATACTCACATGTGCCTATAGTCATAGTAAAGCAGCTAAGTGACACAGTGGATACCCTGGGCCTGGAATCAGAGTTCAGATCTCAACCTCAGACATTTACTAGCTGTGTGACCCTCAGAAAACCATTTACCCTTAACCTCTGTCTTTCTCAATTCCCTAAACTGTAAAATGGGTGTAATAACAGTATGAACACCCCAGGGTTCTCGATCAAATGAGACAAGGTTTATAAAGTGCTTGGCACAGTACCAGGCAAGTAGTAAGCTTATGATAAACACTTCCTTCCTTCCTTTCCTTCTTTCCTCCCTTCCTTCCATCCTCCTTCCCTCCTCTCTCCTTCCTTCCACTGTTCTTTCTTGCCTCCCTCCTTCTTTTCTTCCCACCTTCCTTCCTTCCTTCCTTCCTTCCTTCCTTCCTTCCTTCCTTCCTTCCTTCCTTCCTTCCTTCCTTCCTTCCTTCCTTCCTTCCTTCCTTCCTTCCTTTCTTCCCACAGGTAATTTTTGATTCTTTATTTGAAATGATAACAGAGCTCTAATGGAATAGGATACAGGATGGGATGGAAAATGTTGATCTGGGCCAAGGGTCATAGCCGAGGGAAGGCAAGCCTAAGGGAAGAGCTCTAGAAATGTCACCCTTTGTCATCCTGGGCAATGAGCATTAAACACCTGGTGGGAAAGTATCTAAAAGGGGTTAGGGGAGGCATTCATGAGAAGGGAAGGCATGGAAGATAAATCCTTGCCTGTTCCCCAATGACAAGAGGAAGTCCTGAATAGCAGTGATTTGGTTAGACCTTTTGGTGAAAACCAGATAAGCTTAGATAAACAGATGGACACTGCAGTCATTTTCTTGGTGCAATGATTTGTTAACGGAGGAATACAAGTGGTTCACTGCTGAAATAACTAAAGGGCATTATTAGGAAATAATTACTTCTCCATATAGGATGCAAGGGGGGAGGGGGGAGAGAAGATGACCCAGTTAGAGAGAAGAGCCACAGGCCCCATGGGGTGAAGTCTAATCAGCAGTAAACCCTTCTCCCCTAATGTCTTCCTGACAATAGTTGAGCTCCAGCTTAATTAGACTAAAACCAACAATGTCATTTATACCATTTTCCTTATAATAAGGCCAACCTCAAATAAATATATTTACTGTAACATTTCTTAGAAGAGTAAAAAGTATTAATGCAGTCATTTTCTTTCCTGGTGCAGCTGAAAATGCAATCTTGTTAGGAGTCTCCCTTTCTTGGCAGTGAGATTTATTACTCTCTGTTTTCTCATTCTCACCTGTAATGCCACCCTCTAAGATGCTATCACTGTGATTTTACACATATCTATCACATACTTTGATTTTTCTTGGACACAAGTGAATATTTTATTTTATTGTCTTAAAATTATAATTGATTATTAAATATTTTGTTTCTCTTCAAAACTAGAATTAGGTCTATTCTTCAGGTACTTTTGTATAACTTGACTTAACTTCTGTTCTAGGGAGATTTGTCCCCCTGTCTACCCTCCAAAACATCCCCACAAGTAATTCGTTATATTTGAAATATGATTTTTAAAAACCCACATTTTCCCATTTTCTCATTTCTCAGAAAACCGCATGGGTAAAGTTTCATTGCAGGGTAATAATTTTTTGAGAAGCGGGTTCACATGTACCAACTCACTGGGCAGGAATGACCATCCCCTTGCGATAACTATGGTACCAAAGAAAGGCAGGAGGTGAGGCTGAGACATGAAAAGGGCACTAGACTTTGAAACAGAACAGGACTAGACTCCTAGTTGTGTGATTAGAGGAGGTCATTTCATTTCAGTCACAGTATCCTCTTCTGTGAAATGGGGATAATGTTGTTTACACTACTTGTCCTACTGGGTTGTGGTAAGAAAGTTCTTTGGAAACATCAGAGCACTATACAAACTGGCATAATGATAATTTTTTTTGGAGGGGGCATCGCCCAATTATCCTAAACTATGTCTTGCCATTGGATTCTGTTGACTCTGAAGGAGAAAGCGAGGCTGAAGACCTTGCACAGCTCTCTCACTTAAATCTAATTCACTTGCAAGTCAAGACATCACCCTCCTGATGTCATTGGTCCTCTTTGAAAATGAAGGATGAACAACATTTTCCACCACCCAGGCTAGTGCTTTTTTCATAGTCGGCATTTGTCAAACATTTGCTGATTTGAATTTCTGTATTTCTGCCCTAATTTCCTTCTACTCTGTATATGTCTTATATGTAGAATGTATATGTATATTATATGTGTATAAGTATGCATATAAATATGTACACACAGGTAAATCTATATAAACATATACATATATTTATAATATATTCTATGACACATATAATATATTTTTTTATTTCCCCTTTGAATGCAGGACCCCTGAGGGCAGGTACAACAGGTATGATACAAGACAATACAATATTATACAATAATATAATATAACATAACATAATACAACACAACACAACATAACACAATACAATACAATGAATATAATATAATATAACAACATAATTAATATAATATAATAAATATCATATCATATAACATAATAAACATTCATTAAGTGCCAATTATGTACCAAATATTTTGCTAAGGCCTGGGGATACAATTAAGAAAAAGGCAATCCCTACCTTTGAGGAGCTTACGATCTAAAAAGGAAGCTGGAGGCGGGGCTTTCAGAGGGAGCTCAGCACAGGGGCATGATGAAGATGAAGGGAGAGTTAAAACCAAGCAGAGCAGTTGGTAGCAAATGAAGATATGTTTGGGATTTTGATCCCTATGTAAAGGGAAGCTCTGAGAGGAGTGTGTTGTTTGTTTCTTCATTTGTTTGTTTTTAACTTCGCCTCTTGTCCCCCAATCAGAGAGCCAGAAGCAACTGCAGGTACTGATGAGGTATGAGTTGCAAAACTCATGCATCTCCATGATGATGTTTCCTTGTGATGAGGCTTAGTGGAGAATGTGCTAGACTTGGAGTCAAGAAGTTGTTATTCAATTGTTTCATGTCTGAGTCTTCATGACCCTATTTGGGGTTTTATTGGCAAAGACATTGAAGTGATTTGCCATTTCCTTCTCCAGCTCATTTTACAGATGAGGAAACTGAGGCAAACAGGGTTAAGTGACTTGCCCAGGGTCACACTGCTAGTAAGAGTCAGAAAACCTGAGTTCAAATTCTGTCTCAGAAACTTACTAGCTTTATGAACCTGGGCAAGCCACTTAATCTCTATCAGCCTCAGTATCTCCATTTTCCAGATGAAGGGCACTCGTCAAATGTTTGCTGGATTTGAGTTATTGTCTTTTTGGCATAACTTCTTTCTACTGTATATTTATTACATACAAAATTACAAAGATACACATATGTGTGCTGCACTGGGTTTAGGATCAGGAAGGCTCATCTTCATGAGTTAAAATCTGTCCTTAGACACTTATTACTTGTGTGACCCTAGGCAAATCACTTAACCCTGTTTGCCTCAGTGGCTTATCTGTAAAATGAACTGAGAAGGAAATGGCCAAACACTTCAGTATTTTTTCCAAAAAGAAAAATCCCAAAATGGGGTCATGAAGAAGTCAGACCCAACTAAAACAATTGAACAAATATAGTGTTTCCGTGAATTACCGTTGTTCAGTTGTGTCCAACTCTTTGTGATCCCCAAGGACCATGCTGTCCATGGATTTTTCTTGGCAAAGATAGTGGAGTGGTTTGTCATTGCCTCCTCCGGTGGATTAAAGCAAACAGAGATTAAGTGACTTGCTCAGCGTCACACAGCTGGTAAGCATCAGAGCATGTGAGCTCAACTCACCTGACTCCAGGCCCAGTGCTCTGTCCACTAAGCCATCTAGCTGACCCTGTTTCTGTGCATAGTAATCCATTTTTTCCATTCTCCTTCTTTCTCACTTGAAATAAGATTTATTTCTGATGTCTTTACACCCCCAGTCCTACCAAAAAAGCCTTTTTATTTTTCTCAAAGTCGCTTTTTTCTCTCCTATTTTGGAAAAAGAACTAAAAGCACCAATGATATTTGCTCCTTTTGATTAGAAACTGATTAATTCCTCCTTGATACTAAGCCTGCAATTCAAGAAGCTACCACCAGATTCCTCCCAATCAGGACCAGTCTTCACCCTCATTCCCCTTACTAACCTCGTTGCTTCATCTGTCATTCTGCTGTGTCTCTTTTCCATCTATTCATCTATAATCCAGTCAGTAATTATTCCTAATTATTTACAATTATATAAACTAAGCCTCTTAGCTGTTTCCGTGTTTTCCCCTCTCTATTTCTCCTTCAGATTCTTAAAGGAGCTGTGCCTTTTACCAATTCTGAAATAAATTTTAAGATACCTTTTGAATAGAACCAGTTTTTCAATACATTTTTACAGTGGTCCTAGAGACAGTGGAATGATGACAGCTCTTATGCTAGGTTGGAGAGGAATTGGTACTATGGTTGTTCCCTGGGTTTTTGAGGTGGCATGCATGAGAGAGCACACAAACCTCATCAAGTCGGAGTTAATAACAGTCTGGCTCACGGCCCGGATCTAGAGAGGCAGGCAACTCCTTGTTAATATGCAGCATTTGATCTGAAAATAACATCAGTCATTAAAAGAGAACTTGATAAAGAGAAGTTTTACTTCAGGTTGGGCTTGGACTACCTGATGACCTTGAAGCTGAGCCAGAAAAAAAAAAAAAGGTATTTTCTGTGCCCTTGGTAAGCTCTGGAAATTCTGCTCCCCATGATTAAAAATTCCAACCCCTGTATTAATGGGCATGGAGAGATGGGATGGGGCTAAACAGCATCCCAAGATAATCATATGCAATAGACAATTACATGCTATGGATTTTAAATAAGTGCATTTATAAAAAGTAATATTAAAGTATCTCTTTTTGTGCCCATTGGGTGTTGAGGCCTTGGCAGATGCCTACCTTGCCTATACTAGTTCAGTTTTTGTCTCTAAAATCACTTTTAAATCTAAGAGTCTATAATTAGAAAAAAAAAGATATAGAATTAGACACAATTGGTAACAGGAATTTGAGAGGGACAAGAGCCAAGAACTTTACTTTCTATGGAAACTTCCCCATAGTCTTTCAAGTTCGAAGAGATCTTCACAATCCTCTAGACCAGTTGTTCCCAAATCTTTTTTGGTCTCTGTGCCCCTTTACACTCTTAAAATTATTGAGGACCCCCCTCCCCAAGAGCTTATGTTTATGAGGGCTATATCTATTGACATTTACAGTATTAGAAATTCAAATAGCTTAGTATTATTATAAAAATAGTGTTGAGCTCAAAGGCCCTTTCGAAGACTCTCAGGAGACCCCAGGGGTTCTCAGATCACACTATCGCTCTAATCTAATCCCCTCCCAGTCTAGGTGAGGTAGAGTGGAATCTTCAGGAAAGTCTTCATCTCACAGTTAGAAAGATCTAGGATCAAATTCCACCCCAGACATTTACCAGCCACATGATTATCAGCAAGGCATTTAATTCCTGTTTTTACATCTGTAAAATGAGAATAATAGTTGTACCTTCTTTATTGGGTTGTTTTGAGGGTTAAGTAAAAGAATATATGGAAAAAGTCTTTGCAAATCTTAAGGTGCTATGTTATTATTATTGTTCATACTGGAGAAGCAGCCTGGCATAGCGGGTGGCAAGCTGACCTTGAAGTCAGGAAGAACAGTGTTCAAGTCCCACCCCTGACGGATAATGGATATTTTTACTCATTTTTAAATAAGCTTTATTAAGCACTAAGCATTTTACAATTATCTCCATATACCTTCACAGCTACCCTGGGAGGTAGGTGCTATTATTGTCATTTTACAGACAAGGAAACTGAGCCAGACAAAGGTTGCACAATTTGCCTGGGGTCATAGCTAGTAAGTTCCTGAGACCAGATTTGAGCTTAGGCCTTCCTGGCTCCAAGACCAAGACTCCCTCCTGCTTTACCTAACTGCCTCTGTGATCTTAACTATGTGATCCTTGGTAGTCTCCGTGTCAGAGGCTACTTTTCATGGCTCTAAGTTTCAGAGCAATTGCAGATCTGCGTTGATAGAGAGGGATTTCTTCAGGTGAAGTTCCTTCTCCAACCTGATGAAATTAGAGGTCTATGCACAGCGAGTAAGAGCACCAGCCCCAGAGTAGAGATGACCTGGAATCGAATTCAGGCTCTGATACTTAGCACCACACCCAGAAATAACTGGCAGTGTAACCTTGAGCAAGTTACTTAACCCTGATTGCTTAAAAAAAAAAAAAAGAAATTAGAGGTCTATGGCACAAACCTTGAGGTCCTGAGTTCAAATTCAGCCACAGATACTTACTAGCTATATGACCTTGGGCAAACCACTTAACCCAATTTGCCTCAGTTGCTCATCTATAAAATGAGCTGGAGGAGAAAATGGCAAACCTCTCTAGTATCTTTGCCAAGAAAACCCCAAATGGGTTCATGAAGAGTCAGACATGACTGAAAACCACTCAATAACAACTCTATTACCACTACCACTACCAAAAGCAACAGAGAATAGGCCTAGAGAAGCAGAAATAACTTACTCAAAGTCATAAGTTTAGATAGTGGCAAACTATGGAATCTTGGGGACCTTTTCCATTTCATACTGCCTCTGAAATTCATGTTGGGAAATAGCAGGAAAAGATGATTGAAGAAGTAAAATAGATTATGTCTTCTTTCTTTGTTAATGGAGTGTCTATACATAAAGTGGGATGAAGCCATTTCTCCTGATTCTAAGCATCCTTTGTGGCCTCACCCTGAGTAGAAAATTCTTGAAAGGCTATGATGCATTCCACTTATGCAGTCATGACCTATGTGAACATTCTAGAGAAATGTTGATTCCCAAAACATATTTGGAGGGTAGACAAGGCCATAAAGTATGTATCATGAATATGTGTGGTGACAGGAAGGTCTTTTAAAGGCAAATCAAGCCAATGACAGCAACATCCCCCTCACCCCCAGTTGAAAATAAAAGGACCATTTTATCTGCCATCAATATTAGCACTGAGTAAGCACCCTTACTGTGTGTGCAGCAGAGCGCTCAGTCAAGGTCACGTCTTCAAATGACAAGTGCTGGAAATAATATTTAAAAATCCTGAAAGGCAAAGAGAAACGGGCATCTCTAGATGGTACAGTTTTGCAAACACAACACTTAATAATCACAATTACCCCTAATCTTGTCAATCTTGCTATCCGTTAATCTCCTCATGCAGCTCATTAGCTCTGGTGGAGAATGCAAGAAGAGAGATGTTTCATGGAATTGTGGGCTCCACATTTGCTCATTTAGACTCAGAGCAGAGGTCTCTGAGAGCTGGCACCAAGATGCAGAGGCGGCATGGACTGACAATGGGCCGAGCATCCAGATGGTGAGGGCCATGTTCCCTGCTTCCTCTGGGCTGTTGGCATGCTTGCCTACTCCTTGGGTCAGCTGGGGAGGGAGAGGATAGGATTCTGTTCTTGAGATCTGACTGTTATTTTCCAATGAGGTGCCTATGTATTTACAAGGGATTGTCTCTTTCTCTGGATCTGGGCCCTGAGCCAAGCTGTTATTCACCATGACAATGGTTGATGGGTCTCTCATGCCTCCTCACTCATTCTTTCTACCCATTCTTTCCCTTTCATATTATTAAAATATACCCTATTTTGAGGGGACAGGGATTTACATCCCATGCCATCCCACGAAGCATGGGTAACAAAACGTGTGACTACAAATACATCATCACAGTCACGAAAGTCAAAATTAAAGCCTTTCATAGCCATGACAGCTAATCCAGATTAAACAGTTTAAGAATTCAAATGCAGTTTTAGGAGTCCTGAATACATTTGAGGGAATTAATAATGCATAGATGAAAACCTTTACCTCATATTTAATATATGCTACAGTAACATCTAAGGTGACTTCGAAGGCAGTCTCAGCTATTTTGAATATGCCTGAGAATCAGGAAGAAAGCAACAAAAGGCCATGAGATTACACAGAGTTGCCACTCAGCTCAAAGACGATCCCCTCAGGCTGGCGCTCAGAACCTCTTAACTCATATTTTAGACACAATTCTGACAAACATGTTTGCATAGCTCTCTAGTCCACAGAAGATTACCAGAGGATTTCTGAGTTGACTCCTAGATTAGTCCCAACCGTCTAGTACTTAGTATTTAAGTCTCAGATAGTTGCCTAGGGGCACCAAGAGGTTTAAACAACTTGCCTAGACTCAGAGAACTCCTAATTATTCCAGGCAGAATTTGAACCTATGGGTTCCTGGCCTTAATTCTGGTGTTCATCCACTATATCTTACTGCTTTCTAGTTCACAGCAGATTTGAAGAAAATTAGGAATGTCTTGGAGTGGGGGAAAGTGATGGAGAGAAGCAGGGGAGAGTACAGTGGTCTGCTAGAAGCAGGAAGGCAGGCATGCACAGTACAGGAGGAAAGCTGGATGGTAGAGCAAAAAGAACACTGACTCAGGAGTCAGTAAAATTAGGTTCAGATTCTGAATCTGCAATTACATGGCATTGGGCAAATTATTTAACTTTCCTTGGCCTCGGTTTCCCTATCTGTAAAATGAGGATGTTGAATTATAAGGCCTCTGGGGTCTCTTCTTGCTTTAGATCAATAGATAACACTTTGATTCCATGCTAATGGAAAAAAGTGACATGCACGTGTCTCAAAAAGGGATAGCTTCTTGTGATAATAAGTGGTAAGAAGGGAAGAAGTAGAAAAAATTATGAAAAGTAAACAGAACATAAAAATATAGGCTGATTATTTCAAGGAATATTCCTACTCATTTCAATCAGTCATAAGAGCAGAAGTGAAAAAAGGAATGAAGTTTTATGCAGTACCCATTATATATCAGGCACTATGCTAAGAACTTTACACGTATTACTTTATTTGATCCTCACAATAACCTGTGAGGTGTGTGCTACTATGAGCTTCATCTTACAGTTAAGGAAACTGAGGTGGTTGTGACCTGCCCAGGGTCACACAGTTATTAAGTGTCTGAGATTGGATTTGAACTCAGGTCTTCTTGACTTCAAGCAGCAGCTAGATGGCTAAGTGGATAGAGCACTGTGCCTGGAGTCAGGAAGACCTGAATTCAAATCTGGCATTAGACACTTACTAGCTGTGTGGCCCTAGTTAAGTCTCTTAACCTCTGCTTGCCTTCATCCACTGGAGAAGAAAATGGCAAACCACTCTAATATCCAAGAAACCCCATGGACAGTGTGACCCATAGGGACACAGAGTCAGAAACGACTGAATGGCTGAGCATCAACAACTTCTTGGCCCCAGGCCCAGTGCCCTATCCCCTTTACTGCCTAGCTGCCTGTTCTGTGAGGACAACACTGAATTGAGGCATGGCCTGATGATGATGCTCATGCTTTTTTTAGGGAAAAGGATAGAAACTGGACCTGTGATTTCATCTGTCCATATGACCACCGGGTAGGGAACTACCCTTTGCCAAAAGAGGCTGGCACCTTCCCTGTAACTTTTAGTCCTAGGAAGTCATCTCAGATACTATGAGGATGATTTGTCTTGGGTCACACAGCAAGCAGATAGCACCAGTAGGAATAACTTCAAGGCCTGCTCTGTCTTCACTATACCAGGATGATTCTCTATTTTATGTTATCATATAGAATCATAACAATAATAATTACTCACATTTATGTAATGCTTTTCAGTTTACAAAATATTTTCCTCACAGCATTCCTGCACAGTAAGTATTATAATCTCTATTTTAGTGTTAAAAACAACTGAGTGTGGTGGAGTTATAATTCACATGCATTTCTTCTAATTTCACCTTTCCTTTCCGCCACAACAACAGTAACTTGCTGTTCCTTACACCAATACTGAATCTCTTGACTCCATGCTTTTGTACTGGCTGGCCCCCTTTTCTGGCCTAGACTCTCCACAAATCTACTGTTTTGACACACCTTCTGCAAGAAACCTTTCTGGATCTCCCCAACCCCTAATGCCCCCACTCATTTTTTTTAATCTCGTATTTATTTGCCATATTTTTATTTATGGGGATGTTGTCTCTCCTTATAGAGTTTGGACTTCCTGAGTGCAAGGGCATTTCTATTCTTGTCCTTATATAGCAACTTCTGGCTCAGTGCTTGGCATATGATTAACAAATATTTATTGACTGATCCATTGATATACATACAAAGTGAATAGAGGCCATGCTTCCATATTTTGTGATACACCATTTGCTGCTTGTCCTTCTAATAAGTCAGGACACCATTTATCCTGGCCTTCTCAGCCTTTGTGATTCACCCATGACCAACCCAAATACTCCACAGGGAGGTCTACCCACCATGCAACAGACCTTTCTCTACATCTCAACACTGCACGGATCCCAGTGTAGTAGACATGAGTTGTCCATGAGTTGTCCCTTGCTCTTACTGTCATATCTCTTTGAGAGTATATTTTATGATACTTTCCCCACATATCTCTTCATTAGTAACTGAGAACTGGTTATATACTATTTTGAAAATATTTCTATGCAGAGTCCCTTCATCTTCCCAAAACACAATATACATTCCCATCTGTAGTTTTCATGTGTTTTCCCAGGTATGGACTGCTTTTATCCTTTCTCAAATCATCTCAGTTCTACTCATTCTTCAAGACAGCATGACACATGGTAGATATGGATCCTCAAGCTCTGGTGCAAATATCATCTTTGCTATTTGCTGTCTTTGTGGCCTTGGGAAAGTCCCTTCTACTTTCTGGACTTCAGTTTCCTCATAAGCAAAATGAGGAAAGTTGAATGACCTATAGCACTTATTAGCCATTTAGTCACACACTGTTCTGGGATGACTTTGATAGTGTTATTTAACTTTGGATGTGCATTGTCTTGAATCAACAAGTAGATCATACGTTCCTTGAGGATTGGGATCATATATCACATAGAATTCTTGGTATTAGCCACAGTGCTCAGAAGGCTAGGCATGTAGTTGAATCATACAACTTTAGAATTGGGAGACCCCTTAGATATCATATGACCTACCCCCCTCATTTTTTCTGATGAGGATATTTAGGCACTGAGAGAAGAAGCCCACAGTCAGAAAATCAAAGAATTTCAGAATTGGGAGGGACCTCAGGCCTATCTGGTGCAACCAATACCTGAAAACTTGATACTACAAAAAGTCCAACAGGCACTCATCCAGCTTTTTGAAGGCCTTTAATGAAAAAGAAATATTTACCTCCCAAGGTGGCCCATTTCACTTTTGGGCAGCTGTAGCACCAATGCAATATTCACAGTGCCCATGATCATTATAAATATACCTACATAGTGCTCAATTGCAAAACATAGCACACTCTCCGTATAGAAATCAGAAGCAAAAAAAATTATTCAAACACCAGAAAACCATATCCCAACCACAGGAAACTGAATCCATCATAGTTATATAGAATTTAATGCACCACAGTGCAGCAGAGAGCCACACCATTCTTTAGCCTTCTCACAAACCAACACAAGAATAATATTTACTCACAAGCCTGTCTCCCTTCAGAGGCATCCTCTCCTCCCAACTGTCTAGCTTGCTCTGATTTCTAGCTTCTTGTGGGCTCTGCTCCACCTTCAATAAATTCCTCCCACCACAGGCTCCATGTGATTACATTCAGCCTATTGGGGGCAGAGTATATTTTCAAATCAGGGAAGGTCTTCAAATTCCCTTAGGCTTATTAAGGGGCAGGGAAGATCTTCAAATTACCATTACCATTACAGCAGCCTAATTGCTAAAATAAAGGTATTGGACTACATTATTTTTTTGAGACAAGGGCTAGCACTCTGAACTTGGAGACAGCAAAGACCTTGGTTAAAATCCAGCCTCAGGCATCTACTAACTGTGAGACCTACACCTCTTGGTAACTTTTCCCAATTGACGCTAGTTCTGTCTTTTGTGGCTAAAAAAGATAAGTCTAAACTTTGCTCTATGGAACATGTTCAAGCTTGTCATTGTCCTTCCTAAAATGTGCTGCCCAGAAATGGATAGAATACTTTAAATGTGGTCTGACCATAGAGGAGTTCAGGCTATCATTTCCTTCTTGAAGATTTTGTCTGTCTTGCTGAAGTTCAAGATTGCATTATCTTTTTTGGCTACTATATTATATTGTTGCATTTCATTGAACTTGCAGTCCATTATGACTCCCAGATCATTCTTAGACAAACTACTTTCTCCATTTTGTACTTGTGAAGTCAATTTGTGGATGTGCAGTGTAAGTGGTGGAGCTACAATTTATCCCTATTTATATTTATATATATATCCCTATAAATTAGAGTCAACACACTACTCTAGCCTGTCATGAAGTCATGAAGTCTTTGGATCCTGATTCTATCATCTATATATTTTACATTTAAAAAATTATGGAATAAAACAAGTATTTCTATAGCATAATACAATAAAAAAGATGATTGTACATGAAATTGCAAATCTACTATGCGTAACTTGCTATTCCATTCAAATATACAACAAAATTATCATGTAAATTATCTTTAGCAAATTTGATGATGTCATCTATACTTCTATCCAAGTCATTTGTAAAAATGTAGAAAACAAAACGCAGAGACAACCATAAATCCCTGGGACACTCTTCTGGAGAGCAAGTACAAGGCAGGTGAGTGTCAGAGCCTGCTTCCTTGTAGGTATTTAATAAATATCTATATAGCATATTAGTGAACAAATGAATAAATCTGAGATGATAATAAAACAATCTCATGTACCACTATTAATTGTCATACACATGCAATTTTATTACTGGAATTGCTATGGCCATTTAGTGTTAAGATGGATATAGTTTTCCATTAAAATGATAATCTTGTAAAGCTCTCCTTAGGTGGATCTCAATTAAAATGCTGAAAATACTGACATGGTTTCCTCCCTTTCTTTTCCTAGATAAAATGTCTTGCTCTGATTTATGAAGAATCTCATTCCTACTCTCCATTCATTTAAATCTCACAGAAATAACAGTATAATGTACTCATGATGGCAAAATCAATAGAGTTGCACATTGTTTCGACAATGTCTTCTCATAATTATATATTACCCATTAGTTTATGTACCAAACATCTGACAGGAGTCAGATCCAAGCGGCACTGGTTTATTTTTTTTAACCCCTCCAACAAATCTCTCCTGGGATTTTCCTGCCAATCATGTTTCTTCCTCCTCTTTCATTCTAGGATGGAATGTTGAAGTTTCTCTAAGTAAACATCTTTGAAAGAGAACCGCTGTGACTCAGATTTGCATTTGAGTTCATGTCATTTATTGGCCCAACAAATGATTTAACAGTGTATTTTGCCTTCAATAATGATACTAATAGTTGACATTTACATGATCTCATTTGAATCTCACAATAAATCTAGGAGGGAAGAATTATTACTCCCATTTGACAGATAAGTAAACTGAAGACTTAAAGAGCTTTGTGATTTGCCTATGATTACACGGCTAGATAGACCTGGTTATAGAACTGAAGTGACCTTGATTACAAATTTAGTATACTGTTCACTGCATCATCTTACAATATCAGAAGATAAGGATGAAGGAAAATTGAATGAAAAATGAACCCTACCTCTCCTTTAGGCAATTCTAGACTATTTCCATCAGATGACCCAATGTAACTCTTGTAATTACTGTCATACTATAGCTGAGTCCCTTCCCTTATAGCTATAGTCTGCAGAAATTAAAAGTCTGTTATAAAGCTACTTCTATGATTTCTGCCTTTCTGTTTAAATATTTATCATTTAAACTTTGTTGTTTATTTGTGTCCAGGATCCCATTTGGGGTTTTCTTGGCAGAGAAACTGTAGTAGCTTTCCATTTCCTTCTCCTGCTCATTTTATAGATGAGGAAACTGAGGCAATGAGATTAAGTGACTAGCCCAGGGTCACACAGCTTCTGTACAAGGTCAGAATTAAACTTAGGAAGATGAGTCTTATTGACCCCACACTTGGCACTCTATCTAGTGTGTCACCTAGCTACCCAACTCTACTTTCATATTATTCTAACTTATCTCCATCCCTTCTAAGTAGCAAAGCCCAGCAGCTAAGACCATAATCTAATAAGGGGCTGCTTATTGTTAATAACATACAAGGCATCATATAGAATACAGGGATTAAAGTCTTGTCCAAAGGGCAGGACTCTAAAGAGAGAGTGGAAATTTCTGACCAAGAATGACAGAAAAAAAATGGAAATTGGAAGATACAGGATTAACCTAAGGTAAAGGAGAGGGAGGCTTCAGGGGAGAGAGAGCTAAAACAAAAATGAAGCTTCAAAGAGACAGGGAAAGGAAATTGAGACCTCTGAGTCACCTAATTAATTAATGTCAATTGAGTCAATTAATATCATTTAAGGGTTCAAATGACAATTGGCCCAGTACTGACAGAAGGTTGTGGCCACACCCACTTATGCATTTTCAATGGACAATATAATCACATGATGTTAACTGTACAAAATATATCTTATCAGAGCTTTTGGGTTCACTGATAGTAGTTATGCACCTCAGTACTCATGCCAACCTTCTTAACATAAGAATTCTGGTGAAATAATTTTACCATGATGTCTAAAGATTCTGACAAAACCAGTCAAGTCCCCTTCAAGTCTCAAATTTTGTGAATCTGTGATGTATGTGTACACTTTGCTTTTTGGTCTTTTTTTGCATCAATTAACTTGTGCTAGTCTTAATTTTTATTTTTACCCATCCTTATTCTAATTTTTTTCCAGGAAATTTTTAAGTCATTTTTTTTCATTGTAAAGATTCTTGACATCTCCACTCCTCTAGTGTGGAGATGTTTTTCTCTTAAAATTTTCTTTTTTCATGATGATCTTAATAATTATCAACAAAAATAAGTATTTCAGGTATAAAGAAAAACAAAAATAGAATTTATATGAAAATGTAAACTTCTATCCCCTATAATTTGTTTGTTTTATTATATATATTTATATTATATATAATATATATCTATAATGTGTGTGTGTGTTTAAGACAGGTGGCATAGTGGATAGAGCACTGGGCCTGGAGTCAGGAATACTCATCTTCCTGAGTTCAAATCTGGCCTCAGATACTTATTAGTTGTGTGATCCTGGGTGTCTCACTTAACCCTGTTTGCCTTACTGTCCTTATCTATAAAATGAACTGGAAAAGGAAATAGCAAACTACTCCAGTATTTTTGCTAAGAAATCCCCAAATGGGGTCACAAAGAATAGGATATGACTGGAAATGACAGAACAATAATAGCAACAGTGTCTACATGTGTATATGCACACACACCCATACCCATATATATATATATATATATATATATATATACACACACACATATACACATCCATTCATATATAAAAACATATACATATATAGTAGTAACTATAGTTTGGTAGTGCTTATGGTAGTAACAAAATTACCCTGTTTTTATCCCCTTTTGAATTATTTTTTTTAATTTTCTTCTCTGCAACTTTTGTTTTCATTTTTAATTTTTTTCTATCTTTATCACTACTGAATAATTCATTTACCTACCTTCTCCAATAGAAGCCATTCGTTTTAATGAATAAGTATAGTCAAGCAAAACAGATCAAGGCATTGGCCATGCATAAAAATGCATGGCTCATTTTGTGCCTCCAGTCCATTACCTCTCTGCCAAGAGGTAGGTGGCATGTTTTATGGGTTGTCATTAGTAAGTATCATAAGCATCCTTTCTAGTTCATCATTCTATTTGTTGATGAAAGCGCTGGTATGATTCATTACTGCGCTCATTTGCACATATGTAAGATGTAATTAGTTCCTGAACCAGTCACTTTTCTATTTTCTAATCTCAGTCTATTTTCATTTTTGAAGGAACATGCATTGGAAGTACTTGCTAATTCTCCATGACAAGTTGGAAATCAGGGGGAATATGATTAATTCAGTATTCCTCTGAAAGTTGAATCCCTCATGTTTTCAGAGCAACATTTTATTTTTAAACTCTCAGAGAGCTAGGACCATTAGAAATTAAATCCTGCAACAGTCTGCTTACTACAGCACAAATAGATTTGGTGGACCATTGGTAAAGACGAGATGATGACTAGCCATCAAGATTGCAGACATCATAAGATCATAGATCTAGAAATGCAAGTGCCCTTAGAGTGCATCTGGTCCAAGCCCCTAATTTTATGGTTGAGGAAACTGAGGGTCAGGGTGGTTCAGTGACTTATTTGTCCAAAGTCATCAGAAGAAATATTTAAAAAAAAAACAGCTTTCACAAACACTGGAAAATAGGTAGATTACTTGGAGTAGAAAGCCTTCCAGCTTCCAGAAGAGCTGGCTTTAACGAGATAGGCCTTAAAAATCTGAATGGCAAAAGCAACACGCTCTACTGTTTGTACATCATCTCTTTCCCCTATTTGAACCTACAGGTATCTATTGGTACTATTATCATATTTGACCATAAAGGAAATATATGCATGAAGAATGTGTCTCTTAGAGCTTGGAATCCAATTTGGACTAATGGACTTATAAAAATGATCATCACATCTCTGTACTGGGATTATGTTTTCTATTGTTTACTTATCTTCAGTTGTGTCTGACTCTTTGTGACCCCATTGGGTTTTCTTGGCAAAGATAGCGGAGTTGTTTGCCATTTCCTTCTACCGCTCATTTTACAGATGAGGAAACTGAGGCAAACAGTTAAACTACTTACCGAGGTTTATACAACTAGTAAGCATCTGAAGCTAAATTTGAACTCATGTCTTCCTTACTCCAAGTTAATTTTTTCACTGTGCCATCTACCTGTCCATAATGGTGTTTAGTCTTCTATTTTTAAGATTTTCTGTTCAGATAGAGATTTATTAGGTACCTTTCTTGATCAGTCCTCTAAGTTCCCAATTCTTAAACAGACATTTATTCCTTGGTTAGGGCTTATACGTAAATATATGTTAATTTTATTTAGTTCACTGAGAGACAATCCAGAGAAATGGGCATTTCTAGCTCTGCCAGTAACCTCAGGAGGTCAAGAGGTTGGAAGGTCCTGAGCTGGTGATTGTTTCCCAATGGGAAGTCACATGCCTAATTTCAGAACCTGCCCTTGTTACATATCTATAGTGCTGATTGAGGGGACTATCATTGCTATCTAAGGATCAAGTCTATAATTCATAACACTTATATTTGTTTACTGATGAATTGGCTGTGTGATTCCATGAGATAATGTGACTATTATTCATTTAGTTTGTGATTCTTTATAACTTAATATGGACACGTTTGTTGGCTTTGGCCACTGGGTTCTATGGTACTGTCCGGCAGTCTTGAATGTATCTGGATCATTTCAATTATTCTGGAATCTGTAGGAGCTGATTATCAAATTTCAATCGCATAAATTAATATCTTAGGAATCCTATATCCTAGATTTCTATTCTTTATTTAAACCTCAAATTATTCCATAATGCTTGGCAATGCACACAATTCTCACTTTACATAAGTGAACCATTCTGTAGACTTCTATGTAAAGAATTTTTACTTAATATAACTTTTCAGGTATATGTGGGGAAGGCAGGGAGTGAGGGAGGAAGAAAGGCAGGAAGGAGCCTGCAACCTGGAAGAAGGGGGCCAGCAAACAGTTCAAGGACAAGTGGAGACTATAGACAGAGAAGAGTGAGCAGGACGACTGGGCCAGTTACTAGACACATGGGCAGGTAGGCAGTATGGGGCAAAGGTCTATTCTCTCAGAGCCAGAAGGCTCAAGCCTCCCCTGATCTGGGGAGGGGTTGCTGTCTCTCTAAGTCAGTTCTTTCACTTTTACTTGGAAGTTTTTTAAATTTTTTTTTGTCTGTTTGTTGTTCCTTTTTTTTGGTGGGGTGGTGGTAGGCTGTAAAGCCAAGGGATGGGAACAGAGGAGATTGCACTGTACTGTACAATAAAGTTAACATACGTGTCTTTTGGCATGTGGATTTTCTTTTAGAATTCTTTACATAAAGTCAGATCTGTATAAACTGAATTTATGTAAGAGAAGAAAATAAAAGAATTTAAAAGAGCATTTATTGCATTTTCCCTGTACTCCCCAGAAATGTGATGAAAATTAAAGAGAGAATTTTTATGAAGTACTTTGCCATCTTTGAGTGAAAAGGTGCTATATAAATAGTATTACAGCACTTATTTTAAATATTTATTGTTTACATTTGCATGCCATTTCATATTTAACATCTTAATTACTTATTTCAATATTTTATCCCATCCTATATACCCAGGGAATTTATCCATCTGCCTAATCATGAAATGCTGAAGCTGGAAGGGACCTTATAAGTCATCTAGCCCAGACACCTCATTATACAGATGAGGAAGCTGGGGACTAGAGAGATAGTAACACGCTGTCATCTAATTTGTTATTGGCCAAGCGAGGCTTCATAATTCCTCATCTAATGCTCTTTCTCTTGTATCATATTGTCCCTCCATGGGAGGAAGACAAGAAGAACTTGAATTCTCTTCTGTTGGAGTTTTGATATCCCTGTGCACCTTTCTGATTATTTCAATCTATGTATGAAGTCAGGCCAACCTTCGGCTTTCTAGTGTGATCTCTGTTTCCTCTCCCAGACTGACATATATACTTTCTCCAGGCCTTACTTGTTTGGGTAAAAGACCAAGTTTTATTTGTCCTATAGCTGTGTGGCTAATGCTAATAGGTAATTGGTACTTGGAGTCATTGCTGTCCTCACTGACTTTTTTGTGCATTCCTACCTTGGTACAGTAAATCTTAGTTTCTGGCCTTCCTTTGTTAAGTCACTTGAGATAAGAGCTGACCTGTTGCTAGAACCTTGCTGACACAAGTGACTCCATGTTTTGCCACTGATTTACACACTCACATTGTTCTTATGTACCCAATATAGATTTAGTCAGCCACATTTAGGCAAGGAATTCAAGGTTCTATTGATCATAATCAGTCTTTCAAACATCATGTGATTCATGTGTTCAGGGTTAGCAAACTTTCTTAATCACAACATCTCTCTGATAATGGAGGGGGTGTCCTCAGTCCAGGCCACCCCTAATTCCTCTCTTCCCCTCAGTCCCTGTGAATCTAAACCAGCAACAACAATCAGATACAAACGCAAAGACCCAGAGATCTGGGCTCTAGATCATAATGCACATCCCTTCCTACACCTGAACTTGACTTTGAGACTGTGTTGTTATTGTTGTTGAATCATGTCAGACTTTTCATAACCCCATTTGGCATTTGCTTGGCCAAGATACTGGAGCAGTTTGCATTTCCTTCTCCAGCTCATTTTACAAATGAGGAAACTGAGGCAAACAGGGTTAAGTGTCTTGTCCAGAGTCACATAGCTAGTAAGTATCTGAGGACAGATTTGAACTCAGAAGAATGAGACTTACTATCTCTAGGCCTGGCACTCTGGCCACTGTACCACCTACGTGACCCAGTGTAAGACTATAGGACTAGGGAACTGAATGCTTAAATACCTATAAGTAATGAACTGCCTTACTTGGGATCCTTTGTGTGCTTATATTGCTTCTCAATACCTTACTCATTATCTCCTTACACTTTCTGATGCATGTTTGTTTTAGAGATTGGGTCTCTATCTCACAGTCTAGAAGTGCAGCAGCCACTAATCACTGATATGGAAGCTTTGATCGTTCTGCCTTTGCTCAGCATGGGTTCACTCCACTCTCTTCAGCTTGGTGTCTCCACTGCAGGAGCTCACCATACTGGTACCAGATTTTAACATAGATATTCCACTGTCTCTAGGCTGTGTGCAGCTCCGAATTCCCAGGCTCAAGTCTTCCATTAGCATCAGCCTCTCCAGTAGCCCAGTTACAGGTGTGGGGCACCACATCCAGCTTGTTGTGCTTTTAAATCTTGTTTTTGTTGTTTGAATGACAAGACTTTTGCTCAGTCTTCCTGGATACCATATAGAATCTATGCCAATTAGCTTGAAACTAGTGAGGGAAGAATCAGGAAACTATTTTAGAAAATAGGGTCCTGGGAACATAAGAGATCATTTAAAGAAAGCTAAGGGGCACAATGAATAGAGTATTGGTTTAGAACCAGGAAGCCTTGGGTTTGAATTATGCCTCAGGCATTTACTTAGCTAAGTGACCTGGTCAAGTGACTTAAACTTTGTTAGCCCCATTTTTTGTTATCTGTAAAAATGGAGATAATGGTATCCACATCATATAGTTGTGATGAAGTTCAAATAACACGTTTAAAATGCTTTGAAAACTTTCAAGTGCCACCTAAATGCTAGGTGTTATTATTACCCTGTAACTTGACATCTTCATTTTTCAGATGACAAAGTTGGATCCCACAGAGTTTAAATGATTTGCCTAACATCACACAGTAAGTGAAAGCAGGCAGATCTGAACCCAAGTCTACTGGCAACAAATTAAACTGCAATATCTCTAGGTTTTTTTCCTTTTATCTTCTAACATATATCAAGATATTTTGATATATCTTGTATATCACATACATATAATGCAATGTATGTGATATATTACTTTATATCACATGATATTATATATATACATATATACACACACACACACACATATATATATATATATATACACACACACACAGATACATACATGACTGAGCACTCATTGAACTCCTGGTATGATTTTTGATCAGGCCAAGTTTTAAAGTCCATTTCATAAAATCTATTGTGCCTGCAGGGGCTCTGTGTGAGAATAGATGGCTAATTGTCCCCACTACAAATCCCCAGTTAGGTTTAAATCAATATGGCTTTGTTTTCAAAGGCAACATTTAGTTTTATTTTGAATATTTTCATAGATCAACTCAGAGACTAAGAACTAAGAGGAAGAGTGGAGATAACCTTCCATAAATCTTGAAAACCTATCATATTTTTTTTTCTTTTCATTCCTCAGAAAAAAATAAGGATGAGATCAGCTGAGATAGAATAGAAAAAAAAAAGATTTTAAGCTAAACTTCACTGGGTTAATAGTTAACTGAAAGGAAACAGTATCTTTCAGTATTTTAATATTCCATGAAACCTGAAAAGTATATCACAATATATTAAGAACTGTATTTTGGCTTCTGTAGAATCACAGAACTGGATGAATTATCAAATACCATTTAGTACAATTTGTTTATTTTATAGTGAAGAAAAGTGAAATGCTTAGATCTTAGTCAAGTGACTTCCTCAAGGTGAACCAGTTAGTTAATGGCAGACCTTGGATTAGAACTCAGGTCTACTGAATACTAGTCCAGTATTCTTCTTACTTTTCCCAATCATTCTGTCTCCTCTTCATGGAGTAATCATCTTTTTTATTTCTTTTCCTTTACAAAGTCTCTTGGACTTAATTTTCCCAAAAAAGAGTTTCCCTACTACCTGTGTGCTTTTAGGTGAATCATTGGATATTCATACACCTCAACTTCTTTCACTGAAAAATAAAGACATTGAACTAAAAGGAAACTAAGGTTGCTTCCAGTTCTAGACCATTGATCTCATGATAAGATAGTATGTGAATTTAAAAAAATGAAATTTTTGGAGAAAGGATGAAACAGAGCTAATTTGTCAAGTGAATAAGGAAAGAGACAATGTTAGAATGTTTTTCTAGGACATTGCTGGTCCCAAGGTGGCATGGAGTCAGAAGAGAAAATAGGAAAGGCTAATCATTAGAATTTCTCATCTTAAAATTACAATGCGTTCTTTGTAGAGCATTTAATAAATTGTTGACTTACTAAAGCACGAATTAATAACAAAGGCTGCCTTCATTAAAGCCCTACTTTGGTTCTTCACTTGTTTGGAGAGGTCACTGATTTGTTGAAGGTTATGCCAATAGAGGGCAGGCTTGGAAAGTCCCATCTCAAAGAGTTTTGAGATCAGGCTCCATGTTGAACTTGGACTCTATTGTCTGAGGACTAGAAAGTTTCATTAGCAGAAGCAACAGCTGGGTGATGAATGTTTATTTTGTAACCTCAATGTATGATGATTATCTACTAAGCTATGCATGGATTGTGAGCACTATCCCCAGAGAGAAGGCCAGTGTTGGTGAAAGCCTAGAACTGTTAAAGAATAAATGCTCAGCTTGAACACTAATGTTAAAAATACCCAAATAGGTATGTGGACCAAACAGATAATTCCTATCACAATTATGCTTTGCCTGTGACCAAATCACTCCTGACAACCTTCTGTTGTTTAAATGTGAGAGGTTATTCAATGGAGTATCCTACCAGTATCAAGCCCATTACTATTCTTATATTACATATGACATCTGGGCACTAGGATCATAGTATAACATGGCTTAAGTATTATGAAATATACATGTGAAACTGTCTCTGTCTCCACAAGATACAGCTTCGGTGCCACTGTGGAAAGACCATTGAACCTGGAGTTATAAAATGGAGGTTTGAGAGAGTAAATTGGTGCAATGGATAGAAATATGGCCTTCTAGTCAGGAAGACCTGGTTTCATGTCCTTCCTCAGCAACATACCAGTTATGTGACTATGAACAACTCACCTAACCTCTCAGAGCCTCAGGAAACATTATTTATTGCATAGACTTGTGAGGATCAAATGAAATAATGTATGTCAGATACTATATGAATGTGAGTGGTCACAATTATGTGAGAGATAAAGAAAAAGACTGGATGGTGATTTCACTGATAAAGAGAACTTCTACATGAAGGTATGTCTGTTTTTGTTGTGAGCTAAGTCCTTCCCAGAAAACCAGTAAGTACCTGTAGTACAATTTAGATATTGATCTTAGCCCAGATCTTAGACCTCCCATTAGCATCAACACATCATCAAAATGCATCTGTCAATACTAGAAGGCTGTATTCAGTCAAATGATCAGAGTGACTAACAATGCTATATTTATATGGCATTTTTGACAGTTATTCCTGCAATCTAAAAGAATAATGGAACTAAATAAAGACGGAAAAATTCTCACACTGACCATAACTCTGCCAGGCAATCTTGAAGTGACCAGTTTTAAGGAAAAGTTGCTGAGTTTCTTGATCTCCCTCCAAAACTCAACTAAATATGAAAACACTGACAAGAACAAGGATAAACTAATGGGGTGGGAGAAATGAAGAGAATAAGAAAAATAGAAGGTAGAAGAAATATAGGGAGAAAGGGAAGAAACAAAAAGAGAAAAGGAAAAGTGAGATGAGAAGAGAAAGAGAAGGCAGAGAAAGAGTTGGGCTAAGACTTAATATCCTGGCAGTCATTTTAATGTCTGTACAAAAGAATAGCAGAATAGTACAGGATGAAGTAAAAGACTTGAGCAGAGATTTTAAAAATAGCAAACAATATTAAATGATCACTGAGAAAACTGGTCAGCATTGACTCTCTGCCTGTCAGACTTCATGAAATAACTTTTCTCCCAATCCATAGTATTTCATTTAATGTATCTGTGGTCTCCCCTGATAGAGTGATAAATAGAGCTTCTTGAGAGCAGGAACGGTTTCAGTCAGTAAGTCAATAAGAATTCATTACATACCTACTATCTGCCAGACACAAGGCTAAGCACTGGAGACACAAAGAAAGAAAAACACTATCCTGGCTCCCAAAGAGTTCACAGTCTAATGTTTCCTATTTTGTCTTTGACACATATTGCTTGACACATGCACCTGACACATACATGGTAGGCATCTGATAAGTGCTCATTGATTGATTCACTGACAACAAATCATGCCAAACTAACCTTATTATTTTCTTTTGATAGGGTTATTGGTTTAATGGGGCAAAGAGATGCCCTAGAATTTCATGCAAAACATTTGAAAAAAAGGTCTTTCATGCTATCCTGTGGAAGAGATGAGAAGACATGAACTAAACAAAAGATGTCAAACTCTCAGACTCTAGGCTGCTGGGTCTGAAAAACTCAGTCCCAAACCAAGTTAAATATAATTAGAAAGTGTTTAACAACAAGAAATACAATGCAGCATAGATCATATTAATTTGTGGTTTTCTAAGTGAACATGCAGTCTGCAGGTTTTTGTTTCTATTTGAATTTGCTGCCACTGAGCTAGATGACAGTATCATTAAGTGGATTTGAAAAATTCGTTGCTGCTTGTATGATTGTTCCAAGGAGTGACCATTAGTGACTGGCTATCAGTCTGGAATGATGGTAATAGTGATTCTAATGTAGTGGATACTTGTAATACAGTGGTGCCCCCAGGCATATATCCAGATTCAGGATAATTATTGAATCAAAGGTTTTGATGATAAGCTTATCAAGTTTGGAAATGACAGAGAGCTGAGAGAGACAGCTAAAACTTGTAAGGCAAAGTTGGTATCCATAAAGATTTAGGCCAAATCTAAAAAGATTATTTTTTAAATTTATAGTAACTCTGTGGTGGTTAAGAATTGGAAACTGAAGAGATGCCCATCCATTGGGAAATGGCTAAACAAGCTGTGGCATAACATTAAAGTGGAATATTATTGTGCTATAAGAAATGACAAGCAGGATGATTTGAGAAAAACCTGGAAAGATTTGTATGAACTGATACATAGTAAAATGAACAGTAACAGCAATATTGTTTGATGAAGAACTGTGAATGACTTAGCTATTCTAAGCAATATAATCATCTAAGACAATCTCAAAGGAATAATGATGAAGCATACTATCTACCTCCAGAGAAAGAACTGATATGGATTCAATATAGACTGAAGTATGGCATTTTTCACTTTCTTTTTTTCAATTTTTTCTTTGAGTCTTCTTGTAAAAAATGACTGATATGGAAATGTTTTACATAATTGCACATATATAACCTACATCTGATTGCTTATCATTTCAGGGAAGTGTGAGGAGACAGGAGGGAGGAAAAGATAGAATTTTGAACTCAAAACTTTAAATAAAAATGTCAAAAAGTGGAAAATAATAAAAGCCATGATAAGAATCCCCAAAAAGATTAAATTTTAAAAGTATATGCATATGCGGGGCAGCTAGGTAGAGCAGTGAGTAGAGCGCTGGCCCCAGGGTGGGAGTCAGGAGGACCCGAGTTTGGTTCCAGCTTCAGACACTTAACACCCACACACATACACACACACACACACACACACACAAAACCACTAGCTGTGTAACCTTGGGCAAGTTACTTAACCCCAATTGCCCTCCAAATAGGAAAAAAAAAAAAAAATATATATATATATATGCATATGTATATATGTACATACATATATACAGTCCTATACTTGGATTTGCAAGAACAAGATGGGAGAATCCTCTAGAGAGGAGCTTGTATGAAAATATCTGGGGGTGACGGTGGGGCAGTTAGTGGGTCATACGCTCAATATAATTGAGAGTCCAACATGGTATGCTCAAACTTAATGCTATCTTAGGATGTATTCATAGAGGCACAATGTCTACAATGAGGGGGAGAGGTGATAGTCCATCTGTATTCTGTCTTGGTCAGACATCTATTGTGATTACCACACTTTTAGGATGTTGATAAGCTGGGTAATGACCCCAGGTGGTAATTAGTATGGTATACAGTCTCAAGACCATTTGGACAGATTGCAGATGTTTAACTTAGAGAAGAGAAAACTTAGGGATTTAATGTAGTTGCCTTCAAATATTTGAAGGGCTTCCATGTGGAAAGATTATACACATTCTTTTTGGCCCCAGAGGGATTAACTAGGAGCAACCAATGGAATTTTAGATGAGAGAGACTTTGACTTAAAGTAGAAAAAGCATCCTAACTTCCTAGAACTATCCCACGATGGCATAAACAGCTTTAGGAGGTTTTGTTTTTTCTTGTGCATGGCACTACATTGATTTTTCTGATTTAGTGGCTGTGACCAAAAAAAAAAAAGTGCCTCCACCCCATCTTAAACACAAGTGTCTCATTTTATCAATGTCTTATGGACCCATGCCCTGAAACCATCTTAGAAATGAACCTGCTTTCAAGGTCCTCTTTTTACAATCATAATCAATAATGATAATTTGTATTATTATCAACTATCCTTTACATAGCATTTGAAGGTTTGCAAAGTATTTTATAAATATCTCATTGGATCCTCACCACAACACCAGGTAGCGTTATTATTGTTCCCACTTTATTGATGAGGAAACAAAAGGAGAGGTTAAGTAAACTGCCCAGCATTACAGAGCTAGTAAGTAGCTAGATCTTAACTCATTGTCTTTCTGACTTCAGGACCATAGCTTTGTCCACTTCATCTCAAAGCTGACTCTAGCTTGCTGCAACTTAATCCTATTAGATGAGGCTTGAGATGGTTCTGCCCTTTCCCAAATTTCACTGTAAAAGGCTTCTAGCAGTTCTGTGATCTGAAGTGAACCTCCCTTGTCTGAGCTCATATTGTGCTCATTTTATATTAATTTAACAATTAGCCTAGTGCTACCTTATAGCATCTCTCCTCTAGTTGCTTTGAACTGATATATAGAGGGGAGTAAGGGAAGTTGATCTCTTACCAAGCAACCCCTCCCCCATTATGTAATCCCAGAAAGAGGCAAATAATAAGGTTTTAAATGAAAAAAAATGTAGTGAACGTGTGTGCCTGTGTATATGTGTGTATCTATACACACCTATCTATCCTATACGCCTTTAAGAAGCAGAAAAAAAAATTGTGATTGAAATGTGATTGGCAGAAGATTGACCACAACCATGAAAGGCCCATAAAAAGCTTACTTCACAATTCTGTGGTCTATCCAGGTAGGGTAGCTATAAAGGAAGACTCCAACCCTGAGAAGGAATTACTCTTCACTTTTTAGGGTGGGGTTTCTCTCTTCTTCCTGCCCCACCCCCCCTCACCTTGTCACTTTACAAAAGAGTTTCCTGCCTAGTAGGAGATGCCAACAAGAACATCCTCATCAACATCACCAAGAAAAACACCCACACCAAAGGGGTGAACAGGGAATGGCAGAGAATTAGGACTCACACACTCTGTCTCTCTCTGTCTCTCTGTCTCTGTCTCTGTCTCTGTCTCTCTCTCTCTTTCCTCTCTCTCTCTCTGTCTCTCTCTCCCTCTCTCTCTTTTCCTCTCTCTCTCTGTCTCTCTTTCTTCTCTCTCTGTCTCTCTCTCTTTTCCTCTCTCTCTGTCTCTCTTTCCTCTCTATCTCTGTCTCTGTCTCTCTGTCTCTTTCTCTAACATACACACACACACACACATCTCTCCTTTCTCCACTCTCTCCAGAAAGCTACAAGCATGGAAAGAAAAGAAACACTTTTAAGGAATGAAATCTGGCAGCAGAGAAGAGAACTAGTTATTGATTCAAGAGATAATTAATCCTGTAACTTGGAGATTAACACTCTTAAAAAGGGAGACATTCCAGGAAATCAGCTGAATAAACCCTCCATAGAGCCATTGCGTCTGAGAGGAGAAGCATAAGGACACCATAAGAAGACAAAGGACAATAGGGCCCAGCCATACTGGAGACAGGCCTTGCCTTGGCTGCATGTGCTCCCTACAAGCATACTTACCACTACATTAATTTCTGTTTTTTCCTCCCTCTTCCTACTGACAGCATATCTGTGGGAAACTGAGCCCAGGGTTTATGGTAGAGAATATTGTATAGCTCTTATTCTTACAATGCCACCTTGGTAAATGTCTTTTTTTTTTTAAGTTGATTGGGTCTACTGGCTGACTATATTCTCATGGACATTAGTGGGTGTTCATGAGTTACAGTTATAGGAGTCCAGACACAACACTGTATCCTGAAACCTGAGTGTAGTAACTATCCCAGGACAATATCTTCATATATTTAAATCTTACTCTGCTATTTAATTTTCCATGTATTTAGATCTTTTCTCCCCAAATGGAATGTAAGCTCCTAGAAGTTTGCAGTCATCTTTTATACTTACCCTTACATTCTTACCATGCCTAAAACCATGCCTTCCCTGTAACAGAGACTCAAATAATATTTGTTGATTTTATTTTATTTGCTTTAGTGTTATAATGAAGTTCTCGTGCACTTATTAAATTCTTCCTGGGACTTCATCTAAATCCCTCCTTTGGCAATTGAAACTCATTCAATTTATTCTTTCCTCAGTGAAAATGGAAACCAATTGTTCACAATAGTGTCAAATCTCTTCTCATACTTAAAAACTTATTTCATCCATTCTCAGCATTTTCTTCCTTCCAGGTAAAATAGCCTGTTCTCATGAGCCTGCTCTTGAAATCATGCATCACCGGATAAGATTTTGATGGATCTTCTTCACATAGTTATTTGTCATTCTTTAACATCATCTCCAACATTCAGGAAGTCATTCCAGTTGCCAGGCTGCTATGCCTTCTCCTCTGAGATCACCCTTTACCTGCTCTGCAAGTATCTTGACTGCACCTGGTTATTTATCTCCTCCATTAAATTATGAACCCTTTTGCCTTTCTCTGTGTCCCCAGGGTTTAGCACAGTGCTTGGCACACTACACACTCAAATGCTTATTGACTTGCTGATAATCTTACTAATATTTTCTACATACAAATAACTATCACCTAGATTTTTGGGGAGAAACACACCTTAATTATCTGTTGAAAAATCACAGAAGGTAAAGTGAATGTAAAAAGTGAAAGGAATTATGTGAAATTATGTGAAACAAGTTTAAATGTTTTTTAGAGAAAATATTGTTGAAAGTAAAATGTTGTTGAAAGTAAACTATGAAGATGCAGGGAAAGGGTAGGAATAATAATGGTTAATAACTAACATTTATCAAGTACTTAAGGTTTGCATTGTGCTTTCCATATGGTATCTCACTTGATCCTCACACCCAATGCTGTGAGGTAGGTGGCTATTGTTAACCTTATTTTTCTTGTTGTTGTTTTGACCCCATTTGGGGCTTTCTTGGCCAAGATACTAAAGTGGCTTGTCATTTCCTTCTCTGTGTCAGATATGGAAACTGAGGCAAACAAAGTTAAGTAACTTACCTAGGGTCACACAGCTACTGTGTTTCCCCGATAATAAGACACTGTCTTATTAATTTTTTTGGACAGAAAAACACCAGAGGGCTTATTTTCAGGGGAGGGCTTATTTTAATGGACATTGACAGCAATTTTAATAAACAGGTAAATGTGAACAAAAAAATGTACCTTTATTCAATAAGCAAATCACTGGGGAAGAACAGGATGACCCGCTCACTGCTGCAGCTCTGATTGGATGCAGCTCGGAGTGCGGCATGCGTTTCACAGGGGGGGACGGTGTAATGTAGCGTGTAGCGCAGGGGATCACCTTCACTACAGTAGCAATCTCAATAGGGCTTATTTTCGGGGGAGGGCTTATTTTAGAGGAATCTTACACAGTAAGGGGAGGGCTTATTTTCGGGATAGGTCTTATTATCGGGGAAACACGGTAGTAAGTGTCCAAGGTCAGATTTGAACTCAGGAAGATGAGTCTTCCCGACTCCAGGCCAGGTATTCTATCTTCTGAACCACCCAGGTGCCCCTATTTTACAGACAAGCAAATACATCTAATACACCACTCATTTATGCAATTGTATAGAAAGGAATATATGCAGAGGGAATTAAAATTGGTAGAAAATCTTCCCAGTTAACTCAGGGCTCTGGTGCTATTCCCTTGGATTGGATTCCAATTCCCACATTAACAGGCACGTTGGGAGAATCTATGAAGAGGAATTGTGCTGGATTTGTGACCCAGCTGGTCAGTATGGCAGGGCTCCTGCTGGGGCACATCCAGAGTGCTGAGAACTAAGAAATGACTGTGATAATGATTTAGACTTTCCCATTGTTTGACTGGGTCAGTGTTTGCAAAGCCCTTCCTCTATGAAATGCACAGTAATGGGTGTCTTGTAATAGTAAGAGCTAGTTATGCAAAGATAACAAAGACACCCTTTCCAGAATTTACTACATCAGATATAAGTTAGACATGTAAATAACTTACTGCAAGGCAACATGGGATATGTGTTCTAGAAATGATGCAGAGAGCAAGGAAGGAATAGAGGACCTAGAGTTACTTCTGGCTATTAAATGTGGTGGAGAGGAATTCTGAAAAGTTTCAACAAGGAGAAAGAATTAAGTTGGCTCTAGAAAATGAGTAGGATTTAGAAAGATGGAAATGGGAGAAGGAGCGTTCTTAAAAGAGGGGGCAAGGGGCAGCCAGGTAGCACAGCAAGTAAGAGCACAGGCTCCAGTGTCGGGATGACCTGGAGATCGAATCCCAGGCTTAGACACTTAGCACCCACCCAGAAACACCTGGCCGTGTAACCTTGAGCAAGTTACTTAACCCCAATTGCTTAAAAAAAATAAAATAAAAATAAAAGAGGGGGCATTATAGAGAAAAAAATTATGAAGGGTGGAAAAGTGTTTTAAATAATAGTGAATCATGATTTGACTGGGTTGCATCATAGTAGAGGAGAAAGAATTAAAACTCTCTGATGTTTTTCACTTGTGTGACCCAGGGCAAGTGACTTTGCCTGCAGGGGCCTAAGTTCCTTCATCTATAAATGAAAAGATTGGACTAGATGGTCTGCTCTACATTTGTAATGCTAGGCTCCTAAAGGGAGTGGTGACAGATGAAACTGGTAGATTGAGTGAGAGCATGAAAGCCCTTGAATGGTAAGGTAAGATATTTGGTCTTTGGTGAGGAGAATAAGGAAAGCATAAATAGTGAATTTCACAGCTAATTCAAATCCTTTTTTTTTTTTTTTTTTTTTTTTTTTGGGGGGGGGAGGCAGGGCAATGGGGGTTAAATGACTTGCCCAAGGTCACACAGCTAGTACGTATTAAGTGTCTGAGGCTGGATTTGAACTCAGGTCCTCCTGACTCCAGGGCCGGCTCTATTCATTGCACCACCTAGCTGTCCTAAATCCTTTCTTTTAGCCAATACTTTTCTCCTCTATTCACAGAGAATTTAGCGGATAGATAGGTGGCCCAGTGGGACTTGGGAGCAGGAAGACCTAATATCAAATCCTGCTTTCGCCACTTAATAGCCTGGTGCCTCTGAACAAGTCACCTGAGATCTCTTTGCTTCAGTGTTCTCTTCTGTAAATTAGGGATGATGATAACACCTGTGTCACACGGCTGTTGTGAGGATAAAATGAGATGATATATGTAAAGCAATTCATAAGGAAATCAGATGATTCATTCGACTTGAATGATTGTTATTGATAAATCAAGGCCATCCTTAGGAGGCTGTAGGTCTTCTCTCCCACTACTTTAAATCAGATTAAATTACACTAAAATAAACATAAAGTTAGGAAAGGGAAAGGAATCTACAGAAAGGCTACATGTGGCCTGGAAGACACATGGAAAGACATTCTTTCCCTCTGCTAAGAACTGCTGGTGCTGTGGGGCATATGTATGCTTATATTTGTGTGTATATATGTGTGTGTTATATATGTATATGTATATTTGGCAGCTAGCTGGTATCCTGCATAGAGTGCATGCCAGGCCTAGAATCAGAAAGACTCATCTTTTTGAGTTTATATCTGGCTTCAGACACTTACTAGCTGTATGACCCTGGGCAAGTCACTTACTCCTGTTTGCCTCAGTATCCTCTTTTGTAAAATGAGCTGGAGAAGGAAATGGCAAACCACTCCAGTATCTGTGCCAAGAAAACCCCAATGGGGTTTCAAAGAGTCAGACATAACTGAAAACAACTGAACAAGAACAAAAATGCTTATGAAACTCAGTATTTTTTGTTTTGTTTTTACCTGATAACTTCAGTTGCATCCCCCAACCCACTACTTCATGAGTCACTGCCCCAAAACTGATACTTGAAATAGGCCCCAGGCCTCCCAGCTCAGCACCTTGATTTGATGTCCTCTATGGAAAACTGGTGTGAATGAATTCTTTATGAAAATGTGAGCATCTCTTCCTACTTTCTAAATGATCAGCGGTAAATATAATCATTTGATAAGACAGAGAAATGGAACTATTTACAAACTCTACCTGATAAAAGAAAAAAAAATCACTTCAAGGTTATACTTTATCCTGTACCATGTGAATTGTTTTGAACACCATCTAAGATGTGCACATGTAATGGATGAAAGTGTACCAATTATGATAGAATCACATAGTAATTATTTTGTTGGAACAAGAAGTTCCAGTGTGTATAAAATTTGTCCCAGCTCAATCTTACATGCACAGTAAAAGTGAATTACAAATATTTAGCTATTTGGAAAGGAACAGAAGAGGTAAGAGTATTCCCCATTCTTATTTTTTTAAAGCACATCACAGACAGAAGGAAGAAAGTTTAGTCTGAAAAATTAAATCTCCATCAGTCTCACCATCTCACTGTAGGCAGCTTTCTTACTTGTTAAACAGAGAGATAAGGACAAGTATTAGAGATAGAGGAAAGACAAGGTGTACAAAAATATCAGCTAACCTTTCAGAGGTCCTGACCACTCATAAGATTTATGCACAAAGATGTTTCGCTCTGTGCCTGTGACACTTGAATACAATGAGCTTTTTCCTCTCACAGTTCATCACAAACACTTCAGAGAGCAATTCTGAGCAGGATACAGCAAGTGTAGTACATGAGGACCTCTTTACAGAAGACTGCTGGCCCTTTGAAATTCATCTTGACCAGTCTGTGAAAGAAGCAAGAAGGCCATGGGGTTTGGAAGCCCCATGATTGGAGGTGTTCATTGTAATGGCCAAATGCATGGGTTGATGGAAGAGAGGAGAAAGGAACACTCAATACTCCTCCTTCCATATATTCCCTATAACTAGCACCAGTTTCTCTAAAACATATAGAATTTAACTTAAAAAAAATCTAATGCACAGAAACACATTGTGGGTGATTGCATTCCATTGTTCTGCCCATATGGCTCACTTCCCTTCCATAGCTGCAAATACATTTGGGCTTAACTCCTGAGTAGAGGGATACATTTTTGGAGTGTGTGTACTGTATTTATTTTCATTATTTTGTGTACTTCTTTGTGTAAAGTCTCTGCAGATGAGAACTGCCAACTCATGTTTTCATATTGGAGAGTTGCCAGAAGCACAGAGAGGTTATGTGTCCAAGGCAAGATTTGAAATCCAAGACAAGTTTTCTAGAAATCCAAGACTAGTTTTCTATCAACAACGCCATACTGTCTCTCATGTTGATATCACAAGAACTTAAATTCCCAGATAATCCAGTGCTTGCTACATGCTAAACAGTTAATAAACGGTGCTGTGAATAGAGAGAGCATTGGACCTGGAATCAGGAAGTCCTGAGGGTCAGATCTGGCCTCAGACACTTATTAGCTGTGTGACCTTAGGCAAGTCACTTAACTTCTGTCAGCCTCAGCTTTCTCATATGAAAAATGGGAATAATAATAGCACTTACCTCCCAGGGTTTCAGTGAGACTCAAATGAGATAATAATAGTGAAGAACTTGGCAAAAATGCATATAAATGTTAACTATTGTCATTAAATAATTTTCTATTCATTCATTCATCTAAAATCCTCATTCTTACTAAGTTTCTGTCTCCTGAAATATTAAATTGTATATTTAAGAAGAAGCTAACTCTGATAAACTTGTCTGTTTACCTTCTCATTTAAGACATAGGATCAGAGCTTTAGAGCTGGAAGAGGTTTAGAGGACATCTAGTCCACCCCATTTTATTTTATTTTAGATTTTTTTTGCTTTTTGCTTTTTTGGAGGGGGGAAGGTAGGGCGATTGGGGTTAAGTGACTTGCCCAAGGTCACATGGCTAGTTTTTTGTGTTAAGTGTCTAAGGCTGGATTTGAACTCAGGTCCTCCTGACTCCAGGGCTGGTACTCTATTCACTCTGCCCACCTAACCACTTCTAGTCCACCCCATTTTAAAGATGAAAGGAACAAAATTACTTGTCCAAGGTCACATAGGAAGTTAGTGACAGAAATGTAATTGAACCTAGGTCCTTTGACTCCAAGTCCAGTGTACTTCCCATGGTACCAATTGACCAACACTTTTTTCATCTCATCTCTTAGAAGGCCCATTCTGTTATAAGTAATGATAACAAGAACTATGGACTATTTCCTCTTTTTTAAACCTCTGTCACATCACAGTGCAGTTGGTATTCAGTAAATGTTGACTAAGTGATGCTGCAACAAAAAAGGTCCTCATGAAAGGTGGAAGAAAGAAGGAAGCAGAAGACTTAAATAACAACAGCCTGATTCAGCCAATAGAAATTTATAATAAATCCTTGAATATGAATGAAAGTCTAATTCATAATGAAAAAGACCAGAGGACTGTGACTCAATTCTGGATTTTTTTTTTATTTGTGGCTTATTTGGTCATATTGAGATTTTTTTTTTCAAGATGTCCTTAGAATCCCACTCTCACAGACAAGGTTCACGTTATGTGGCTGGGAGGCCCTAGGGTTCAGTGGATGGGGCCTTGTGTTTGGAGTTAGAGGTTGAAACATTTAGAATCTAGACCACTCAAGGGAAAAGGAAAATCAAAGGGGACCTTTTTTATTGTCATATTTGAGTTTCTTTAAAAGGAAGATTTTTTTTTCCTCAGAGGGCTTCAATAATTTCATTTCCAAAAACTCCCTACCTCCAACTTTACCCCACCTCCCAATCCAATCAGGGAGGTAAGGTAGTGTGGTAGAAATAACACTAGAGCAGGTATGGGGTTGTCTGAGTACTAACGCTAGATCTGCTACTAACTGAACTGTTCAGTGAGCCATTTTACCACCCTCTGACTCAATTTATTCATCTGTAAAATAAAAGCACTAGACCTGATGATTTCTAGGTCCCTGTCAGCCCTAAAGACTCTAAGTGATCTCTCCTTCTCTCACTAGACCCTGTTAGCAGCCCTGCCATGTGCTAATATTTCTTTTTTTATTATATGTATACTTTTTGCACATGACTGAGATGAATGACTTGGTCACCTTTGTATGCCTTAGCATCGATCACAATGTACTACACAGAGAAGGTGAAATGTTGGTATTCTCTGTAACTTATTTTCCTAACCATTGAAAGATTCTTGAAGTGTTAGGGGAAAAATATTGTGATATATAATGATAGTTTAGTTAATTTACTTGAAGCAGCTGAGAGGATCTGTAGATGGCACACTGGGTCAGGGAGGGTTGAATTCAAATCTAGTATCAGACACCTATACCAGCTGGGTGACCTTAGGCAAGTCACTTAACCTCTGCTTGTCTGTTTCCTCAACTGTATAATGGGAATAATAATAATAACTACTTCCAAGGGTTGTCATGAATATCAAATGAGATAATATCTATTTTTTCAAAAGCACTTAGCATTGTGCCTGCCACATAACAAATGTGGCATATTAATGCTAGCTACTATCATAATTAATTCTGATAAAAGATTCGGTGACCCTGATTTCTTCCCTTTTCCTTAAACAAGACACTTGATCTCTTGTCCCAAGGCATTTTCACTGACAGTCCTTATACCTGGAATATTGTTACTCCTCATCTCTGTTTCTTAGATTCTCTTTCTTCAAATCCCAGCTAAAGTCTCACCTCCTGTAGGAAGATGTTCCCAACCACCCTCCCCCACCACCACCCCCCACTCAATTCTAGTGCACTCCTTCTGTGGATTATCTCCAATTTGCCCTGTATACAGCTCGTTTGTACACAGTTTTCTTGTTGTCTTCCCAATTAGACTGTGAGCTCCTTGAGAGCAGGGACTGACTGTCTTTTACCTTTCTCTCTATTCCCAGGATTTAGCAAGGAGTCTGGCACTTGAAAGGTTCTTAGTAAATGTTTATTGACTGAGTGATAAAAGGAAGAGGATATCTTTTAGCACGTCATTGATTATAATCTTGTTTTTTGGTCTAGATCTGTGATTTCACCAGAATTGAGAACTTTCAGTAAGTAGTTTCCTTCTATTCATGCACAGAAACAACTATTAAATAAGAGTCACATAAGCCAAGATATGGAAGAGGTGGGTCTTGAACCTTGGTTTTTCTGACTCTAGACTATCTCTAGACACTATTCTACATTGCCTTTCACAGTAAATGTGGGGGGGGGGGCGCGGGTGGGAGAAATCTTGTCTCCAACCTATAGTGACAACCAGAACAGATATATGATTAATAAAGTGATCATGAAATCTAGAAAGCAGACCTTTTTATTTCATTTATTCATTCATTCATTTCAGGAGTTTTCAGAAAATTTGAGTAGATTTCCTTAGTGCCCTAAAAGTTGCATACTCCCTATGAGCAAAATGCACTCTCATATTGTTTTAATATTTGGGAAACATGCAGGAAACAAACTATTTACTCTTAGAACAATGGCTTTCAAACTAATTATACTATTATGGCTGCTGGGTTGAAGGCAATGAAAAGGAAAAACTTATTTTTTCATTGTTTAGAGATTTAGAATTATTATATTTTTGAGTCCAGGGGCATTAAAACTTCCTCCTCGTGTATAAAACACAATCATGTCTATCCCCTATAGGCATGTGCAGCTCCAGAACACTAAAACTTTGAACTCTTTCCTTATATTTTATAATTAAAAAAGAAAAACACTATGGTATCATAGTATAACATGTTTTAAATATTTTAAAAGAACAAGATGTATATTATTTTATATTAAGTTGTTTTTAGCATTTTCAATGTAAAATAAACTATTAATATATAAACTATCAAATGTAAAATAAATTTAATATCTAGATCTTAAGAGAATTCAAATGGTATTAAAGGAAAAATGGGATTCAAAAAATATAAAACTCTGATTGTATGGGGTGGATAGGTGGCCCAGTGAATAGAGCACAGGCTCTGGATTCAGGAGGACATTAATTCAAATCCAGCCTCAGACCCTTAACACACACACACACACACACACACACACACACACAAAACTAGCTGTGTGACCTTGGGCAAGTCACTTAACCCCAATTGCCCTACCTTCCCCCCTCCAAAAAAAAATCTGATTGTAAAATAAAGAAATAAATTTGACAAACAGACATAGTTGAAAGCTACTGTAAACTAAAATGAATGCTTAAAATTAATGATAATACAATGTGGTCTCCCCCAAAAGAAAAAAAATGAAGTCTCATTTATTAGCTACAACAATCACAAAAAGCATGACCTGGGGGAATTGGGCAGAGTAGAGGGACTTGTACTGGGTTTGTTATTCAGCCCATGCCTGGGACCAATGAAAGTGACTGCAAATTCAGGCTTGATGATGGTGAGAAAGACCATCAAGGACAAGCCTGTGGCTGCCAAGAGTATATTACACCCTGAGCCAGTTCTCCTTTGCCCATGGGTACTATTCCAGGTGATGACCTAGAGGTCAGTGCTTCAGTTCTGTGGCAGAAGGATCGTCACTGAAAAGGAGGGTGGCATAGCCAACATATAATAAACAGATGGTTTGAAACCTGTTACCAAACAGCCATGCTTCAATGAACTGAAGTCAATTTTATTTTTTCCTCCTAATTGCTTTTTTCCTATTAACCTTGGGGAATTTAAAGCATGTACATAGTATGTCTATTGGGTAATCCAGGAAAGCGTGACTCTACGGTCCAGCCTTCCCTGACTCTATGAACAAATAACCATCTCATTTGCTATTATTTGTATGCTGGGGCAGGTTATACTCCATAAGCTCCAACATATCCCCATGTAAACCCTCTGCAAAAGGAGCAGCTGCAGCTCATATGCAAATTGAAATTCAATATTCCCTTTTGGGTTTATTTACATTAGTTTCTGAAAATAGACTGCATTCATTCTTACCTTAAATAAATTTTGGCTGGCTTCAAAGGTCTGGGTGAATCCAAGAAATAAGACAGGTGAAAGAATGGAAATTGGCCCCAAATTTTGGTAGGGCTAAGCCTAACTTGATTAGGCAAGCAGTCTATATTATTATAGAATTGTTTGCATGTAGCTTATTATTGTTAAATGTTTTATATCTGTCTATGAATGAAAGAGTGAAATGAAGAAAAAATCATGAAGTATTAAGTATTTACTATGGGTAAAATACTGTGTGAATCACTGGGGATACAAATAGAAAAGGAAGACAGAACCTGCTCTCAGGGAGTTTGCATTCTAAGTTTAGGGAGACAACAGATGCAGGAAGTTTTAACTGCAAGTCAGATGGTAAGACCCCATGTTCTCTAGAGCAAAACAGATGGTAATGCAGCTTCTTTAATGCCATTTCCATTAGTAACCCCATGTCTGTGTCTAATGGTGAAGCATTTACGGTGCCAAGGACTTGGATGGTAAGAAATTTCTTTTCTGGGTCTTTGTTAGCTTTAGTTTCTGAAGAGGCAGTGGCTAAAGCATGTACAGAATCAGTTTCCAGGTGACATCACAAGGATTGCTTACCCAGCCTGTGGCTAGAAGCAGATGGTTTGTGGGGTTCTTCTGTTCTCAGGGCTTGCCTACTTATTGGCAGCATTTGGTCAGCTGTTGGTATCCGTGATGGCAGACTTGATGGGCTATTGCTCCCCTTGATGATAACTGCAAAGGCCAAACTGGAAGTGGTACTGTTTGTCTTTAGGGGACAGGAAGACAGGTATTCCTAGGGCTCTTCAGATTACAGTCCTGGGCAATCTTCAGAGATTTAGGGGAGGTGATGCTCAAGATGGTCTGTCTGACATGGCACACTCCACCTTTTATCCCTTTCTTAGGTTGCCTTGCTAGTTGGTCAGCAATTAGTGTCAATGGTAATGGAGATGGCTGGCTCTTTCTCTACAAGGTTTTCCCTCTTGAGGATGGCTTCAAGGGCCAAATTGGAAGGCTGGTTACCTTGGTGGCATTACTGTTCCCAGGGCTCTTGGACTTACTTTCTTGTATTGGTAGCTGTGGGAATAATGGTTGCCACATTGTGGTTCACTACAATGGCTACTTTTCCAATGATGGCTGCTTCATATACATTTTCACAATGTCTTTGTCCAATACCTCGCTATGGCCTAAAGTGAAACCATGTACTTAAATGCTAGGCCTATAGAGTGTAAGCTCTCATAGGTTCTACCATGTTAAAACAACTAAGTATTGTCCTAGCAACTGACTATATCTCTTTTGTAAGGACCAGCCTAGTTAATCAGGGAGAGTCCACATTAGTTCTAGACTGGACAATTGGTAAAGAATTCTTTGTCCATGGCAACCCATCCGACTTTCCCTAAATCCTGTGGGACCTATTACATTTCTGTGGGCATGGGGACAGAATGGTGGGGTATGAAGAAGGTACAAAGAAGTATGCAGTTTTTAGACCATTTATGTATATTAAGTTAACTCTTTGGACTCCAAATGTGAGATCCTTATCCAGTGACCATTAAGCAGACTTACACCTAAAGGAACTGAGTCATACCAGTTTTGATCTTCTTGTGATATATGAAACAGGAATAATAAGTACTTATGATAAGTATGTATAAAAATACTGTCAGAAAAGTAATTGTGACTTAGGTGTCAAAAGCTATTGAAGATGATGAGATTTTATTGAGAATCTCCCAATTTAAATAAAAATTTACTTTCATGTGTGGTGCAAAGGTTAACAGAGGGGAAGACAAAGAAAAAAACAGAAGAGTGTTTGTTGGAAAATGTGGTTCACAAGTCAGAATGAGGATGCCAAAAGTCTATAGACCAAACACAGAAGCCTCACACTTATAGATCATGAAAACTATTTCCAATAAGAGAGTCAGGAAATACCAGACATGGTAAGCACCAAATCATATCTGAAAAATGAAATTAATTTGTATTTTGACAGTAATGATTACCATGATTATCAATGGCTATCAATTTGAGATTCACTTTTTAATCACCTGTCTGTGTACTAATAGACCATTAATTAGCTCATTAGAGCAAAGATCAAAATCAGATTCCTTTTCCTTTTAGATGACAATGTATTGACTGTATCCAGCCCTAGAATACTGAAGAACCTTCTAAATGAGATCCATGGTCCCTCAAAGACTTTGTCTTAAATATCTACATAAGGAAAAAATGTGGATGAATACCTATTCAGACTACAATACATAGTTGGATGGAAAACCCATTTGTTTGGTCTGTTGTTGTTCAATCATTTCAATCATGTTTAACTCTTGGTGACCCCATTTGGGGTTTTCTTGGAAAAGATGCTAGAGTGATTTGCCATTTTCTTCTTCAGCTCATTGTGTAGATAAAGAAAGTGAGACAAACAGAATTAAGTGACTTGCTCAGGGTCACACAGCTAGTAAGTATCTGAGGCTGTATTTGAACTCAGGGAGATGAGTCTTCCTGACTCCCAGACCAGTACCTTATTCTAGCTGCCTTACAATTGGTCTACCAGTACGGATATCTTGGGCAGATGCTGAAGATGAACAATGATTCTAGCCTAGAATTGAATAGGAAGAAGAGATTGGGGTTGATTGCCTTTGCTTTCAATGACCCAAAGCTTCTGATCCAAAATGATCCAAAAAGGTAACATTGAGGGTGACTCAGATGCCAACAGAGAAGGCCTAAGTAGGTTACTGTATATTACCACTGAAGAACTGACTAGGAGAATTGTCACAAAAGATATTATCAAAGAGTTGTATGCCTGGCAAAGAAAGTGGACCAGGCATAAAGGGAGAGCCTGTGTGCTTTATTGCTCTCCCAATCTTGTCAAGAGCTCTAGAATAAGGCCCTTAGCACACTGAATGGGTTACCTGCAAAACATAGGACTATGTATCCTAGAGTCACACAGAATGAGAAAGCATTGCTAGGTTACAGGAGTATCGAAATTGAGGCTACTGACTCATTGAAACATTGATCTACCACACAAGGTAGATAACCACACAACAATATCAGCTTAAAGACAAGTAACTCCGGTCTTGGTTACTGAAAAGTTAGTGTTATTTTGTAAACAAAGAGATTTGTCTCTCTTGATGAAACTTCCTCAAAGCTGGTGGAATTACAAATTACATCTTTTTCGACTTCAGTGAGTTGTCATTCTAAAAACATCTAAGGTGTCAGAAATTATAGGGGCAGCTAGGTGGCACAGTGCCAGCCCTGGAGTCAATAAGACTCATCTGGTGTGTGGTACTCACTAGGGACACACCCACATACCTTCCTCTACAAAAAAAGAAGAAAGAGGAAGAGGAAGAAGAAGAAAAAGTAGAAGAAGAAGGCTCATCTTCCTGAGTTCAAATCTGACCTCAGACACTTTCTAGCTATGTGCCCCTGGACAAGTTACTTAAAACCCTGTTTGCCTCAGTTGCTTATCTATAAAATGAGCTGGAGAAGGAAATGGCAAACCGCTCCAGTAACTCTGCCAAGGAAACCCCAAATGGTGTTGCAAAGAGTCAGATATGATTTAACAACAACAGATCAGAAAATATATCTGGTAGTCTTCAATTAAAATTTATTTATTTTTAAATTTTATACTGTAGGTGAAATACATAGCCAGCTGGGGCAGGGAACACAGCACCAGCTGAGCTGAAATGATAGGAAGCGGTCAGGCACATCCAAGTTACATTTGGCATTCCTTAGGGGATATGTGGAAGCAGTTCATTGCTCTTATAAAAAAGGTCTTCAATCACATCATGGCACAGCAAACCTGAATAAAAGGATCAAATGTGACCAGAGCCTAATTGAGGGGAAATAGAGAAGAGGTGGAGACATGGCCAGAGGGCCTTCTTTGTAGACTGACTCAGATCACGCACAATGGAATCCACAGGCTCCTCAACAGCACAGTCATGCAATCTTTATATAATATTATCTTTATATCTAAAGCCAGAGTATTATTATTACATGATGAGAAAATTTAAAAAAAAACACTTCTACCCATCATTCCAAATATGAAAAGGATTCTTCAATTTATAACTAACTCTAGATAATGCCAAAGCATGTGAACTTAAGGATTTAATTATGCCACATCTACCCCCTTCTAATAGGACTGGCCTTACTAAACTGGAATCCATTTTATCAGTGTTAACTTGACATGTCAAACCTGCTGAAGCCAATTCTGCAGTAGCTGCAGATATTATGGACATTTGACTATAAAAATGATTCTGCAAAACATCCTCTGAAATAAAATTGTATTAAGCTCCCACTAGAGGAGAAAAAGGGCTGGTGTAAATTGCTGACTTTAGGGGGAAAAACGTACTGTATTTAAACTTTATAGAGTTTTCATGCCTCATAGCCAAAGATACCAATAAGTGGTCCCTTAGCTATTAAAGCTTTCAATCGACAATTGAGATTCTTAGATATTAGGAGGTCTCAAATCAAACAACATTCATTAGTAGAAGGCCATAAGTCTATAGTAAAAATGACATTAATCAATATGGATATAAAATAAAATTCATGGAAGGTGATGTTATAACTCCACACGGCATTAAACTTAACTAGAGTACTAAATGTCATTCTGGCTATTTCAGAGTTTAAGCATCACAGAAGATTTTGTATTGGACCTCTCTTTCTCTGTCTCTCTCTCTCTTTTTTTTTGCTTTTTGGAGGGCAATTGGGGTTAAGTGACTTGCCCAAGGTCACATGGCTAGTTTTATGGTAAGTGTCTGAGGCCGGATTTGAACTCAGGTCCTCCTGATTCCAGGGCCGGTGCTCTATTCACTGCACCACCTTGCCGCCCCCTCTTTCTCTGTCTCTTGACCCTCTTCCTGCTCTGGTATTGGGAGGTAATTACTAACCTTGGCTTTCTCTCTCAACAGTCTCCTTTGGTAAAATCATTAGATCCTTTGACTTCAATACCATATGCTTGGGTATGCCACAAAAGCTCTTTACTCAACTCACTTATTCTCTCTATATATATCTTCCCCCTTAGGGACTTTATTAGCTCCCATGGATTCAATGAACATTTCTATACACATCATTCCCAAATCTACATATTCAGCCCAAATATTTCCCCTGAACTTCACTTCTATACCATCAACTTTTTGTTGTAAATCTGTACTTGAATGTTTCCTAGGTACCTCAAATACATGTGTCCAAAATGGAACTCTTTACCTCTTAATCTGACAACCAAACCAAACCCAGGAACAAACATTTGCTTACTCCACGTATATCTTTGCTCAGGCTGTCCTGTCTGCAGGGAATGATCTCATATCTTACCTCCATTTCAGCATCATAAGACAATAAGACAAATACCAACTCTAAATTTACAGGACCTGTGTTCATATCCCTACTACTTGTGTAAACTTGGGTAAATCACATAACCATCTCTGACTTAAGTTTCCTCATTTGTGTAACTAAGGGAGTGGAACAGATGAAGTGACTGCCAGTCATAAACCTACAATCTTATCTTAAAATACTGATTTCCACTGATTATCATCTATTAAGTACTTTTAATCCATGGCACTTTGCTAAATTCTGGGGATATAAATACCAAAAAAAAATTAAAAGAGAGGAATAACCCCTGACCTTAGGGTGCCTAGATTCTATCAGTGAGGATAGCCTGCCTGTATAGAAATATATACAAATAAATGTAAGGGATGAGGGTTCCACAGTCCCACTGCTATCAGTCTACAGGCATAATTAGATTTTAAAATACATAAACAATTTTGTCTATGATATGATCCCTTTATTAGGCACAAAGTTAAGAAGGGAACAGTTGATTGACTAAACAAACAAGCTAGCCAACCTTTAAATAGCTGGGGAAAAGAAGTTGTTTCAGAGGATTTCCTCTAGAAAGATTTCAATTAGGATTCCTGAGATGGAACCACACCTGGGGAAGAAAAGAGACTTTATCTCTTCCTTCCTTCCCCTTCCTTCCTCATCTAATTCCCAATGCCCAATGACCATATTTTTAGAGAACTGGACCAATAACAAACAATGCAGACAAATGTGGGCATTGAGGGGTACAAAAGGGAGGAAGCAGTTTTGAGGACCATGACCCTTTGAACCTGAGAAGAAGGCTATCAACTCCAGAAAAGGGACTCAGTATACAGCACCTAAGATGTCAATCTACCCACTTGCTTTAGAGTACCATTATACTCTAAATTTGAACTTACTTTTGCCATAGATCTGTATATATTTGTGAAAGAGTGTGCCCTAGGTCTTTGGAGAAATACTTTTGTCTCACACACACACACACACACACACTCTCACACTCACATACGCACACAGTTTGAGATCGTCAATATTATATGCCTCAGTTTTCTTGTCTGTAAAGTGGAGAGGTAAGCAACACTTTGTATTAACAATAATTAGAAAATAATGTATTTGTATAATAACACTTTTATCACTTTCAGATGAGTGTGACAAGGAAACCTTTTGCAAAACAACCAGAATCCATGGCTACATGAGGGAGACCGTCTTAGGAATGTGTTGATCTAAGTACAAGGCAGTGTTGTTACTTAATGCTTTGATATACAATAAAATATTCATCCCGAGCCCATAGAGACCGAGAACACAACAGGGAGAAACATTGTGCACAATCCAATTGGACTTTCCAACTTGGCTGACATGATCTGCTACTCCAAACTCTGGTGCTAGTCAGACTGGAGAAGTTGTGAGTATTCATGAATGTCAAAAAGACAAATCAAACTAAGGAACTGAGGATGGATTTTCTTTTGGTAAGGAAAAGGAGGTAGAAATGAATCAGCTATTTTTTAAAAGCATGTGCTGTAATCCTATAAAAAAGGAAAGATTAAAAATATCTTTGGAAATTGGGTTTGGTGTTAGCTCGTTAAAGACTCTGGCAGCAGGCTTTCAGGCTCTCTCCTAATTAAATCTTTGATGGAAGAAAATAAAAGGAAGGGTCCATAAGTAGTTTCCCTTCTAAGGACTTAAGTGGTCTCATTCAAACGAGTGTAATGTGCTCCACGGACCCCAGACAGGAAAGTTAGGAAAGGTGGTAGTAAATTACAGGAGATTAAGTGTTTGCTCCATTCACCCTCCTTCTTACTCAACCAGACATGGAAGGCTAGGTCTTTAGAAAAGGGGAAACAACATTGAAAACTATAGACTGAATAATAGAAATCTTTGTAGGACATGGTGTACAGTTCTTTGAGGTGAGACAAACTATTACCAAGCTATGTGATCTTAGATCAATCAATCAATCAATAAACATTTATTAAGCACCTACTGCCTTAGGGACTTCCAGAGAATTAGGTAGCTGGGCAGTGATTTGGGGAGGCAGTGGGAAATAGAAGGTAGGAAGGGGGCCTTTACCAGATGGTATTAAGAATTATAAAATGGGGTGGCTAGGTGGCACAGTGAATAGAGCACTGACCCTGGAGACAGGAGGACCTGAGTTCAAATCTGACTTCAGACACTTAACACCTGCTAGCTGTGTGACCTTGGGCAAGTCACTTAACACCAATTGCCCTGCCTTCCCCCCTCCAAAAAGCAAAAACAAACAAAAAGAATTATAAAATCTCCTAGTTAGAAGGCACCTCAGAGTACAGGAACAAGAACGCTCTCTGAAATATCCCTACCAAAAAGCTCCTAGGTGAGCTCTCTATGGTGAAGGAAAACAAGTCTGATGCCTCTGTTATTGGTGGGTCCTTGAGAAATAGCTCCTATGTCTTCTTACTACACTTTCTCTTCTCTAGCCTAAATACTCCCATTTCCTTTAGATAACCAGAGGCTTATCTGCCATTTTTATGCACTGTTCTTCTAGCTCATTGCCCTTTTGTAACTTTCCTCTTCTCCTATTGGAGGCTGCCTTTGAAATACATTTGAACCTGATTTAACTTTTATTAGAATAATCTGAGGAGACAGAAAAGGGAAACCATCAATTTTATTTATTCTCATCTAAAGTCTTATTAGAGATGACTCTATTTCCCAATACTTTTCAGTAACATAGTCCTTTTAGCTAAGAAATCATAGAATTATAGGAAGTGAGAGCTGGAAGGAGTTTCAAATTAATTGGGTTCAAAACCCTCTTTTCACAGAGGAAAAAACTGAGGACCCTAAAAGTTAAGTGACATGCCCAAGATCACACAGAAGCTAAGATGTATTACAGGATCTAAACCTTAAATCTCAACTTTCAGTTCAATCTTTTCACTGCATCAGAATCCTATCACCTATTTTCCTTCAGGATTGAGCTCAAAACCAATGGGGTGAAGGGGAGGATGGGAGAGAATAAAGGTGGAAGGTCATAAGTTAGGCTCTATATGTGAGGGTGGAGGTGGGATTGAAGTAGTTTATCTCCATGATAACTTTTCTAAATCTGTGATCATAGGATCCTACTCTGTGGGACCCATTTCCAAGAAATTCAGAGTCACTAGGTGCTATATATTCATGACACCTGTAAGGCTAAGTAAGGAGAGAATGGAAAGGGCTAAAAGATTGAGTGATTGACTGAATGAAACTGAGTCATTGAAAAAGCTCTGAATAGGATATGAACCTTCCTACTCTCTTTTTAGTGTTCAAACACCTCCCTGGGTCAGAGAAATCTCCTAGAATACATATTAATCTGAGTGACATTTGAAGTTATCAGCACTACACACTTCAGATCGGGATGCAAACAAAGCATTTTTTTAAACCTAGTATGCATAGAAAGAGATACTAGTGCTAGATGTCATGATATAAACACCTTATATCCTAAGATCTAACAAGACAAACCATGGCAATTCACTGAATCAAATTCCTGATGTCTTCTCTTGCAATGATTTCTAAACTCTCATCTTGCAGTCATAAAATTTAAAAGGTCAGCTAGATGACAGTGGATAGAGCACTGAGCTTGTAATCAGGATGACTCATCTTCATGAGTTCAAATCCAGCCTCAGACACTTACTAGCTGTGTGACTCTGGGCAAGTCACTTAACCCTGTTTGCCTCAGTTCCTCATTGGTAAAATGAGTTGGAGAAGGAAATAGCAAACTGCTCAAGTATCTTTGCCAAGAAAATCCCCAGGGGGGTCACATAGAGTTAGACCAGGACTGAAGAACAAAAATAATTTTAAAACATGAGCATACACACACACACATATACATATATATTTACTTATTTATATTACCTATATGTACTACTACATACATAATTATGCATTATAAAACTTAAGCAAAAAATTCTTGACCCCTTTATAATTTGTAGTCTTAAAGAGTTGTCTGAAGTTCAGAAGTGAATTGTCTTAACTAGGGTCTCCCAGCTAGAAAGTGTGAGAGGTGGAAATTTAAGCTCAAGTCATCCTGATTCAAAGTGTTAGGTTCTATATATTATGTCATGATGTTTCTAAGAATTTAATTTAAGGGCAGCTAGGTGGCACAGTGAATAGAACACTGATCCTGGAGTCCAGAGGACCTGAGTTCAAATCCAGCCTCAGACACTCGACACTAGCTGTGTGACCTTGGGCAAGTCACTTAACCCCAATTGTCTTGCCTTCCCTCTTCCAAAAACAAAAAGAATTTAATGTAAAATAACAATTAAAGGCAGTATTTACACAATTAGTGACAACTAAATGGCTTGGTTGATAGAGTGCTAAACCTGAAGCCAGGAAGATCTGAATTCAAATCCAGACCCGGATGCCTACTAGCTGTGTGACCCTGGGCAAGTTATTTAACCTCTCTTTGCCTTAATCCATTAGAGAACGAAATGGCAACACACTTCAATATCTTTGCCAAGAAAACCCCATGGACAGCATGGTCTATGGGGGTCACAAAGAATCAGATACAACTAAATAACAACAAATCTATATAATTATTACATAGCATTGATTTCACAAATGTCTCAGTTTAAACAAAGTCTAAGACAAATTAGTTTTGAGTAAATTTCTATCCCTTTAAAGAAAAGAAGTCAATTTATGCATATGACGTCTGAAGAAACCTCAACTCTTAAAATAGAATGACTGCCCCCCTGCTGGTTATAGGCTTAGTCTGATTTGCATATAAAATGGTCTTTCACAAGAGATGGCCTACCCTCTGTGTTTCTGCTGATTGTAGAATCTTCCACTTTTATAATGAACCACAGCCCAACTCTGTCGCTGGATATCAGAATTCCCACTAAGCCAGGATTGTTTCTCACGCATGTATGATTCAATCATTTTCTTCATTTTAATATACAATCCACATAAGGATTGGAAATTTTAATGCCCACTAAAACTGCCTCATTAGAAATTGGGATTTACCAGAACAATGGAAGTTAGAATGGGCACCTCAGTTTAAGGACATTAATAAACTGGTGGGCACTGAGAGCAGAGCAATCTGAATGGCAAAAGACTTGTGCAAGAGAATATACTGAAGGGTCTGGGTATGTTTAACCTAGAACAAACAGAGAAGGCAAAAGAGGGGAGCATTAAAGCTCGTTTAGGTATTTGAAGGGCAGCCCTGTGGACGAGCAGTTAGATTTATTCTGTGCAGTCCCAGAGGGCAGAGTGAGAAGCATGGAATCCAACTTCCAAAAAAGACAAATTCAGATTGCTAGATAAATACAGACAGACAGAAAGATAGAGAAAGAGATAGACAGACAGGTAGACAGAGACAGACATGAACAGGCAGATAGAGACAGACAGACAGACAGACACTGAATAAGTAAATTAATTTAGATAGGATTCTCATTTTGATTGTGTTAGCTCAGCCTACCCACGAGCAACTGTTGCTTTTCCAGTTATTTAGATCTGACTTTATTTGTGCGAAAAGTATTTTGTAATTGTGTTTATATAGTTCCTGGATTTGTTTGGTCAGGTAGACTCCCAAATATTTTATAATGTCTACAGTAACTTTAAATGGAAGTTCTCTTTCTATCTCTTGCTGTTGGGTTTTGTTAGTAATATATAGAAATGCCAATGATTTATGTGGGTTTATTTTATATCCTGCAACTTTGCTAAAGTTCTTTATTATTTCAAGTAGTTTTTTACTTGATTCTCTTGATTGTTAAATTTTCATTGCAAGCATTTATGCTTCAGAAATCAGCAAACATACCAGATCAGGGTTTGATACATTGTTTTCATGATTGGCTAGACTTAAGAAAGTGATGTAGAAGATGTTAATAATTCACATTAAACTTAAAAGTGAGTCTCATGTACTTTTTTTTTTCTAGAGGAGAATTGTTAAACATTTGTCCACAAGACACTGGCCATTTATATTGGATCTGACAATGCATTTTCCTTATAATAATTCTATGACGTAGGTTGTGAAATTATCATTATACCCATTTTACAGATAAGGAAACAAGGTCAGGGAGGTTAAATAATTTGCCTACAATCACAACACTAATATGATAGGACTAATGTCTACTACAGTTTCCTCAGAACATGGATTAGATCCATGCTTCTCCAAATCCCTCCTATGAGGGGGATTAGTTTTCCCTAAAAGGAGACAGAGCAGTCCCTGAAACCTAATTGACCCTTGCTTTCCTTGATGCAGTTTTCTGGTTACCTAATGAATAATAACCCCCCCCCCAACATGGAGTCTGGGCCTCTCAGACTTGGGGAGTGCCTGAGACCATGCTAGTCACCATACCTCATCCTCCTGACTTACTGACCCAGTACATTTCCATTAAGGAGGAGAAAAGGAAGGGAGTCCCTCAAAGTTGAAGCTAAGTTCTGTTATATCCTTATTATATCTTTGCTGTGTTAAAGTAAATCTCTTTGTTAACTGCTCCTCCTTTCCTCCCAAAATCAAAACTGAACTAAAAATGTGCTTGTGTTGACCTCTCTCAACAATTAGTCAGTGTTGGAGATGAAATTGAAACCTAGGTCTTCTGAAACTAAGGCTAGCAGTGCTCATTGCATTACACCAGGGGTGTCAAAATCAAACAAAAATGGTGGCCTTTGTACATAAGGATCCTTGTGGCTGCATATTGCCTCAGAGAACACATATTAATACTATCTCTTATAAAACATAAAATATTATGTTATCACATTTTTATTTCTTTTATAAAATTCTTCCCAATTCACTTTAATTTGGTTCTGTACACACTTGGGAATGTTGTGGACCACATATTTGACACTTCTGTACTATAGTATGAGGCCTCTCTCCATGATTTTCCTTCTCCTGACTGATCCCCATCTTAATCCTTTCCCATAATCCTTTCCCTTTTCCTAACCTCTTTGCTACAGAACAAGCATTCCATGATCCTTTACCAAGTATTTAAAATGATTCTGTATGGCTTCCGTCAGTACTAGAATTTCCTGATCACTTCAGTCTTTCTCTGGATATACCTGTAATGGATTAAGCATATGATGCCATGTCTCCATTACTGGATATTGTATACTTTTTTTTTTTGGTGCCTAGTGGCTTTCATTAAATTCTAAGCCACTCAAGAGCTATTTAAAACTTCCCTATGAGAGAATAGAAGAGGTGCTCTATAAATGTTGCCTGACTCCCTAATGGAGGAGAACTCATTCAAAGGATAGTATTTGTAATATTATTAAAGCAGTACTACAAATGGGCTAATTGAACAGACGTGTTCTGGTGTTCAGTCATTGAAGGGCAGCTGGAAATAGCTACCGGGTTTTTGTTTTTTTCTTTTTTTTTTGTTCCTGTGATATGCTTATAAATTGCACTATGCTGTAAGTATGGTAGCTATTACAAGTAAAGAATTGTATATTGGAGTATATAGCTTCTTGATATTGATCTATTGCCTTCCAAGTCTATCTGAATGGAGTTTGAGCAATATCTTAACCATACAACAAGATACTTGTTGTCTAAAGTAACCCGAATTTGTAACATTTCCACTTTACACTGATGCCATGAAGCCAGTCATTTTTTTTCTGCTTTTTTAATCATTGTTTCAGGAAATCTCTTCCTTCTCACTCACTCTTGAATACCAGTATTCTGGTAATATTTTTCAAAAGGATGTGCTGGTTTTTCAAATGATTTGAGATATATTTTTAGCTGTTCTGATGGGTGAGTAGAGCACAAATTCACTTAATTCATTATTGAGCAGGCCGTAAATCACGCTTCCTATCCCATCCACCTATCTACCAGGAAATCTGGGCTTACCCAGATATCTTGCCATCTACCCTGCCACTGCATGAGTACTTCCCTGCATGTCAGCCCCCACCCCTTTCCTTCTTTCCCTAAGAGCAGTAATTAAATCAAAACTACCATTGCTACTGGAAAGACTATGACAATCGATTACTCTATGGCTCAAACTCTGTGACTTTCCCGACCAAAATTCCCTCCCTTGGTTACCAGATGCCTATATGTGGTTCCTCTTTTTACATAAGAATGAAGGATTTTTGAGGGCAGGTAATATGCAAAATGCTTTTGTATTTAAGTCCCTACCATCTAGCAGAGCAGTATGGTATAATGCTTTGTGGTATAGTAGATTTACATTTCTAGCCCTAGTTTTTCCAGAGTTTCAGTCAGATATCACAAATTCCTTATTAGACATATCAAATTGAATGTCCCAGATACATCTTAAACTCAACATGTCTAAAATTGAACTCAATATCTTCACCTCCTAAATATTCCCTCTTTAAACCTTCTCTATTTCTGGTAAAGACACCATCATTATTACAGTATCCCAGGTTCCTAATTTGAAGATTATACTTTGTTCTTTAATTCCCCTCACCCTGCATATAAATTTGTTTGATAAATTTGGCCATTTCTACCACTACCACATTTCTCACACCCAACTCTTTCTACTCACATAAGCAGCACTTCTGTTAAGTCCTCATCATTTCTCCCCCAGATTACAACAGCTTTCTACCTGGTCCCCCTGCCTTAAGTATCTCACTATTCCATTTCTTAAGGACAGATGTGACCATGTGACTCCCCTACTTAACCAATTCCAGTGGTTTTGTCTTTCCTCTAGAACCTAATAAAAACTCATCTGTTTTAAAGTTTTAAAACTCATCATCTTTTAAAGCGATATAAAGCCTGGCCCCAACCTACTTTTCCAGGATCATTGGACATATTGCCCCTCCCACTGGGGGGGGGCAATCTCTCCATTGAGATATTTTACCTCTTTTTCTAATTTTTCATTCTTGAGGTTTTGTTTGACTGAATCTTGGTGCCTCATAGAGTTATTAGCTTTGATTTGGTTGATTCTAATTTTTAGTGAATTGCTTTCCTCAGCTAGTTTTTGAAGCTCCTTTTCCATATGTTCAGATTTAATTTTTAGGGATTTTTTTTTCTCCAGTTAGATATTGAGCCTCTTTTTCCACTTCACATATTTTTCTTTTTAAGGATTGGCTTTCTTTAGTGAAATGACACACTCAACAATCCAGCCAGACTGGCCTTCTCTTAGTTCTTCACACATGAAACTCTGATCCTTGTCTCCATGCCTTTGGGATCATCTGTCATGTGTGGAATAAACTCTTTTCTTACCTTTGCTCATAGAAACCCTTTCTTCCTTTAGAATGTGTGTTAGACACTGTTTTCTATATGGAGCCTTTTCTGGTCCCCTCAATTTCCAGTGCCCTCCAAAACTGTCTTATATTTAGCTACATACATACATACACACATGTATATATACACGTTTTATATTTATGTTAAATTTACATATGCATATTACTTCATATTAGGTGTGTGTTGCTTACTCCTTTAGAATATAAACTAATGACAAGCAGGGATTTTTGCCGTCTTAGTATTTATATCCCAGTGCCTCATACTATATTTGGAATATAGTAGGTGTTTATTAAATATTTAATGATCACTAATAGTGATTTTTTTCTTTCTTTCATTCATTTAATCATTCATTCAAACATTTACTAACATTTTTGAAGAAAAAATATAGTTACAAGGGTCTCTGAGAGGAGGATAGAGCACTAGGCCTAAAATCAGGAAGACCTGTATTCAAATCCATTTTCAAACATTTGCTAACTGCGTGACCCTGGGCAAGTCACTTAACCTTTATTTGCTTCAGTTTCCTTGTCGATAAAACGGGGCTAATAATAGCAGCTACCTCCTAGGGATGCTGTGAGGGTCAAATGAGATCATAATTGTGGAGTGCTTAGGACAATGCCTGGTAAGCACTATGTATGTTGTTATCTGGAAGCAGGTCTAGTCAAAAAGAATTTCTTAAGCACCTATTACATCCTAGGCCCTATATTAAGGTCTGCATAAAGAAGGCCGATCAAAAGTTCAAAACTATTACGAGTTCATCAAAGTGAATCCTAAAAATGGAAACAACCAGAATGGCCTTTGAAGGGAAAGCTGATCTCGTCTCCCATAGAATTGAAATCATTGATTCATTGTGTCAATTCCATTTATTTCAATGTAGCTGAGCAAAGGTCCTGTGGAATTAGACCCCTGAAATCAAAGTAGGTCCTTCCTACAATCAACATTTCTCAAAAATGTGGATATTTTAATCGTGCTGCATATTTCTCATTAGTTCAGGACAACCAAGAAATGGCCCAATTATTTTATCTGCCATACATTTTGTGGTCATATAGCCTTCAGGGGCGAATCTCTCTCTATCTGCATTTTATAAGGTCTGGTTTGGATTGGTTTGACTTGACATGAATTCTGCAGAAGCAGTTGAAACTGGTTGAATAGAATGCTATCTGAGGAGGAAAAACATGACTCATTTACACCAAGATGACTTACCTTTTATATAATATTCATGATTTCTCCTTGTCTAGCTAAGATCTGAAACACCTAGATCCCACAGGAGGATAGCCTGGGGACAGCCCTGGGATCTACCTTCTTTAGGCCTTTGGTTTTTGTCCCCAAAATGCAGATGGCAGTAAAATTAAAAGAAGTCATAAAACAAAACATCCACCACCAGCAAAATCAGGAGTATAGGAAATACAAAAGAAGAATGTGGATAGAGAATCTTTCAGAAGCTATTAAGAGGCCAATAAGGTAATGAACAGTGACCTTACAGCTCTCCAATTGACCTCTGAGGATGAAAAATTTCTGGCAGTTGGCCCTGTAGTGCTTTCACAATTCTGTGTATATTTAAGGCAGCTAGATGGTGGTAGACGGGGAGCCACAAAGACTTGAGTTCAAATCTAACCTCAGACACTAGCTAGATGATCCTGCATAAGGCACTTCACATCTGCCTGCCTCAGTTTCCTCATATGTAAAATAATGGCACCTTCCTCCAAGGGTGGTTGTGAGGATAAAATGAGGTAATATTTATAAAGCTGTTTACAAATTTTGAAGCACTATGTAAAAGCAAGCTATGACTATTATATCAACTTTAGGTGTATAAAATGTAAAGCTAGAAGAAACCTTAAGGATCATTTAGCCTACAATCCATGAAATTCCTTTTTATTAATAGTTTGATAACTGTAGTTCAATATATTAGTTTCTTTTGTAAATCCTATATGTCCTGGACTACTTCTCTTAAGAGTGTGTGTGTATGTGTACATGTATATGTATACCTATACACACATATTATATATACATATACATACACACATACATACATACATATATATATATATATATATATATAAAATTTAAAAAGGGGTCTTTTGGCTTCCCCAGACTGCTCAAAGAGTTCATGACACAAAAACATATCAAGACCTGGATTTCTAATCCAATCTATTTATTTTTTCAACATCAGGTTACTGTACTGGCTAAACGATTCTCCCAAACCATACACGTAGCAAGTAGCAAAAACAGTGATATAAATTTAGGTTTTTCTCCAATCCACAACTCTGTCCCCTCCATTTCACTGATCACTTTGCTCTTATACAGATGTGTGGCTAGGCAGAATTAAATGTGATTAGGAGCCCTTTCTACACTTTCTAGAAATAGGTACTGCCTTAGGTCATCTCTAGGGCTATTGTGTACTGACTCTCTAATTCTTTCATTGCAAATTGCTGAATGGCAGTTGATGCACTAAATATTCTTTCCTAGCAAGGCAGCTCTGCTATATTCTTCCGGGCTCCTCCACATCTGATTTCCTCTGCTTGAATTCACCACACATCAGTTGGTTGGCTATTGCCTGCCATTTACCACTCAGGAACAACCTAGCCAATGAACAGTCTGTTACTTCTGTGGAAGCATATTTATAACTTTCTTTTTAGTTTCTCTAGAAATAATATGAAATACTATTTCTCCAGTCTGAAATCCTTTCTAGATTTTCCCTTAGGAAAGTGGGAAGAATAAAGGCTATCTTTCCTTTGAAATGGAGGTATGGAAGAAACCAGATGGGATCCTTCCTTCCCACACTATCTGGAGTGATTGGTACCAGCACTCAACTAAGGACACTGTCTATCATCTTTTGAAATTCAAGATTAAGATATTGATCAAGGAGGGGACTCTTAAGAAGAAGTAGTTCAGGGATGAATCAAATCATTCAGGATTGTTGATTCCAAATTACATTTAATTAATTAATGTTTGTATATGATAATCTTTTCCTTGGTCAAGATTCTTATAAGTATTACCTGGAATTGGGGGGGGGGGGGCGGAAACAGAGTCATGCAGGAAGGCATAGAGGATTATGCCGCTTTAGACCTTTTTTTCCAAGCTAGAAACAAGTTGAATATATAATCAGTAAAACTGTTTCTAGTAGATTTAAACCTAAAGTGCAAACTTGTTATTAGTATTATTTTTTTTTCTTTGGCATTTCAAAGCACAATTCTATAAGGGTATATTGAACTTTGAAGCATATCATGATTCTAGGGAATCTTGAATGGAGAGACAGTGTGGTACAGTGGAAAGAATGCTGCCTCCCAAGTCAGAGCACCTGTGTTCAAATCCTGTATCTGACTCTGCCACTTATTGGCTGTATGACCTTGGCTATAAAGTGTCAGGAGGAGAATTAGAATCCAGGTCCTCCCCACATCCAGCTCTGGCAGTTCATCTCCCCTGCCGTGATGCCTTTCTTCTATGCACAATCTGAATACCATGGCCCAAAGCAATTTACTCTTAAGAGACTGGAGCTGGCTGGCCACAGACCCATGCTCAATTTAAAAAATCACATACCAAAGCTTAATCAGACGCAATTTAATTAAAATGAGTTTGTTATCTTGACCCAGTGAGGTTTGCCAATTTTTAACTTGGCATCCAGAGGCCATTTGCTCTTTGACTGATTTACTTTGTCCTGTATCACCCAGAATCAGCCTGGCTTTTGGCCTAGTTTTGCATCTCTAATTTAGTGATGTCATCCTACACCAAGTTCTGAGTGCAGTTTGTGTTATTTTTGGCAGTCCTGTGTTTTGTTTGTTTTGATCCTTCTTTCTTAGGGATGGGGGTCATGAGATTTTGAAGGGGGAAAGAACTAATTCCAGAAATACAAATACAGTGTGTCTCTGACCATCAAAATGAGCTTGGCATTTTCCTGGTAAGTGTAATATCACTGCTTACTGCCAGGTTCAGATACCTAAATGGTTCTATACTTGTGCCTTGAAGGGATTCTCCCCTCTTTGTTTTTTATTGAGAGTATGTGTATATTTTAATGTAATTGATAATTATTCTTGTCTCTAAAGCCTTCCCAGTACACATGGCAGTGTTTGCTTCACTGACAATCTGCCTGAAATGTCTGTTAAAATAAATACACTTCAATTACCAAAAAACTCGCTCAACCTCACTAGTGTTCATACTGATTTAAAACTATTGGACTGATACAAACTCAACAAGAGTTGGAGTTTGGAAGTAATCACATTGTATGGCTATGCCAAATATAGAGTGATTTGGATATTAGACTAGAAGCATTTAGACCTACAACTAGTGTTAGATAGTTTTCAGAAGAGATCACTTCATTCAACAAACACTTAGGAAGCACCTATTTATTTGGGACACTGCGCTAGTGTAGCAGCAAGCACCCTAGCATACCCAAGATGGCTGCTAGCACAGGTTCTTTGATCTGCTTTTCTAAAGGAAAACAACTCAAAAGGGGTTAGTGATCTTACTTTAATCAAACATATATCACTTAGCTGGTTCAGGGGGGAAAGTCAGCACCCTGAACTTCAGAGAAAATACAAACAGAAGTTACAAGCAGACAAAAAAATTACAGACAGAAAAAATAACACAATTCAACAGACCAACAGAGAGGGCTTCTAGCTGTCTGACCATCACATACCCACATAGATAGTTACCAGACAGAAAATACCAACATCTGAGTTTTCAAAACCAGGGGGCTCAAAGGCTACACACAGTCTCATCTGGCTAGATCACACAACTATTCCCTTAAGTGAGCCCCAAAGCAAAATTTCATGTCAGGATATAGTAACAGAAGATATTCCTTCCTGAAAAACAAGCCTTCCCTAAGTGAATTCCTTTTGTTGGGCTCCAAGTGAGGCTCATTAAGGGGCAGGAAAGATCTTCAAATTCCCTTACTATTACAGCTAGGCACGGGGAGACAAATAAGGAGAAATAAATAAGAGGGGTTCCTTTACCTGAAGAGCTTGCAACCTGGCAGGTAAAATGAAATATACACAAGTAAACATGATATGAGTTTAAAACATAATATTAATCATTCAACACATACTTACGTGTACCTACTCTGTGCCAGGCACTGTGCTAGGAAATTGGGATAAATTAGAAATGACTCAGTTTCAGAGAACTTACATTCTATTTAATAAAAGTGTTATTAAAAGAGTATTGGGCCTGGAGTCAAGAGGAACCTAGATTCAAATTCTTGCTCTCTCCCTCACTACTTTTGCAACCATGGCCTATAGTCACTTTAATTCTCTGAGAATCAGGTTAATCATCTGTAAAACAGGGATTTAAAATATCTGCAGTTCTTAATCATAAGATTGTTGTGAGTTAATAAGTTAAAAATACTTTTTTCTTTGGAAATCTTAAAATCCTACTTAAGATTAGAAACTATTATAATTATTATCTGTTCAGGTATCATTAATGATTAAGACAATCATAATTGATTTGTCTTTATGGACAGGGAATTTATTATTATTATTAAAATAATTATAATAATAATAGATTACATTTACAGAATTTGGTAGGAAGCTTTACAAATATTTGGTCTGGGTCACGAAGGATGTGTAGTAACAGGCAGAAGTGAAACAGAAGAGGGATTTGCAGAACAGGAAATGGTAAAGTACAGATAGGGAGTGTTCACGGAATTTCATTCTGGATGTCCAAATTATTTCCTTAGCCTCTAAAATTTGAGCTAACCACTCTGTTAGTTTCACCACATTTTTATTGGAAAACCATTACACCTTACTGAAAAATGAACAAGAATGTTCATGAATATGGTTTTAAAATATGCCTCCAAATCAAACCCAAATTATATTCAACAAAAACAGTATTTTTTTTTTTTGGAACAGACACCTTAAATCAACAAGTTCAATGCCAGTCGGATGATATTTGCCAGCCTAGGTTGTTCTAAAGCTATAAAATTACATGAGTGTGAAATTGAAGGCTGCTTTTTATGGGTTGTGAGGGTTTCTTCCTACCTAGTACACAGTAATTGCATTTCTGTACCATCTAACTCACCCAAAGTTTTCTAAATCCTTTGCAATATTAATTCTGACTGGAGTCGATCAATAATGCTATTGACTGGGGTGTTCATCCTGTAAGCTCCTTGTAGCTTTAGCACATCTCTTTTTTTTTTTTTTTGGCCTTTCTATTCCAAAGGAATTTTATTATCTGATTCACACCTCCCTCCTCAAAATCCTCAAATATAATATCCCCAGACTGGGATAAATCTTCTATTCTTTTAACTATTAGAAACAAAAATGACAGAGGATATTTGTTGCAGGATGATGCTGGCTATGCATCTCTCACCTAGGGCAGAACAAAGCAGTGGGATTCAGAGCAGGGGGGGTTAAAATGAAATGAGGCACTGACAAATGTGAGAAAGGCTGGTGCTACTTTGGCGGGACTAATGATTTTGCACCTTTGTTTTAAAGTCTTAATACTGAAGTACTTTATTATCATATTAAAATTTATAAATATATCTTTGGTGGGTGGGAGGGGGAGGCAGATTCCACCAGATATTGTACCAATGACTCTTTTTTTTTTTTGTAAGCAATCGGGGTTAAGTAACTTGCTCAAGGTTACATGGCCAGTTATTTCTGGGTGTGGTGCTAAGTATCTGAGCCTGGATTCGATCCCCAGGTCATCCCGACACTGGAGCCGGTGCTCTTACTCGCTGTGCTACCTGGACGCCCCGAAAACACATTTTTTTAAGGTCTTTAGTGTTTCCAATTTACATAGGCTTTCCCCACATTTGTCAATGTTATTTTTACTAATATCACTCTTGGTTTTTTTTTTTTTTGAGGGGGGAAGGCAAAGCAATTGTGGTTAAGTGACTTGTCCGAGGTCACATGTATTGATATCACTCTTAACCCCACCTGTACTGAGTTCTACTGCTTCCCACTGCCCTGAATTAAGATAGCACAGCTGCTGTCATCCTGAAGCAAATACCATCAGTTACATATACACACATGTGTATGTATGCATATATATATTCATATATGAGTATATGTATACCTTCCTTCTATTCCTTAGAAAAAAATATTCATTGTTGCTTTCCCCCTCCCTGTTTTCACTCACTACTGGACAGACTGGGGAGCTGAAGACATATGTGGACTTGAGTAAATCAAGGAATCTCCTAGAAGAATTATAGAATGTACTGGAAGCTACAGGAAGACTAGAGAGAGACAAAGGTAATTAAATATAGATAGAATGACAGAAAGACAAGGGCAGAGAATAAGACATCCAAGGATGAACAATAATAAAGGAAGGCAAAAGCATACAGAAAGGAGACAGATCTAGGAGAAAATAAAGAGACAGATATAGTATATGGCTATTCATTAGATATAGTGCCTTATCTAAAGAAACTTCTTTTTAAGAAACCATCATGCAAAATTTATAGAAAGTATGAAAACTAATTAATTAATTAATGTCTGGCTTCCCCCCTCTTCCTGCCCCCCACCCCCAGTCCAGGGAATCTTGACCTGGGTATTTTGATAACTTGTTATTCTTGAGTCATTTTATTGTTTCTGACCTTTCATGATATGGTGTTTTCTTGGCAAAAATACTGGAGTGGTTTGCCATTTCCTTTACCAGCTCATTCTACAGATGAGGAACTGGAGCAAACAAGGTTAAGTGACTTGCCCAGAGTCACACAGCTAGTACATGTCTAAGGCTGGATTTGATTTCAGATCTCCTGACTATAGGGCTGGCATTCGGTCCAATATACCACTGGCCTCATTCTGATAACTGATTTTATATAATTGATTTCCATTGTAATTTTATCTGTTTTATTTTATGTATTGAAAAACATTCTGAGGAGTCCATAGCTGCACTAGACTGCCCACAGGATCTATCACTCACATACACACAGACACACACACAGAGTAAGAACACCTGCTCTAGTGTGTAAAGCATGCCAAACAAACCAAAAAAGCTATCTTGTTTGTTTTCAACAAAATTCTCTTATGGGAACTATGTTAGCAACTCTTCCAATGTCTATGTCATTTTTAATGTATGGATTAAATGGGGGTGGAGGAATTATTTAATCATTCACTGCTTTTAAGCAGGCACCTTGTAGATGAAACATCTGGATCACTCACTAAAACTTGCACTTTTTTGTCTGGATATTCGTCATCTTGGAGACAAAGATTTCACATATTAATAGCTTCAATTTATCAGTACATCCCGTACATCAGTACAAGAAGAAGTAGACTTTACACATTATCTGCAGGATATTAAAAGAAACACAGTCCTCTCTGCCAGGATTTAGCCTCTTCTAGCTTTCCAAACCATAGCTGGGCTCCTGGGTGCTAATAGCCTCTTCCTGGCATTCCATCAAGCATCTCTAAATACCTGCTAAGTTGCCTGCCTACCCCAAAAGGGAAAACTTCACTTTTATATTTGAAGACAGCAAACCAGGAACTCTTCCCTTTGGTTCTAATGACCCAGGGAATTAAATATTAAGCATAACAAGTAACTGGCTTAGAGAAAATGATAAAATCACCAGAAATGGATGACAAAAGCTATACTGAATTCTACCGTGAATCAAGATTTCTTATCACAAAGACTTGAAAATAGGCAAGGAAAAAAAAATTGTATTTTTCCTTATGGCTCATTCATTAGTCCTCTGTGAACCCATGTCGGTATCAAAGGAGAATATGTGAAAATTTCAGTTACAAGTAAATGAAGCTGGATAAGATAATTTGCCTTTGGGGGGGGGGGCAGAATGGCGCTTGCGAAAATGACAGCACAGCAAAGTATTTGAGAGATCTTTAGCTTGAATGAGGGAAGGAGGCCCTCATAAGCCAGAAAATTGGGGAAGCAATGTTGAAAGGTAAATGGTTCTATTAAATTCTGGCAATGCAACTCTCAGTGGAAGCCCCTTCCCTATTTAGCACCCAATATGAAGCTAAAGCTCCTTCTGATCACTGCCCACCCCCACCCAAGAGTTAATTACTGACTCCCCAAAATATCCTGTATTTATTATTTTTATATTTATTCTGAATATTCTTCTATAAGTATGTTTTGTCTTCCCATATGAAAGACAGCACCCTTGAGAGCAGGAATTGTTTCATTCTTTCCTTTTGTATTTGCATAGTACCTGACACTGCCACCACCCTGGTGCAGACTTTCATCACCTCACAACTGTGCTGGACTCTGGCTGTAGCCTCCTAATTAGCCTCTCTGCACCCTAATCCAATCCACTCGACGGTCAGACTGATCTTCCTAAAGTTAAGTCTGGCCCTGTCACCTTTCAATGACTCCTGTGATCACCTCCCCCAAGATTTACATACATACACACATATATATTATATGTATGTATAATATACATGTGTGTACATATACATATAAATATATACACATACACATGTATATGTTGTTATTTGTTGTTCAGTTGTGTCCAACTCTCTATGACGCCATTTGAGGTTTTCTTGGCAAAGATACTAGAGTGGTGTACCATATCTGTCTCCAGCTCATTTTTACAGATGAGAAAACTGAGGCAAACAGGGTTAAGTGACTCTCTCAGGGTCACACAGCTAGTAAGTGTCTAGGTTAAATTTGAACTCAGGAAGATGAGTCTTCCTGACTTTAGGCACAGCACCACTGTGCCACCTAGTTGCCCATGCTAACTAGAGAAGATCACTGAGCAGAAGATATCTGAGCAGAAAATAATGATACCTGACTTATCTATGAATAGGCAAAATTATTCTGACATGTTGTAATGTAAAGCAAAGGCAACTTCCCAAGGTTCAGAATACCAGCATAGGTGCTCTCCATTTTATTCAGTGACAAACCAAGAACAGAGAAGGTCAAAACGTGACATCATTCAAAATACAGCATTTACTAAGTGTGATTAAATAATCTCCAAGTACTACCCCACCCCAGGACCTTCCAATCATTCAATCCAATTACAAAGTCCCTGTTCTAAATACTACTCCACCCCTAGGCTGTACCTTCATTTAGTCCACCACAAAGCCCCTCTTCTCAAATGGAGATTAGTTTCCAATCTAAGTAAAGTACATTCATTTGTTCAACCATAGAACACAAAAAGGTCAAAAGTTCCCCACCCCTGGATCACAATTGAATCTACCCCAGAGTTACATCAAGTTTAAGCACAGCACTTAATACCCAAATGGAGGTCTTTTCTTCATCTTGACAGGAGGCAAGTTCTCAGCAATCTTAGTTCCTGGGGAGACAAAGCTTAGCAAGGCCACAAGATACATTGCCAGTCTCTTCATTAATTCATCCTCTGTCTGCAGAACAGTCCTAGAACCCCTGAAAACATTAGCAAAACCCTCTCCCAGGATTTCTGTAAACATACAACAAGAAAATCCTTCTTCAGGGCTTCTGAACCAACAGAAAGGTTCCCAGACCCCTGCAACAACAGCACTGTCCTTCACCAGTGGACAGTATTCACTCTGTCTGCAGGACAGTCTCCAGACCCCTGCAACAATAGCACTGTCCTTCACCACTGGACAGTATTCATTCTCTGTCTGCAGGACAGTCTCAGGAGCTCTTAGCCAACAGCCAGGTTCCAGGACTTCTTCAACAAAAGGACTGTCTTTCACGAGTGGACAAATTTGGCAAAACAACATCAAAACAGACAGACAAAGTACCAGCAAAACAGCCATGTCTCCTCAGTCCTTGGCAGCTCAGGGGGCAGGTCTCAAAAGTCCAGGGCAATTCAAAGTGGCCCCCAGCAATTCTATCAGTCTCTCTGCCTCCACGAAGTGCTGCTTCCAAAAAGTTCTTCTGCCTCTCTCTTGTGTCTCTGCAAATCTATGTTACCAGCTCCTCCCAGTTCAGGACTCTCTTTTCACATCAACAAGTCCATCCCACAGGTGGGATTAACAAGCTCTGGGTTTTAACACAATCAATTTGAAAACCAAGCCAATACAAGGGGATCTTTATATTCCATTACTATCACACATGTGTGAGAGGAAAGAGAATGATGAAAGGAGAGACTTGTTAGGAGCCTATCCCAACAGTCCCTAGGAGTAGGAATAAGTGTTGGGGGGCAGATGGGATCCCGATAGGTTCAACAGGGCGTCTGGAAAGAATTCAGCTCAGCCTTGCTTGGAGTTAGAGTTGAGAAAGTTTAGGTCCTTTAGGGGACCTGTGAGTGAGAGGGGTACATGCTTTTACCTTTAAAGGGTAGGGCTGCCATTGTCAAGGCTGACCTGACAGGAGGGGCCTCAATGCATAGACAAAGGTCAAAGCTGACCAAGAGGAGCATGTGAATAGACAGTTTAGATAAGATTTGGGCCAAGTCCTTAAGGAGACAGAAAGGCAAGGATAAAGGAGGGTGTGGACCAGGCCTGGGAAGAAATCAAGAGATTAAGTAAGAACAAAAGGGGTCCAAAGGGTGTTGCCTAGATGGAATGTGGGATGGGGGAAGGGGCAGTATTCAAGGGCGGGAAAAGGCAAATCACAACTTCACAGACTGGCTCCACAAGTTGGTCCGACCTAGACCCCAGGTACCCCATCATTAGGACCTAGACTAGAGCAAAGTTGTAGTAGTCGAGAAGTAGGAAGAGATGTAAGAAGCGCTATAAATGAAGAATCAGCAGCACTTAGTAACTGTTTTTGAGAAGTGAGGACAAGGGAAAAGTCAAATGTTCAGGTTATAGCCATGGAGTACAGGTTATGTAGTGGTGCCATAGTGAGCTATAAATGAACTGGAAGAAGAACAGATTTAACTGGTAAAATGATGAGCTCAGCTATGAACACTCTGAGTTTGAAATCCTGGTGGACATTCAGCTAGAGATGTCCTTTATGTATTTGGAGATGTAGAACTGGAACTCAGAAATGGGATTCATTTGTGTGGTGGTAGTAGTTAAGAGTTCTAGGGGAGAGATCATACTGGAAGGAGAAGAGAGCCAAGGCACAGACCCTTGGCATGTTATCCTATTTGGGGATTAGACAGGGGATGGAGAGGTCAGTAAAGGAGATTGAAGAGGTTCCATTTGAGAAATAGAAGTATAACCACAAAGTAGGAGAGGATGGTCAGTAATGTCAGATTTGGAAGGTTGGTGTTTTGGAGTCCACCCATACCATCCTACTTTCAGGGAGTCTTCTATCCCCTTTCTAAAAATGGTAAAGTTTCTGGGCAGACAGTAACAAGATGTAACTGAGAAGACACCTTCACAACATCAATCCAGATGATGAAATTTGCATCAAATACCTTATAAGGTGCTCTGAATTCTATTGAACTTGTTTGTTGAATTTTTAAGAAATAATCAAGAGTTTAGACCTTTACAGAAAAGTCAAATTAAAAAAAAGATCAAGATGTACTGAATTATGAAAACTGAATTTCTGGGAAGTACAGTAGCTAGTATTCCCTAGGGTTCACTCTCTCTTCTCTTCCTCTTTGTTCCCTTGGGTACATTTTCCTTACTCCTGGAGCACTCCCCACCCCCAGCCCCCATCACAGACACCAACACTTCTCACTCCTCCTCAGGCACAAATATTTCCAGTCAGAAAGTGTTGAAAGCAATTATCAGAAAGTTGATAGAAAATTGCTATTCAACAGTCATTCTAGTTTTAAAATATTACAGGAAAATGATTTCTCTCCTTCCCAGATTCATGAGCAAAGCAGTTAGGAGGGAGCAGGGACCATTTTGCTCATACTTTAATAACAAGATACCCAAAAGGACACAATCAATTTGTTTTGACCTTAGCTAGTAATGTCTAACTCGGGGGGGGGGGGGAGACCTGCAGCCTCAAGGCCACATGTGGCCCACTAGGTCCTCAAGTGTGGTCCTTTGACTAAATCCAAGTTTGGGTGTACTTGACCTAGAGGGCGGCATATGACCTTGAGGCTGCAGGTTCCCCACCCCTGGTAACTTGTTTTCTCCCAGGCACATGATTGTTGCTTCTTCTGTCTCTGGAGAGAGCCTTGTGTCTCTTTGGAAAGGAGAGCACTTAAAACAGCCAGCCTCTGAGATTTCTGGAAGATGGGAAGTGATTCCCTCCCTCCCTTAGCTCTACTTCAACCAACTGAAGAAGAAATTAAAGTGCAGAACCGAAGGAAACCCATATACATAAAGGTTTAGAGCCAGAAGGGGCCTCAGTAACCACTTTAGTCCAATGATCTCATTTTATACATGGGGAAACTGAAGTCTGTCCAGATTATATGACTTGCTTAAGGTTGTAACTATCAGAAGCAAGATTTGAACCTAAGTCCTTGGACTCCAAAAGCCAGTGCTTTTCCCCATTATGACACTTTATCTCTCTATATAAATCAATCGAACTCCCTCATCATATAGATGACAATGAGGGATGGGGGAAGTGTAATAGAATAATACTTTAATTACTTTTAGCATGTTATGATTTTATTCAATTAGATTAGAAATAAAAACATAATATGGATTTTTCCCTTCATAGGAATTTTAGTTGCTATATTTAATATAGTTGGTCCATTTTTTTGCATATGTGCCCAGAGGTTTCTAGGCAATAAGTACATTTTTAATAAATCAAATGAATAATAAAGAACATTTTAAAATTACTTTAGGCTAAAATTGTGACTTTGTAAAAGCTCTCCTTTTCTGCAGGGCCCATGTTCTCTGGATATATGATTGTTATTTTTAAAATGATTCCTAGTCTCATTTAATATTCATAACCAAATTCAAAACCACTTGTTGCTAAAATCCTATCATAAAACAAGTTAGGCTTGCTTTCTGTTGGCTACTTGGAGTACCTCAATGCTATGTGACAGATGTGACAAAAATTGTAAAGCTGTGGATAGCTCTGAAATATACTAGAGAAATTCTTCCAGATTCAAGCAGAACTGTATTGAATGACTGAAGATCAATGTCAAATCATTTTGCAATATTTTAATAGGAAATAGTAATTCTGCTTTGCTAATCAAGCATGGGATTTCAAGAAACATAGACAAAGCTTCACACTAAGGCAACTGTAGGATCATGTAATCATTAGTTGTAATATTATTGATACTAATAGCTACCACTTATACAGAATACCAAGAGTCTTCCTGCAGTTTTAATATTTAATAGCTTAGAACTGCACTAAGACTTGGAATACCTTCCATAGGGCTTTTCTCTTTTCCAAGTCTTTTACCTTACCTTTTTTGATCTGCACAATAACCTTGTATGGTTAAGTACTGGAGATGTTATTATTCCTACTTAAAAGATGAAGAGACTGAGGTTTTGGGCCCCCTTGTCACATAATCATTCCCATTTCATAAACCTTAAAAAAGTGTTCTAGCTATGTTCAGCTTTCCCTATGGAATTCATTCTATTACCACCACCTCATCTTTATCACTATTCTTTTTAAGATTGAGGGGACAAAGTTCATTCTTTGTTGTATTTATTTTTAGGGGCTTTTCAAAAATCACAGATAATCTAAGAAATCTTTTAATTTCATATGTAATTCAGTTTCTGCTTTAGTATCAATTACCAATTTGCTCACTCAACTGAGAGATGAATTTTTCATTCTATTATGAGTTAATCCATATATTCTAGAGTTCGTGTTAATGAGTTTGTGGTCCCTCCACATTTCTGAATCCAGTGAGACTCATTTCCTGCCTCCCACATTTGCTTTCAGGAAGAAATGGAGGAATAGTCTGTTCTTTGTTGACTCAGGTGATATTCCTGACTTAGCCCAAGCAGTTTTTATACCAGAAGTTATTTATTTCTACCAATGGTGGCAGGTTTTTACCCATGTTGACAATAAGGAAAAGGGAATGGACCTGAGATTTCAGGGAACTGAAATTCTTCTACTAATGTTTTTTTCAAATTTGCAGATTATAGTTTTCAAATCTCTTTTACAGATCATCTTTTTGATCCTTAAATCAACCCCTTGAATTAGGCAAGGCAAATACTCTATTAGAAAGGAGAAGAAATGGAACTCTTTTGCTTTTTATTTTGAGGTCTTAGGAAACTGGCCAGATTTCAGGGCATGAATATTACAGCAAATGCAAGTTTTTGCCAACATTGCTGCCTCAATGAGGGGTAGAGTATGGCTTCCTACATGCTAGTTTTTACATTGCTTCATCCCTACCACTCTCCACCACTCCTACCTGCACCCCAGACACCGTCCTTCAAGAACTGGGAACATGAGGTGGCAAGAAATACAGGTAAGCTGTACTATAAAATCTGATCTTACATTTCTCATCATTGTTCATTCTACATGATATGCACATGGTTGCGAGGGTGCTAGAAATTACCCTACAATCCTAGACAGAGATAAATATCCCTACATATATCACCACATGAAGGAACATTCTGGTAAATGTTTAACAACCAGCTCTTTAAAATAACAGCAGAGGCAGCAGCAGCAACAAAAGCTATGCAGGAGAGATACTTTTAATGTTTAATTTACTTTATTAATAGTCAAGTCTAGAAAATCAACAAAACAATAAAACAAGTCCTGATTTTATAGGATTTGCCTGTTTCTGAGGTGTAAATACTCCTACTGAAATTTTAACAATCCATTCCAGTTGACTCCAGCATACCCCCTGCTTAGCCTCCAGGGTAACCATAGTTAGGAAAGAGATCCATTGTAAACACTACAGGACACATTGCTATTGAACCACACAGCAGGCCTTCTCCTGCCTCACTCACTGTTGTCATTCTTAAACACAGCTGACCATGACTGCCTACTCCACTACCACGCTTCAGTGTGCTCTATACCCAAGGTACTATAACATCTACCTACTTTTTGTCACACACATATATGTATATGTGTATATATATATATACATATATATATACTTCCTAATATCCCTAAATTTCATAAAGGATTGCAATTTTTTTCATAACAGGTAAAGTACAGCAAGAAAACTTTCTATTTGGAGCACCTGTACCTTGTTCCCTATCATAATTCTCTCAGTTGACACTTGCACTGTCACAGATACACCCAATGGTTCCATTATCTTTTATACTCCTTGCCTTGGTTGTTGCTTTTTTTTTTTTTTTAAAGATTGGGTTTCCTCATCTTTCCAAGGGTGGAAATGTAGGGGCATTCTTAGTCTGGTACCCAGTAATGATCAAGACAGAATCTTTGACTTGCTCGATTTCTTTTTTGTTTGTTTTTTAAAATGTATTTATTTACTTTTAGTTTACAACATTCAGGTCCATAATCTCTGAAATTTCAAATTTTCTCCCCCTCCCTCTCCTCCCCTTTCTCCCTCCTCCATGGCAGCATGCAATCCAATATAGATTCTACAAATACCTTCACATTAAACATTAGTCAAGTTGTAAAGAAGGATTATAACCAATGGAGTGAACAACAAGAAAGAAGGAATGAAACAAAACAAAACACAGAAGAGAGAGAGCAACTTGCTCCATTTCTGATCTAGGCCAGTTCATTCTTCCTTAGGCAATTTAGCAACCCCCTATGCCCATCCCCAGCACACATTCACTCAAGGACTCACTATTTTGATGCTAAACAGGGATGACATCCAGCTGACATAGTGCACTGCAATTCAGAACTTTAGAGCTCAAGAGATCTGCCAGCCTCAGTTTCCCTGGTAGCTGGGATTACAGACATATGCCACATACCCTCAGTCTCTACTTGTCAAAGGACACTTCTTTTTCTTTTTAAGAAATTGGAGTTAAGTAACTTGCTCAAGGTTACAAGGCCAGTTATTTCTGAGTGTGGTGCTGAGTATCTGAGCCCGGATTCGATCCCTCAGGTCATCGACACTGGGGCCAGTGATCTTACTCGCTGTGCTACCTGACTGCCCCCGAAGGACACTTCTTAAGACAACTAAGCATCTTATCTAGAACAAGGTGCTTGAGAATTTAGTTTCATTTTTCAAGGACGATATTCACTAAGTTTCATTGTTCCTTATCAGCATAAGAAGTAGTACACAAATCATGTAAACATAATCTTTCACATCAAAATGTTTTTTTTCCCTAAAATGTTTTCTTCTGGTGTGGTTTGTTAAAGTTAAATCCCTTGTGTGATGTCATCCTGCTAGTAAATGGTGAAACTGGGACAAAAGTTCATGATTTTTCTAGTTTTATGTTTTTTCCACTTTGCACATGCATTTACAGGGTAGTTGGCTAATAGGATCATATAGTTAGGCTGCGAGGAACCTTAGAGTTCACCTAGCCCAATCATGGGGCAGCTAGAAGGCACAATGAATAGAGCACTAGGCTTGGAGTTCAAATCCGTTCTCAGGCACTTACCAGCTGGGTGACCCTGGGAAAGTCATCTAACCCTGTTTTCCTCAGTTCTTCATCTACAAAAGGAACTGGAAAGGGAAATGGCAAACCATTGCCACCCCGGTATCTTTGCCAAGAAAATACCAAAAGGGGTCATAAAGAGTCAAACATGACTGAAATGATTGAACAACAAGCCATCACCTTACTCTCTCTCTGTACATATATATATATATATATATATATGTATATATGTATGTATATGTATATATAGTAAGGTCCAGAAAAGTTAAGTGATTTGTCCAAGGTCATACAGTTAATAAATGACCAATCCAGGTCCTGTGATTTCAAAACTAGCCCTCTCTCCACTATAGTACATATAGTAGAGCCTACGACCACAGGATTAAGAGGTAACTAGTAACTAGAGGTTAACTAGAAACAGTAACTAGAAGTAATTGACTTATATGAAGAATCAAACCTTGACTCTCCCTCACAATGCCATTGTGTCATCTCCTACTGACATTTAATTCCCTTGTTAATATAAATACTTTAGAGCTTATAACTCTGCATTTATATATGGGATATTTAGAGCCAGTTATTGACAGCAGTAGGGTATGGTGGAAACAACAGTGAAGTTATAAAGAACCTAGGTTCAAATCTTGCCTCTGCTGATTAATACCTGTGTGACCTTGAACAAGTCTCTTAACTTCTCTGGGCTTCAATGTTTTCATCTGTAACATGGAGGGGGAGGGTGTTCTAAATGACCTAGAAGGTCTCTTCCAGCTCTAAATCTAAGGTCCTATGTTTTAATTTAAGGTACACTGAAAAGAATGGAGGGTGAAACTACAAGCATTCAAAGAATTCCATTGCTGTGCTTGACTGATCTTGATGGGCATATGCTCATGTGGCAATAGAGTATGGGTTTGATGGTTCAATGCACATCTCAGCCTTTGGCTCAGGAAGAATCATTACTAAAGGGAAACCATGAGAATATGAGCTGGCACGGGGGTCACTGGTATGCCCACCATCTGTCTCTATAGGAAGTGAAAAGTCTCACAGACATTTCAAAGTAGAATATCATTAGTCTGACCATTTGTCACATAGCACCATAATCGAGGTCAATGATAGCAATGATCCCATTATAAAGCCCATTTAGATGCTTCTCATTGCTGTAGGCATTACAGCAAAGGCTAACATAAAAAGAATACCATATGTATCTCACACTTTAATCCATCCAATCTATAGTACATCTAATTAAATCACAAGATTAACAAGGTACTATACATAGTAGATGTGATTTCTAGCAATAATGGAAGATTGCCAAGCTAGTCATAATATATTAGCACATATTCTTTCTCAATTTAAGTTACTTTGAAATATTAGGTATAGAGAAAGGGATAGGAATTGGACCCATAACTTCATTGGTGGAATGAATTCCCAGGTGAAGAAATCCCTTTACCAATGTAGGTCAATGCCTTCTCTGATACTTACAGCCTTAAAGAATTTCCTAGATCATTAAAGGGTTAATTGACTTGTCCAATATCTCAAAATATCTTAATTCATATCAGGAGCTGGACTGAGGTCTTCTTGCTTTGAGGCCACCTCTCTACCTACTGTGTATACTGCCTTTTTTAAAAAATTTTTTAAAGCAATCAGGGTTAAGTAACTTGCTCAAGGTTACAGGCCAGTTGTTTCTGGCTGTGGTGCTGAGTGTCTGAGCCCGGGATTCGATCTCCAGGTCATCCCAACACTGGAGCCGGTGCTCTTACTCGCTGAGCCACCTGGCCGCCCATATACTGCCTTTTTATATCATTTGAAATGTTATGCTCATGAAAATCAAAATTAAGTCAAATGAGTAAAAAAAAGTTAAACAAAAAAAGCATTTGAAATGTAGACAAATTATAATCATGCACAGAGTAAATTTTCTGTTGCAAAACATTATAGTTAAATTGATTTACTCCTGCCCACTCCTACCTTTCTGCACAACATTCCCCATGCTAATAATAATACTAATGCTAACGAGCAGTTCTATAGCGCCTGCTCTGTTCTGTTGCCCAGCCTTTCACTACTGAATGGCCATTGCTTCAGACAAACTGAGACCTGGGAAAGACCTTAGCCTAAAAAGGCCAAGGCCTCCCACTGCATCCAGGGCCATCGCCAGTCGGCCTGATCTATGTCTTGCCCCTGGGCTCAGATGACTCAGAGGAGAGAGTGGGGCTGATGATTTTGCACGGCTCTGCCTCACTTAAATCCAATCCACTTGCAAGTCAAGATATCACGCTCCTGATGAAATTGGTTCTCATCAAGAATGAAGGACAAACAACTTTGTTCTAGGCCTTGTGCTAAGCATTTTACAAATATTATCTCATTTAATCCTCACAACAAGCCTGGGAGAGAGATGCTAATAATAGCACCATTTTATAGCTAAGGAAACTGAGGCAAGCAAAGTTTAAGTAACTTGAACAAGGTCATATAGCTAGAATATCTGAAGTTAGATTTAAACTCAGATTTTCCTTACTCCAGGTCCACCACTTTTTCCATTGTATCACTTACACTGATACACACTTACACGCACACACACATATACATATGTGTTTGTATGCACACATGTGTGTACAATGCATGTATGCATATACATTCATAGGTGTGTGTATACATAATTTATATATGCATGTACAAATACACATTTTAATCACCATTATCTATTTTATACATAAGTACTTAATAAACATTTATAAAATATACAAAACTTTAAAGCAGAGACATACAATGAAAGGCTGGCAGGTGCAAAATAACCAAGGGAAGAATTACCAGTATATAAGAGGTGTTATACAAAGTTTCATCCTACACGGGTAATACACAAAATGTTTTTTTTGCATAATTGACTGAATTCAACCATACAACTTCATGCAGGCCAATGAGGATTTGTATTAGTTTGGTGTCAAATGAGATTAATTTTCATGTTGGAAAATGCCTGATTTCTTATCTCAGGGAAGAAATTTTCCATTTAGAAGCATTTGTCATGAAGCCATGTCAAGAAGCCATGCAAAGTCTTGAACTTAACTGATTTTTAGAGCCCAGATTTATAGCACATGGTCAAGGAAAGGAACTGACTAGCTGTGTAACCTTGAAGACATCAGCTAATCTCTGGGCCTTTATTTCAGTGTCTGTTAAATAAAGGGTTTTAAATAGATGGTCCCTGATGCCTCTTCCATCTCTAAATTCGATGATTCTAAAATAAAGTGGTACTGCTACTGGACTGGTGCTAGTCAACTAGTAAAATTACTAAGTTGTTCCCCAAACCTAAACAAGAAATCAGCAGGAAATAATATATTTTTCTTTAATTTCTTCTCCCATGAAGTGAAGTACCTTTCTTCTATATAGACAAAGAGCTGCCCTAGAAATACAAAACTGGCCATGTAAGAATCTTTCTCAGCAATGGGTATGTTCAGAGGATGATTAGCTTTTTTTTTTTTTTTTTTGCTTTTTGGAGGGCAACTGGGGTTACGTGACTTGCCCAAAGTCACACAGTTAGTCAGTGTGTCAAGTGTCTGAGGCCAGATTTGAACTCAGGTCCTCCTGACTCCAGGGCTTGTGCTCTATTCACTGCACCACCTAGCCGCCCCATGGATGATTAGATTTTGAAAAATTTTCTTTTAGCCACCGGTGATTGTAATATGATGTTTCAAACCTTGGATAGCCTGGATAATATTTTCCTCCTTTGCTAAAAATAGCTATCAGTAAGTCAATCATCAATAGGGGTTTGCAAACTTGGTTTCTAAATCGATTTTGATAACTATATTTCAATACTGATTGATGTTCTTTGTAACCATATTATTTTATTTTATGCATTTAAAAACATCATTCTTAAAAGGGGTCTATAGGCTTCACCAGACCACCAAAGACACACACAAGCACACATACATGCACACACACATGCACATGTGCACACATATACACATTCAAATGAAGACTTGCTATAGATAATTTCGCATCTTTTCTTGAACTTGGGATACATTTGGCTAGCCCTGATGCCTGAATTAGACAGCGGTTCTTACTATGTCACTATTTTACATGCGCAGAGTACTTCAGCTGTATTTTCATGCTCTATAATTTGTCTTTTCTCAGCACTCTTCAAGTGGCAATTTTAATTCTCCATCAATGGCACTAGCATTTCCTTCCAGAACAAAAAATAAGCTGATTTTCACCTTGACCGACAAGTGTCTTTCACCAAAATTTCTGCAGATGAAACAACTTGTTGTTCGTGAAATTCTGAGCATTGTTCTTGCTTTTCTTGGTTTCATAATGAAAACCAATGGCTTATGTTATTAGAAACATTGCTGGGCCTGACCTCATCAGCTTGGTGTGAGAAGATGGCCTGCTGTTTGCAAATGCCTATAAGGTGTCTATTTGAATTTATTATCTAAAACATGAGATTCCCCCTCTCACATTTGAACATTTCATGGCTTATAAATGCCAGAATTAACATCTTTTCCAAATATACATTTTAATATAGAAAATAATATGGTTTCCTACATGAACTGATGTGAGTAAAGTGAATAGAACCAGGAGAGCGTTGTACACAGGAACAGCAATATTGTTGTGATGACCAGCTTTGATAGACTTAACTCTTCTCAGAAATACAATGATCCAAGGCAATTCCAAAGGACTCATGAAGAAAAATGCCATCCACATCCAAAAAAAGAACTGATGGAGTCTGAATGCAGATTAAAGCATATTATTTTCTTTCTTTTCTTTTTTTTTTTTAAGCAATCGGGGTTAAGTAACTTGCTCAAGGTTACATGGCCAGTTATTTCTGGGTGTGGTGCTGACTATCTGAGCCCGGGATTTGATCCAGGTCATCCCGACACTGGAGCCCATGCTCTTACTCGCTGAGCCACCTGGCCGCCCCTAAGCAATTGGGGTTAAGTAACTTGCTCAAGGTTACATGGCCAGGTGTTTCTGGGTGGTTGCTAAGTGTCTGAGCCCAGGATTCGATCTCCAGGTCTTTCCGACACTGGAGCCAGTGCTCTTACTCTCTGTGCTACCTGGCTGCCCCAAAGCATATTATTTTCAATTTTTTTTTGTTTTTTTCTTTGTCATGATTTTTCCCTTTTGTTCAGATTCTTCTTTCAGAATATGACTAATGTGGACATATGTTTAACATGATTGTACATGTATAAGATAAACCAGATTGCTTGAAATCTTGGGGAGAGGGGAGGAAAGGAAAAAAATTTGAAACTCAAAATCTTATAAAAATGAATGTTGAAAACTATATTTACATATAATCAGAAAAGTAAAACACTATTAAATGGGAGAAAAAAGAAAAAAAATGATATGTTTTAATGTTACAAATAATAGTGTTCAGTCCCTTTATCTAAATATGGTAATTAATATTTATGAAACAAGAACAGTTGGTGGCACAATAGATGGAACACTGGGCCTGGAGTCACAAAGACTTTTGTTCAAATCTAGCCTCTGACACATGCTAGCTGTGTGACCCTGGGCAAGTCATTTAATCCTATTTGCCTCAGTTTCCTCATCTGTAAAATTGCAATGGAGAAGGAAATGGCAAAGCACTCTAGTATTTCTGCCAAGAGAACCCCAGATGGGGTCATGAAGAGTCAGAATGACTGAACAACAACAATTTATGAAATAGTCCTCTGTAAACAGAAATGATACTGCAAAAAAGAAGTCTAAACACCTCCCAGGAATGTAGAATATTATAATTATGGACAATAGGACAGCAGACCTACTCCCATCATAAGGAAATCAGGTGTGAAAGAAAAACACTTTAGGAATAAAGGGCAGGCAATATCAATTTATAGAAATCTAGTGAGATCATGTTCTTTCTACATGGCTGGCTATAAAATCAACCAAATACCTTCCACAAACATCTTATTCAGATACCCTGATGTGTTCTAGAAGTGATCTGGAATTCTCCATGTAACTACCAACAAGATATTCCAAAAGCACAGTCTGAATATGTCACCCCCCTGGTCAATAAACTATTGGCTGCATATTACCTCTAGGATCAAATTCAAATTCTTCTGGAATTTAAAGTTCTTCTAATTTGTCTTCAAGCTTATTATACATCACATATCATAAACAACCTTTCTAGGCTTGTTTTATTATTAAAGTAGCATTCCTCCACTATAATTCAGTGAAATTGGTCTTCTTGACCTGTGGGTTTGTGTATATTTTTCCATATCTGGAGTATATTCCCTTCTTTCTTCCACCTCTTATAATCCTTAGTTTTGTTCAAAGTTCAGCTTAGGTGTCATACACGAAGCCTTTTCTGATCCCCTTAGGGCAAGTGGCTACCCACCTCTGATATTACATCATAATTATTTTCTATATATATTATATTTATATACATATATGTAAATATAAGTATATATGTATAGATATGTATATATACAAGTATGGCATGCACATACACCTGTGTGTATATGCATGTGCTCACATATATGTGTGTGTACATATATGTTATCTCTCCCTAAGAGATTGTAATCTCCTTGTGGGCAAGGACTGTTTCATTCTGTTTTTCAATTTCTAATACTTAGCACATAGTAGGCACTCATGGATTGATTGATTCTCAAATACTATGATACTGAAACACAAAATCTGTCATAGGCTTTGTACCTGGGGCTAATGACAGAATATAATTGCTAACATAGGGCCAGCCTGGCTAAGAGCTCATTACCAGAAAGTTGGCCAAAACGTAATTGCTTGGTCAGCTATGATGGCCCAAGGTGACAAAGGAACAGGGCATAGTTGAATGAGGGCTGGATTTGCAGTCAGAAAACCTGTCTGAACTCTAGGCTCTTGTATGTACCACCTATGTGATTATATGATTATCTGGGATAGCAGTAAAACGTTTAATGTTTGCTGAATTAAAGTTGTGGAATTGAAGGCATCACCTATTCCCTTAAAATACTTTCTTTCTAGTTGGGTAATTTGAATTGGAATACAAATTATAGACAAGGAGGCTTTTCCAAATGAAAGTAGCAGCACAGATACTCTTCTCTACAATTTACAGATGAGGAAACTAAGTCTTGTCTCCTGTAAGGCCCGGTTTTGTTTTGTTTTGGCATGTGTCCTTCAAACACTACCTGGTAACACTGGCCCTGGAGTCAGGAGGACCTGAGTTCAAATTTGGCCTAAGATACTGACTAGCTGTGTGACCCTAGATGAGTCATTTAACCCTGATTGCCAAAAAACTCCAACAAAAAACAAAAGCGCACGTGGCAGAGTCACATCCTTCTCCACTGGTTGCCTCCTGAGTCATTCACTGAAGTTCCATGCCTGAGACTGTAGCTAGATTTACTTAGAATAGTTCTAGAGAAGGGGGATCATTAGTTACACCTGCACGCCACATATTATACCGGTCCAGCCTTAAAAGTACCCTAGGTACTACAATTTATACTTTTCATCTTATCTTCTTGAGAATTTATGGAAAATACGAGACAGAGTGAGCTACAGTGAAGCCTGTTTGATTCCACTTTATCCAGCACTGTCTGCACCCATGCTCAGAGGCAAAGGCTGCATCCACACTCTGCCTAAAGCCAAAATGGACTGGCAAAAGCACTGCTCTCTTCGAAAACAGCAGGAATCCAACGGCCAGCACTGAATGAAAAGAGACCAAGTTCCTGGAAATAAATCAAAGAGGAAGCTGTGCTCCACTTCCTGCTGCATAAGGACCAGGAGAGCATGATGATTTGACATGGATCCTAGACATTATTGTCATTTGGTGCAATTACTTTAGATATGGCAGAAAAAAGGGTCACCTGATTGCTGGATAAATGGTCTCCATGAACCCAAACCCTTGCATGGGAACCATGAATTCTGCTGTTATGTGCAGCAACCATGTCAAAATATAGTTCTTTTCTGAAAGAAGTAAGGGTTGCTCCTAGACCTTGGAGATGTGTTTCTATTGACTTCAAGGATAAAGAACATCATTCTCAGATTAGGGAACACTTAAGAATGAATGTGTAACTGCCACTTCTCAAATGTGAGAAATTGCAAATAAGTGACTTCCAAAGACACAATATGACAATCTAGAATGAAAAAGAGGAATATTTGTCAATGGATGTATATGGTCTGTGAAAATATGGGTTCACAAAGAAGACAAAGAGCAAAACTTTCTTCCGCCATTTGTTAACTGTGTGACTTTGAATCACTTCATTTCTCTTGGCCTTCGCTTTTCTAAATTGAGAGATTGACTGCATGGTATCTAAGGTTCTTTCTGTACTCAGCATTCAATGATGATGATGGTGGTGGCAGTGGTGGGGTGGCAATGAGAGTCACAGTAGCGAAAAGAACTGTTGTTTTAATGACACAACATATTCTCCATGCATTTTCCCATTCAAGTTTCAGAACAGTCTTGCATGAAATTTAATATATTATTATCCATTTTTTTACAGATAGGAATGAATGGATAAAATACCTTTGATTAAGTACTTACTATTGGCCAAGTTCTGGGCTAATAAGCACTGAGGATACAAATAGGAAAAATGAGACAGTCTCTGCTCCCAAGAAACTAGTGTGTAGAGCTGTTGTTTTCAAGTAATCGAGTCACATAACTCTTAGTCAGGAAGACTCATCTTCCTGAGTTAAAATCTAGCCTCAAGTCCTTACTAACTGTGTGACCCTGGACAAATCACTTAAACCTGTTTGCTTCAGTTTTTTCATTTGTAAAATGAGACGGAGAAGGAAATGCCAAGCCACTTCAGTATTTTTGCCAAGAAAAGCCAAAATGGGGACATGAAGAATTGGACACAATTGAAAAACAATTGAACAATAAGCAAAATAAAAAATGTGGTGGATGAAGAAACAGGGTATGAGAGACTTGCCCAAAGTTACAGAACTGGTTTTGTCCAGCATCTTTGTGGATAGAATAGAATGACATAGGTTAAGTGATAGCACAATTATGGGCATTGTGAACTAGTTGAATTATCAGACTCAAAGAGTCATAACTAATGGTTCCCTCTAGACTGGATGGGAGGTTTCTACCCCAGGAATATCTCTTCAACAGAATGATAATCAACATGTTTTTTTTTTATTAATGGCCTTAATTGAATTATAGGTAGCCTGTTGCTTTTTTGTCTTTGTATCTCCTGTATCCAGCATTAGAGACACATAGGAGAAGTTTAATAAATGTTTGTTGAATTGAATAAAATGTCATATTTTCTGGTCACATAAAACTGCAAGCAACAGCTAAAATATTTTTATCTCAAGAAATACGGAAATGAATAGAACAATGGACCAAATCTAGGAGACCAATTCAGTATAATGTAAGCTCTTTGAGAACAGAGACTATTTTAGTTTTGCCCTTATGCCCCCAGGACAAAATAGGAGGCATGAAAAATATTTGTTGAATGAAACTGAAATTTAATAAGAGGAACTCTAATAGGAATAAATATTCCAAAAAATAACTTCACAGAGAAGACATGGCTAGAGAATGGTCTTTAATTAGTGACCTTGCCTTAAATATTATCTTCTTTGAAGACAGAGAGGAAACTTTTGTAGGTTTTTGTTTTAGCATTCATGTTTTCTTGTTTTTTTTTATTCTTGAGGTCATCCATTGTTTAGTGACAGTAGTCTTGCCCCACACCATCCTTGAAACCTCACGGAGGGGAATGATACTACAGAATCCTGCTAAAATTGTGATAAGGTGATGGAACAAATCTGCCTATAGATTTGGGCAAGAAGAGAGAACTGAAAATGGAGAATATTTGCAGAGAAATTCCTCTTCCTCCTCCCTAAAATGAGAATAAACAATCTGGGACAAAGGGAAATCAATTACAGTCAAGCTCCCCTTTACAAAGCCTCCTCCTGCCCCCCCCTCCCCGCCCCATTCACTATCCGGGTCACTATAAGTGAGCAAAAAGGTTATATAATTGCTGATTTGGTACCAACAGGGAGATAAGTGGAGGAAGACATGTTTTCTTATTAAGAAATAGTGATGGGGAACTGTAATGCTACTGTATAGAAAATAGGTGGGTAGAGTAACCAATTATTTAGAACAACTGTTGAATAGACAGACTGCTTTATGTTTAGGACATATATCTCTGTCAGGTTATTTCCACCTAGGAAAGTTTGCCTCATGGTTGTCCCTGGTGGCTAAGCAGACTTCATCTAATCTTCTGTCAGGTGTAAATGACAGAATACAATCACGATGATATTGACTTACTTTAATGATCTTTTTCCCCCCTTCCTATATATGAGAAACCACGCAGTAATTTATATACAAATAACAAGGCTGATTTATCTGATCAGTCAGTTATGCTTTTACCTTCTTGCATGTTCTCTGCCTGCAGTCATCTGTTACATCTGCTTACAACCTAATGTATGTGCTGTGTGCTGTGACTAGAAGCCAACTAAAATTGATTACCATGCAATACCCAGAGTGTATAAGTAGATCTCCAATAACATTAACTTTCTGAATTCACATGCTCTGGGTCTGATTACCACATCCAAGCTTAAATTCCACTCTTGAATACCAAGTAGAATAAAGAAATGTGCAGTGTTACAATTCCAGTCATCATATATATAATTATGTCATATATAAGGATATATAATTACATAATATATTAAAATATTAGGTATAATATTTAATATGGAATATTAAATATAATATATAATTATATGATATATGGATATATGATGACTAGAATTGTAGCATGGCACATTTCATTATTCTGCTTGGTATTCAAGTCAACATCTATTTATCTATCTATCTAATTACATATTATATTAAAATATTAGATATAATTATATAATGTGTAATATTGGCTAGATAGATAGATAGATAGATAGATAGATAGATGACTGAAGCTGTAGCACTGAATAATTCATTATTGTGCATGGTATTCAAGAGGGATTATATACATACACACATAATATGTATGTATGTATATAGTATGTATATATGTGTGTATCCTAAAATAAGATTTATTAGCCTTGAAAGATGTATACCTGTACTATACCACATTCTTGGTATTCATATACTTCACATTAATGAATCACACACATTGTCTGAATGTCAGAGGAAGTCAATGTACCAGTCATTGCACCTTTGGAAAAATAAAAAAATATTTTGTGTATCTGAAATCTCCATAAATCCATCATCAAGAATAACATCCAAGAGTTTCAAATAAAATTCTCTACTGAAACTGTTGGACATTGGCGCAGGTATTCCTTCTTTGAAATGCATCTTATATATTTTAAAATAATATTTTATCTTTCCCCAATTACATGTAAAAACAATTTTAACATTCTCTTTTCTGAATTTCGAGTTCCAAATTTGATCCTCTCCTCTCTTCCCTCCTCCTTCCCTGAGATGGTAAGCAATCTGATGTAGGTTATATGTTTACAAAAATATAAAACATATTTCCATATTAGTTATTTGTGGAAGTAAACTCAAATCTCCCCCCCCCACAAAGAAAATGAAAAATAGCATACTTCAGTCTGTATTCAGACCAAATTCAGAACTGTTTTCAGTTTTTTCTCGGTAGGCAGGTAGCATTTTTTATCATAAATCTTTTGGGATCATCCTGCATCACTGTATTGCTGAGAATAGCTAAGTCATTTACAGTTGATCTTTATACAATATTGCTGTTACTATTTACAATGTTCTTCTGGTTCTGCTCACTTCACTCTTTATCAGTCATGTAAGTCTTTCTAGGTTTTTATGAAACCATCCTGTTCATCACTTCTTATAGCACAATAATATTCCATTACAGTCTTATACTACAACTTGTAGAGTCATTCCACAATTGATGGGCATCCCCTCAATTTCCAATTCTCTGTCACTGCTAAAAGAGTTGTTATAACTATTTTTGTACATATAGGTCCTTTTACCTTTTTTGATCTCTTTGGGATACAGAACTAAACCTATCTATATTACAGAATTTATAATTTTCAGAATTGATATAAAAGACATTAATTCATTTATAAATATATCCACCCCTGTATTTGGATATTCAGACTGGAGAATGTGAGCAATGAGACACTGGTACCCATTTGTAATTAATCTCTAATAGACACAATAAATCTCTTGACAAAAGGAGAAAGGGCTACTATTCTGATGGTAGTAATCTGATAAATAGGAAATCACCAGCAATGGTAAAAATAACTATGATCCACAGAGGAGGATGAAAATAATTCCATGAAAACAAACCCACTAATTTATAGTGAAAATTAGTTGAAAAAAACCTTTAAATCCAGCTTTAATGGAATATCTATATCATCTATATGTCATTTATATCTGCATACACACACACACACACACACACACACACACACATATATATATATATATATATATTCCTTGAAAGAAGGGGAATGGTTATTATGTTGCTTCCAATCAATTAGTTTATAAAAATTTTTGTGACACCATACTCCGAAACATAAGTCATTTTCCATTCCTACTCCCCAATCCACCCATATCTTGAATTTCTCAGTTTCTGAGGAAGTAACCAATAGTTCTTCTGGTCATGGAGGTTTGCAACGTGAAAGTTATCCTCAGATTCCTCACTAACCCTCACTCTACGTAGCCAGTCAGTTGCCAAATCTTGTTGATCCTATCTCCGCAACATATCTCATATCTGACCATCTTCTCTCTACTCAAACAACCCTCCTCCACTCTCATTTGGACTACTACAATGTCCTGTTATTTTTTTTTTGCTTATCTTCAGTCTTTTCTCTCTTCAATCCATCCTCCACATAGATGCCAAAGTGATTCTAAAACCATAAATTTTACCACATCACTCCAGTGGTGCTTTGTACAACAAACTCCAGTGGCCCACTATACTCCTTCCTCTATGATCATGTACAAACTCTTTTGTTTGACATTTAATATAGGGCTCTTATGCATCCTTCCAAGCTAATTGTATATTATTCCCCACCATGAATTTAGGATCAGCTGACCTGACCTTTTTGCTGTTCATGCAAGATACTCCATCTCCTGTCTCACTGCTTCTGCCTCTTAAGATATGTAGCCTCCTTCAAAGCTCAGCTCATGTATTGTTGATTATACTTCAATGACACATCTCATATCTTACTCCCTTCTCTCTACTCAAACAGCCATCACTATAATTCACTCCCTCATTCCCTCTCACTTGTATTACCACATGCTTTACATAAGGTTTTTCATGATCACTATCTATGAATGCCTCCTCCATAAATATCACCTTCAAATAATTTATTTATATTTCATATATACTCTGATATGTATATTGAATTTGAACTCCTTGAATGCAGGTTCTGTTGCATACTACAAAACTACCTGGCAGATACTAGATGCTTAATAAATTATTGATGATTGATTAATTGCTTAATGGACATCATTGCTTCCTGGAAGGGGGTGGCGCTATCTTTGATTATAAACCCCTTGAGGATAAGGAGGCATAAATTTGTTTGATTAAATCAATAGAGCACCATATGCAGTTATAGCCTCTTAACACTTGATGAGAAGGATGAGGAGGATATAATATTCTGCTCAATAAAATATTCCTCCCAGATCACTTAACCTGCAAACAACTTGGTGTATATTCTGCCATCACAACTACAGCACTATATGTGACTTCTTGATACGATGTTTTCTCTTCAGTGTAGCACTAGTTTTCATACCCCATTCTGTCATAGCATCATTTCCCAAAGTGGAAACTATTATTTTATTTCTTTTTTTTTTTAAAGCAATCGGGGTTAAGTAACTTGCTCAAGGTTACACGGCCAGTTATTTCTGGGTGTGGTGCTGAGTATCTGAGCCCGGATTTGATCCAAGTCATCCCCACACTGGAGACGGTGCTCTTACTCGCTGTGCTACCTGGCCGCCCCTATTTTATTTCTTAATTTATACAATTTTAGAAGTTTGATATTTTTCTTAAACTGCTTTGGGACATAGTGCATTAAGTTCCAATATTGAAATATTTAGGACAACCAGTGTTTCTCCATAATTGATTCTTTGTCATTAGCATCATTTTTGCCATCTTTCTCCATCACCCCCTCCCTTTGAAACAACAAATATAAGCCCTGATGAATGTTGTAGTCCAGGATGGGTTACAGTTTTGTACTGTCAGACTCTTTCTCTCTATTGTCTATCGGTCTGTCTGTCTGTCTCTCTCACAAACGCACACGCACACATGCACATACACACACACAAATATTTCCTCCTGGAATTGAATTTGTGTTCTGATAGCTATGATCTCTTGACCTTGAAAAGCCTAGGCCTTATAGCACATGGTGAGGGGTGTATAGTCTCAGCTAAAATTTTTAAAACATATGTGCCAGCCAAGATCAATCAATTGAGAAATATTACTTATTTGGTTACATAACTTCTATCATGCCTAGAATGTACTGATATTAGAAACCATTCTCATAATAGTACTCTCCTCCACATAATGTTCCAGTGAAACTAGAATCCTTTCTGTTTCTAGAAAACACTCTATGGTTTCCTGCCTTTGCATCTTTGCTTATGCTGTTCCCAATATCCAGGATGTTTTACTTCCTTGCTTTTAACTGTTACATTGCTAAATTAATTGAATTCCTAAATTTCTACATTAAAGTCAAATTTAGGTGTAACTTCTGCTGTGACTTTTTGTTTGTTTTTAGTAATTAAAACCTTGTTTTGGAACTTGGCAGTGTCCTTATCATGTAATATTCTATATTGTAGTTACTTGTGGATTGCTTAAGTCCTTCTGCTACTGCAAACTCCATAAAGGCAGAGAACATATCTTACTTATTTTTTTTAACCATCTCATTCAACAAGCAAGCTATAAGTTCCTGAGTCTAGGGACTACTTTCACCTTTCTCTTATTCCCCAACACTTGGTACAGTGCCTGAAACATAGTAAAAACTGAACAAATGTCTATTGATTGATCCCTGACACTCTGGCAGTTAGTACAGTCAATAAGTACTTATTAAGCTCTTACTGTGTTTCAGACACTGTGCCAGGTGTGAGGTATACAGAGAGCAGCAAAAAGGAAGAGAGCCCCTATGCTCAGGGAGCTTGCATTCTAATAGATGGTGACAATGTATAAAAGCTGAAAAGTGGGGAAGGAAGGTGTCCATCTATGTGGGGACACGATGGCAAAGTCTGGAGAGTCAAAAGCAGGGCTGAGAGAGCACAGTCCTCAGCACAAATAAGTGTTTAATAGATGTTAGATAAATAACTGGATATGTTTTAAAATCCCATATTAATAGTTTTATAAAGCAAAAAAAAAGTTTATTATAAAAATGAGCCCTGGACTAGAATCCAAGAAATTGGTATTTTATTCCCAGCTTTGATACAATTAGTTATATGACCTTAGATAAGTCACCCTACTTCTCTCTGCTTGGGTTTTCTCATCTGAAAAATGAGCCTATTGGATTACATGATCTTGAAATCCCCTTTCTAGCTCCACAATGC
>NW_027186304.1:63671174-63705943 GCF_028583685.1 Petaurus breviceps papuanus | reverse complement strand
GTTTATATAATGTTTGGGGGCAGCTAGGTGGTGCAGTGGATAGAGCACTGGGCTTGGAATCAGGAAAACTCATCTTCTGTGAGTTCAAATCTGGTCTCAGACACTTACTAGCTATGTGACCCTGGGCAAGTCACTTAACCCTGTTTGCCTCGGTTCCTTATTTGGAGAAAAAAATGACAAACCAATGTAGTATCTTTGCCAAGAAAACCCCAAATGGGGTCATGAAGAGTCGGACACGACTGAAGTGAATGAACAACAACATATAGCATTTTAAGGTTTGCAAAGTGCTCTATGAGCCTTAAAGTGCTACATAAATATTAGTTATTATTATCTTCCAATTTTAAGTGTAACTAATAAAGAAGTTAAATAAGTAGAACCAAAAGAGCAATCTACACAGTGCCGCTTCCATTACGTAAATTAAATCACTAGGAGGAAACTAAAATTTGAATAATTGAAAGCCCAGTAATGGTCCCAGAGAACTGATGGTGAGGCATACTTCTCTCCAAGAATAGAGAAGTGGTAGATTATGTCAGGAACTGTCAGACACACTTACTGTATTGAGTATTTTTGCTTGCTTTGTTGTTGCTGTTACAAAAAAGATTTCATTTTTTCAGGTGGTGGGGAAGTGGGGGTGGGTGGGCGAAGGTGGAGATCTCCAGCAATGTTCAAAATGTAAAATTAGAAGATATAATAAAACCTTTTTGAAAACTCAATTATCATAATCAAATTAGATTTTAAAAATTCTCACTTGAGTCTACAGAAGATAATTCAATTCTATTCAATAAAAATTTATTAAATGGCCAATGCGTGTGTACTAAACACTAAAGACATAAAAGTAATGAAGACAGGGCCTTGCTAACAAGGGAATTACATAGAAATGCCTTCATCCTGTATTTGTGCAGTTGATTTTTAAAAACCTGTGTAGTAGTTTAGGCGTAGCAGAGGCCTATTCACTGAATGGGCATTGCCTTATTTAAAGTGAGAACCTGAAAAGACCTTAGCTTATAGATGTCAAGGTCTCCCTCTGTATCCTGGTGCATCTTCAGTCATCCTGACCTATATCTGGCCACTGGACTCAGATGGCTCTGGAGGAGAAAGCGAGGCTGGTGCCTTTGCATAGTCGATCCTCGCTCAAATCCATTTCATCTGCAAGTCATGTCATTATCTCCCTGATATCATGGTCCTCTTTGAGAATGAAGGACAAACCACACAGGTGGCATAGTGGATAGAGCATCAGGTCTGGAGTCAGGAAGACCTGAGTTTAAATCCAGCCTCAGACACATTAGTTTTGTGATTCCTCATCTGAAAAATGAGCTGGAGAGGGAAATGGCAAACCGCTCCAGTATCTGGCCAAGAAATCTCCAAATAGTGCCACACAGAGTTGGAAATGACTGAACAACAAAAACAGTGTTTTATACTGGTCCTTTTAAAATTTTATCTCATTAGATTCCACCTACTGAACTAGTCCATATGAGAGCATTTTTGGATTCTGACTGTCATCAACATGAGAATTATGCTCTTCAGCTTTGGGGCTTCCGTGAATTTGTTAAGCATGCCTTCTCCCATTATCATTATGTATCTCATCAGCTGCCAAATCATGTCATTTCTTTCTCCACAACATCTCTCCAATATCCCCCCTCCCCTCTACACACAGGGAAGATTCTGGGGTCATCTGTCACCTGTACTATTGCAGTAGCCTTCTGATTGTCTTATTTGGTCTATTTGGCTGAGGTAGGGCCCTCAATAGTCTTCCAATTTTAATCTACATTCCAAATTGCTGTGAGGGTGATTTTTCCATATCACAGATCTGACCACCATCCTCTCTCCTGTAAATCTGAGTGGCTCCCTATAACTTCTAGGATCAACTACAAACAATTCCTTTGTTTTTATTTCGATCTCTTCCCTCCCTTATCCCTGCCTACTTTCCAATCTTTCTGAAACCTTGTTCCTCTACACCACACTCTATAGTCCAGTCACATGGGCCTATTTGCTCTCTAGAACATGTAACACTTAGTATCCAGTCTCTTTACTTTTTCCTGTCTTCCCCCCAAGGAATGCACTTCCTCTTGACTTCTGCCTCTTAAAATCCTAGTTTCCTTCAGGATTCAGCTCAACTACCACCTTCTTTCTACATGAAGCATTTCCTCATTTCGTCAGGTTTTGTCTCCCTTCCCCTTCCCCTCCAGCCGCTAATGTTCTTCCTCTCTAATGTCTGCCGTTTTGTTATGTATTACCTATATGCTCACATACATCACTTCATTTCTCCCTTAGAATGCAGGTTCCTTGAAGGCAGGAACTATTTCTTTGGATCTCCGGTGCTTACTAGAGTGCCTGACATGTTGCTGTTCAGAATTTCAGTCGTGTATAACTCTTCATGCCCCCTATTTGGAGCTTTCTTGTCAGATACTGGAGCGGTTTGCCATTTCCTTCTCCTGATCATTTTACAGTTGAAGAAACTGAGACAAATAGGGTTAAATGACTTGCCTAGGGCCACATAGCTGGTAAGTCATGTCTGAGGCCAAATTTAAACTCAGGTCTTCCTGACTCCAGGCCTGGAATTCTCTCCACTGAGTCACCTAGCTGGTCCTGACACATACTAGGTGATTAATTAAAGATTGTTGACCACAGTTTTTCTATTGATTTTACATCATCTAGCTTATTGATAACAATTGTGACTGTCCCTGTGCTATACTCTATTACTTTTTGTAGGGGAAGGAATGTGGGTTTAGGCAGTATGGGAAGAAATGGGTTTGCCTATTATGATCACAAATGTCCAGGAACATCTTTTAAAAACTGAGCCATCAGTGGACAGGCATTAGAATGTCTACAATATTACTATAGGCAATGAATTTATAGTACAGCTGTTTTACTGCTAGCTGTGAAGTGTATACCACATAAGCTGTCATTTTATCAAATGCTCTGGATGGTTATTCTGCTCTGCATGCCACATATGTTATTTTGCTAAGCTTGAATTTGTTTGGACTTTGCTAGACATTGAAAGAAAAGCTCAATGAAACTGTTTCACAAGCCACCTCAAATGTCTTCAATTTTCAGGATAATCCATCAGCTCTCGGTGGATTTAAAGCCTGTCTTTGGGGTGCTCTGAATAGGAGAATGACTAGAGATTCCATGAGATAATTTCATAAATGCCTTTAAAAATTGCCATCTGGAGTGACAGAGCTTAGTTTGCCATTTTACAAATGATTTGGGGTTGTCAGTTTCAGAAAGGTGCCTGAAGTCCTTCTGAAAATATTTTGCAGCCTTGATAGATTGCATAACCTACCCTTTTCTTAAAGGTAAAGCAAAGTACTTCTGCCCCTTTGTGATTCAGTCTCCTAGGCCCCAAGGGACCTTATTTAAAAAAACAAAAACAAATAAAACATGTAGGTACAGAAAAATTACTTTCATTTATAAAAACTCTCAGATTTCACTGTTGGCCAAATATACAATTATACATAGAGGGCTGGAAGGGAACCTTAGAGATCATCTAACCTAAACCTGTCATTTTACAGACAAGAAAATTACTTTTGGCAAGGTTAAATGACTTGCCTAAGGTCACACAGGTAGTAAATACAACAGTCAGGAATTTAGCCCCAGTTCCTCTAGCTATGGTCTATGTTCTTTCTATTTTACCACGTTTCTAGAAGACACAAGCAGAAGAGGCATTCATGAACTCATAAGCTTGAGGCTCAAGCTGATTTACAGAACATTCCTTTCACTGGTAGAGAGTCTATCTAGGATGCATGTGGCCTCAAGACCCAAAGGTTCCCCACCCCTGAAGTTCGAGCCCTGGTTACATTTGGAAAGGACCTTAAGAAGTTAACTTAATGAAGACCAGAGCATCTGGACTGGGCTACACATACCTATTCTCAGCCCTGCTTCAAAAGAAGGAATTACCAATTCTCTTCCCAAGAATCTGCTAAGAAACAGGTATCAAAATGTCACTTGGTAACTGGCCTATTCTATTTCTGGAAACAATTTCATGATTGTTTATAATAACATGCTAAACTTCAGCTCTTTCAAGGCCTAAGGTGATTATCACTAGAAATCACTAGATTTAAAAAGAGAGAGTAAACTATCATGTATGCTTCAAAATTAGAAATAATTCCCTTAAGTTTTATTTTTACTTATTAAATTCTGAATAGTTGATAGCCATTGTTATTTCTACTTCACACAAATAATAACTCATATTTATACAGTGCTTTAAGATCACAAAGCACTTCACAACTATTTTTTTTAAAGCAATAGGGGTTAAGTAACTTGCTCAAGGTTACACAGCCAGTTATTTCTGGGTGTCGTGCTGAGTGTCTGAGCCCGGATTTGATCCAGGTCATCCCAACACTGGAGCCAGTGCTCTTACTCGCTGAGCCACCTGGCCGCCCCTAAGCAATTGGGGTTAAGTAACTTGCTCAAGGTTACACGGCCAGGTGATTCTGGGTGGGTATTAAGTGTCTGAGCCCGGGATTCGATCTCCAGGTCTTCACAACAGTGGAGCCGGTGCTCTTACTCGCTGTGCTACCTGGCCGCCATACTTCACAACTATTGTCTCATTTTATTTTCACGACAGATTTGAGAGTTGGGGGTATTATCATGCCCATTTTATAGATACTCAGAAAATTGAGTCAGCAGAGGTTAAGTGATTTGACTAGAGGCACATAGCTAGTAGGGGTGTGAGGCTGGATTTGACCTTGAATCTTCCAACTCCAGGTCTAGCACTCTAGAGAAGCAAAGAGTAGAAAAGGCAAAAATTTTAAAAAGTGATCATTTCAGTAAATAATGTATGACTCAACCAAAATATGATTTTTTATTATGTAATAGCTATTAGATTGAAGAATAAATTTTTGAAAGAATAATAGTAGTATAACTTACAGAATACTCATCAGTGAGTAAAACCAGTATACTCATTTGTGAGTATAACCAGTATACACACTAGTATAATACTTTAAGTTTGTAAAAACACTTTCCTCACACTAATCTTATGAAATAAGCAGTGCAAGTATTATTTTCCCATTTTCTAGTTGAGAAAACTGAGCCTCAGTGAAGTTAAGGGACTTGCTCATGGTCACAAAGCAAGTAAGTGTCAGAATCATGACTTGAAGTCAATCCTTCTAATACTATACCAAACTGAAATGGTTTTTTCCCCTTATTTAGAATACTGGAAAGTTTGTAAAAGCAGGATGTTAAGTGCAAAAAGAGGGTTATGAAACTGAATAGGAATAAAATTTCCACCAATCTAAAAAGAACATTAGTTCTTCATTCATATAATTTAAGAAACGCATTGACATTCATTCCTTATTGCTCAATACACTGTCAAAGGTCAGAGGTAGGGATTCAAACTTAGCTTTCTCCTGAGTTTAAGACAAGTGCCCTTTGCCCCAAGTCAGGCTGACTCTCACTTCATAAAGGTGCACTTCACTAATTTAGAATCTTTAAAAGGAAAGCAGTCAGGGAGCTGGCTAGTAAATTTTACATTTGTGGCAAGTAGTTCAAAATGGACCTCAAACATTCCTGGGGCATTTTTTTTGGCTAGGGAGGGCAGTAGTAGACCAAGAAGACAGATATAGTCCTGGCTGCCAGTGAGTTGATTCTTAGCTTCCTATTTAAATAATTATTTTCTCTAACTAGGAATTAAAATGTTTCTACACTGAGGAAGAACTACAAAGTGGTTTGTGCTTGTTAAATTTTGGCATGCTGGGATAAAGTTCTAAAAGTCACATTGCCTCAGTTATAGTTCTGAAAGATGGTCTCAAAAAGTGAAACACCTCAATTACCTTGTACAGTTTCATGTGTGTGTATGTGTGTGTGTATGAGTCTGTGAATCTGTGTTTAAGGTGGTAGAGCTTTGTCATTTTATTTTACATATAATCATATATAATACATATATTATAAGAGAGACAGAGGATAGTGACTATATATAGTGATAACATATATATATGCATACATATATACATATATATGTATAATCATTTTTTTAAGCGATTGGGGTTAAGTAACTTGCTCAAAGTTACACAGCCAGTTTTTTCTGGGTATGGTGCTAAGTATCTGAGCCCAGATTTGATCCCCAGGTCATCCCGACACTGGGGCCGGTGCTCTTACTCACTGAGCCACCTGGCCGCCCCTGTATAATCTTTTTGAAAAGCATGGCACTGAATGCAATGTAGATCTTTTGGTGCCAATATTTGAATCTGACATGAAGTATAGTTCTCTTTTTTGCTAAGTCAATCTCTCTTCCTATAGTTATGTGGTGTATTGCTAGCATCATTCTTTGAAGTTAGGGCAATAACGTTCCCTAGGAATGTGAGGAATTATAGAAGTAATCTTTTATTTTTGAAACCTGAGAACAACTCAATTGTTCATTTTCAATATTTCAATCTCACCTTCTTATGGAAGGCAAACGTATCTACTGCAGTTTGGGGACAACACATACAGCATTTTTTGCCATTGATATTGCCTTGATATGTAACGGACCATTTAAAAATGACAAATTCATGTATACAAAATGTTTCTGTAATCGCATTTATTGGCTTAATCTCATTGATTTCCTTGAGATAATTATTTACTAGATTCTCTACATGTAAATTGAATGTTGTCATTATCATTTCTTACCTACTCTTTAACTGCAGAAAGACCATGTACAGTATAGCCTTATCTTATGTCAATGATAAACTAGATTTATCATAAAATCTACATTAGTAATAGTTTCTATCCCTGTGCTGACATAATGTTTACAAAGGCCTTTCGTGGAATAACCTTATGCTATAGAGTTTGTTTTTTTCCCCTTGTCTATGTTCCCCTTTCCCTCTTTCTAGTGTTGATAAAGGGCATGGTAGTTGTTCCCTACCACTAGGGTCATCCTATGATACTACAATACTGAAAACGTTTCTGACTTTAGGCCTTCAATAATCCGATATCCAGTGCCTAGACCCAAACATGGTTAGAAGTTGAACCATGGACAGATTATGGAAATACTTTCACCATTTCTAGCTTACCCAACTCCACAGGCAAACAGTTGCTCAAATTCTTGATGACTTTCAATAGCTCCTAGAGCTGTATCAGAATTTCAAATCATTAAAGAGGGAAATGGATGTCATTCTCAACCTCCTCAGTGATTGCAACAAACAGTAACCAAGAAACATTCACAATAAGTTTGGCAGGCACATACCTTCACGATGATCATTATATGTTTTGTTTTGTTTTCTGAAAGTGAGCATTCATAAATCAATTTCATAGCTCAATGGCTGAAGTAAGTCTCCCAAAATATTAGATTGGGAGGTGGTCATAGTGAATCTAATACCTCATCTTTTTGAGGCAGCCCATTTCATTTTCAGACACTTACAATGATTTAGATCTCTCTCTTTGTCTTTGTCTCTGTCTCTGTCCCTATCTCTCTCCCTTTCTTTCTCTGTCTGTCTCTGTATCATTATCTCTATCTTTCTCCCTGTCACTATTCTTTCTCTCTCCGTCCCTCCCTCTCTCTGCCACTGTCTCTGTCTCTGTCTTTAATTGTCTCTACCTCTCACCCTATCTGTCTCTAATAGTCTCTATCTCTCTCCCTGTCACTGTTCTCTCTCTCTCTCTCTCTGTCCCTCCCTCTTCTCCCCCTCCCTCTCTCTGTCACTCTCTGTCTTTAATTGTCTCTATCCCTTGCCCTGTCTGTCTCTGTTACTGTTTGTCTTCCCTCTCTTTCCTCATTTAGTCTCTTTGATCACAAGAGACCTGAGTCTAGGGGTACACCTAAATACTTTCATGCTTCAGGAGTACAGAACTTTCACTCTGTCTTTTCATGTATGCAGAACTGAAATCAATGGCAGCTAAGATGCTGCTGCCAAATTTTTAATTTTCAAAATTAAAAAAAAGTTAACATGAAGAAGAAACTGGCACTGAAGATGTCAGCTGAACAAGGCAGTCAATTTGCAGATTGAACAGGCTCATAACTTCACTTTTCAGTTCTAAAAATGGTAGCACGGCTTCAGGATTATGGGCTCCATTGTAAGACTAGGTTTGGGATCAGTGTGCCTTTTTTGTTGAATCAATTCAGATAGCTTGGGTGTTATTTGAGAATTACCATGCCTAACATTAATTATTAATAGAAAATGAAGGAGCGGGGTGGGAAATCCTCTTTCTTTCGCTTCATACTTCTGATTATGTCATGTTCTGCTAGCCCATTTCCCTCTCCTTTAGGTGAAGTTATTCAATGCAGTGCATTTTCCAAACAAGTGCAAGTCTCTCATTCAACCTGTTCTCTGCCTCTCTAGTCCCTCAGCCAGTAAATTAAAAGTCATTATGTGCAAAGTATCATCTAGGCACCAAGGACATGGTAAGCAATAGGAGACCTCTTTTTGATTCCTCTCACAATTTTAGATTTTCCAGATGGGAATTTTCCTCATTCTTCCCTCTTCTCTGTTCCCTTGCCTTTTGTCTGAGACTCTCACAGTTGCTGAACATTTCATAAGGGCAAAATCATATGTAACTAGGGTAAGGTGACTGAAACTTTGTCCTATAGAACTCAAGTTTAATAATAAAATTTGTGCTCCATCAGGATAGAAATAGTTGAGTATAGATGCTCTTTGGCAAGAATAATTACTTAAAATGTGAATCTACTAGAGAGGAGGCTTCCTCTTCCTCATGACCATACTCTAGATTGGTTCTACCTTCCTGGTGTGAGTTCCTCATTTCTAAACCAGGTTTCCTCAGCAGTGACATCACAGTAACTCTCCAGCCTGGGGTGGTACTTCCCAGTCTCTCTTCCCTGCCATAAAATTTGTCTTAAAAGATTTGAAGTCTCATTCTGTTTCCTGCTCTGGGAATAAAGATTGTTACTTCTGGTTCTGCATAGAGTATTTGACTTAGAGCTGGAAGGACCCATAGAAGGTCTTCTATGTCAACTGCCACATTTAACAGATGAAGAAACAAGGCCCATTGAGAAATAGGTGACTTGGCCAGTATCATATGGCTGAGATAAGATTCAAACCAGGTTAGTCTCTCTCTCTCTCTCTCTCTCTCTCTCTCTCTCTCTGGAGGGGAGAAGGCAGGGCATTTGGGGTTAAGTGACTTGCCCAAGGTCACACGGCTAGTAAATGTTAAGTGTCTGAGGCCAAATTTGAACTCTGGACCTCCTGACTCCAGGGCTGGCCCTCTATTTACTGTGCCACCTAGCTGCCCCAAAACCAGGTTTTTCTGACTTCAAACCTATCATTGTTTTCCCTGTATGATATCATCGCATTCTGCCAATCATTCTAATTTTTCTTCCTTCCTTCCTTCCTTCCTTCCTTCCTTCCTTTCTTTCTTTTTCTGTTTCAGGCTCTAGAGATCACTTCAGGAAATGGTTCCATGGGCCATCCATCTTACCTACATGACTATGCTGCCCTTGCATAAACATGCAGCCTAGTCAAGCACTTGCCTAAACAGAAAACAAAATGATCATGGTAGAATTTTTAAGATATTTATTTGCGTGTGTTTCTTAAAGAGAAATTAAACTCTGCTGGGAAAGTATTAATAAACAAGAGGAACTAAATTCATATGCATGTAGGATGTTTTATGTTGACCTTTAGATGTTTTTATGTTGACCTTTATGGTACCTCACAGTTTGAGTACTCCTGACTTAAACTTAGATAACCAAGTAGTGAACCAAGCAGGTATTTTTTTTTCCTGCCACAGCTAGCCAACAATGCTGGTATTATAACACTCTAGAGTTTTCAAGGTTGCTCTGATATTGATATAACATATGGTTGACAAAGCACTTATGGTGGGCAGTAACAGGAGAGGACAGTGGTCAGTAGCTATGGTATTCATGCCAAATGTGCCATAAGTCACTAAGTACACCAAGCCTAAATACTTTCTACCAAGAAAGTTTTCTCTCCTGACCTGGATAAGCCATAGAACCTGGTTGATCTAGACAGCATTACCTATTCTTCCAACCCATTAAATAAAAGAGCTAAAAGAGTATCCTAGGGAATGCAGGAGCTGCTGTCCAAGTCATCTATTTGCATTCATTCTAGGCTGTGAAAAGGTCCAACTTATTTTCTAGGGACCTTTGCCACACTGATGAACGACAGACACACTGTTTAGTGGTTGCTAGGGGGCACTGAACCACATCAGCTTGCAGTGCAGCGCAACCAAAAAGAGGGTATTAAAAAGTCAATTTTGCTGAGAACTCAGAAGCATGCAGTGACCTGGAATACAGGACAGTGTCCTGTTCAAGGGCATGCCCCACCCACCAAAAAAAACTTTTTCAGAGTAAATGGAGAATACAGGGGAAAGGATCAAAAAGAAATTTGAGGGAGAAGCGGAGAGAAGACAATAAAGGATAGAATCCTTCGTGCTATGAAGAAGGCTATTGTCTGCCCTGCCCTAAGATAATCAAAAGCAGTAAAAGTAAGCAGGAAAGATGTAGAAACCCTTCACAAGTCTCAGTTATTGTGAAATAGGAACAGATGACATTCTGCTCCTGGCGCAGAATAGCTGATTGTCAGTCCCATGGGGCTGAGTGACTGTGGGTAGAGTCACTTTAGCTGCACTGCCAGCATTCCAGATAGGAAGAGCACTGGGGGTCCTGCTGATACTCCACCACCGAGATAGGGAGATTGAGAGAGACAAGAGAAAGAGAGAGACAGACAGAGAGACAAAGAGAGAGAGAGGGAGGGGGAGGAGAGAGAGAGAGAAAGAGATAGAGGGGGGAGATAGGTAAGGGGAGAGAGAAAGAAAGAGAGGGAGGGGGGAGAGGGAAAGGGAGAGAGAGAGAGAGAGAGAGAGAGAGAGAGAGAGAAAACCTGAGTCAGTAAAAAGCCTTTCTGGGCTGTTTACGCTGTTGTGTTTAGAAACAATGTTGTAATTTCCCTTGTTAAAAGTTATGCCAAGAATATTAGCTTTTACTTTTCCTAACTGGGGGAGGTCTTGGCAGGGACACCTCCTGCCTTGAAATTGCCAGAAAACCACCAGCTTTTGTTCTACAGTAGGTGACCCTAAATAATGTTGTATGTTGTTAGATATCTATATGATGCATAAGTATATACCCCATCTAAGGAAATACTGCTTATCCTGAAGGATAGCAGCATGAGATAGTTGAAAGAGCTCTGTACGGGGCATCTGAAGAACTAGAGCCCGGCTTAGCCACTTTGACCACTTCACTTCCTGGGGTTCAGCTTCTTCATCTTAAAAATTTAGTGTTGGACTGGAAATATTCCCCAAGAGGTCTCACATCTCTAGCAGTCTATTATCGATGGCCTCCCACATTAAAAAAAAAAGGGGGGGGGGTGGAGGATAATGAGAAAAATGGAAGAAATCCCTCTGTGTGACTTGCAGATGCTACAACTGCTTAGACTTCTATAGTTTCAATCTTTTCAGTCAAACAGCAGATCCTTAAAGACTTTGAGAAAGGAACAGCAGGATGAGGGTGCAGAAAGTGAAGAATGTTGGCTGGTCCTATTCACATTCTCTGAAATTTTCTGCCAGATAAACCCTGTTGGTGATTTAAGATTCAATGTGTCATTTCCCACAAATCTCACAGTTGCAATCACAAGGAATTACAGAGTTCATTAGCTTTAAAATCCATCTAGTTCGACTCATGTTGAATAAAGATCCTTTCTATGACATCCCTGGCAAATGGTAGGTCTTCTAGCCTCTGTTGAAGATTTGAAACGAGGGGAACCCTATCGTCTCTCAGTGTAGTCCAATCCATTTTTAAAGGGCTCTAACTGTTGGGGAATTCTTATATTAAACCAAAATCTGATTCAGTCACTTCCACTTTGGAGGATGTGTCGTCATCCTATAACTGGTTCTGGACTACTAATCATGCTATGTTGTGATGAACTTTTGTTGGCTGTTAAGCCAGACATGAGATATATCATTAGTGGTCAATAATTAATACTCAACAGACATTTATTAGGTGGTTACCATGTGTCAGGCATTGTGCTAAGTGCTGCGGATACAAAGACAAAAGACAGTCCGTGCCCTCAAGAAGGTCAGTGGGGGAAGACAATACATAAAACACATGCAAAAGTTAGAAAGGGGAGCAGGGATAGGGAGTGGTATTGGTGGAGGGCAGGTACCCTGAAGAGGAGTGCACTGGGTGGAAAATCATGAAAAGGTTGGTCTGCTCCTGGTGCCATCCTTAAAAGGAGAATCTGGGAAGAGCTTTCCAATGTTCACCTTCTACCTTCACCAATCAGTGGGAGGGAGGGAATCCTTAGAATGACGGATGCATTCCAAAGTTTCCAACAGGCCAAAGACAGCCAGTAGGTGTTTAAGTGAGAAGGCAAGGGCTGCTTTGAGCCCTCAGTAGGGGGAAAACAAACAAAACCTTAGGTCTAGATCTCTCCACCAAGGCTGCCACCATGTAGCCTAGGAATGCATGAGACTCCTATAGCTTCCATCTCTGCTGTGTCTTTTCCTTCTGTTTTTAGGTGAAGAAGTGTTAATATGACTTCGTGAGCTTTGACAGGTCAGAATATTGATAGTCAGAAGTCCAAGAGTCCATACTGGTCATACTTGTAGAGACCAAGTATGAATGAGGCTGAAATCGAGGTTCCAGAAAGTAACCTGATTCTAGTGGTAATTGAGACACAGAACCATTCATCCCTGAAGTAGTCCACATTTGGAACACAGTAGAATAGAAAAAGAGGATTGTAGATGAAACTGCAAAATTATTAGGTACAACTTGTTATTCCTTTTAAATACGTAATAAAATTATCATTGAACTTCTTTTTTTTCCTTTATTCTTCCGTCCTGCTGTCCTAAAGATGGCTACCATTAGACACAAATAAGTGTGTGTGTATTGACTTTATCTTTATGAGTGTGACTTGGGATGAGTATTCCCAGAGTTTTATATGAACTCCAAGCCCATACCTTCTTTCATATAACAATCCTTCAAACACTCAAAGGCATTTATCATGTCCTCCCCATGACTTCTCTTCTCCAGAATAAACACCTCTAGTTTCTTTAATTTTACTTCACCAGGCACAATCTGTCAAAAACTATTTTTTTAAGCAATTGGGGTTAGGTAATTTGCTCAAGGTTACACGGCCAGGTGTTTCTGGGTGGGTGCTAAGTGTCTGAGCCCAGGTTCGATCCCCCAGGTCATCCTGACACTGGGGCCAGTGTTCTTACTCGCTGTGCTACCTGGCCACCCCTGTCAAAAACTATTTGACCTCAGGAATTTCAACCCCTACTGAAAAATATTTTCTACATAAAGTTATCTGCCTTCCAGTGGAGCTCCTTGAAAACAGAATATAATACCATTGTTAGTCTTAATTTTCATTATGCAAAACTACTCCCACAAATGAAGCTAAAATGAAGCCTCCACAATTAAGGATGAACAGTGCAATTAGCATGTTCTGATGGGGAAAGTTTACTACCACAGTTCCAACTATTTAGCTAGTAATACTAAAATTCTAACTTTGGCCAAAATCCCTTGCTTCAGTGACTCACGAATCACCTGGCATTCTCTTAAGACTAAATTTCCAATTGGTGTGGTGCCAGCAATGGGAAAAAAGTCTGAGTTTTCACTTCAATCAAGAGGAAATGTCTGCAGTTCTTCTACCTAAACACCCACCCTTCTCCCCTCCCCCTACACACAATCAGCAAAGTAAGGTGTATAACCTAATTTTTAAAGATTAATAAGTCAATAAGATGTCTCCTCAAATAATTCAAAATTACTGAAAAATCTTGATGCATAAATGACCAGAGATCTGCCTTTTATTTCTTAGTAGGAAAAATAAAATAATAATTAATAAAATAAATACACACTATTTCTATAATTATAAAATATTATATAAATTATGTAATAAATAATATATAATAAATAATCTTTAAGGAAGCAAACAAAAATAATAAAAATAATTTTAAAAAACCCTGCTTTCTGCTCTACCATCAAATCTTGCCTGGATCCACAGATATTTTTTCATAAATGATCCTCCTGCCAGAGGATCCTAGATGATAAGGATGGACCTTAGAAACCATCTGGTCCTACCCCCTCATCTTACAAATGAGAAAACAGGCCCAGAGATGTGAAATAACTTGCCCAAGGGGACACTAGTATTGGCAGAGTTGAGATGAAAATTTCAGTCCTTTAACAGCAAATACAGTGCCTTTTTTACTGTATGACATTGTCTGAAGTATTAACTACTGTCATTTAAGTGTCATGTCACATGACCATGATTCTTAATAGGAAGGCTAATGATAAAGATGGTACATACAATTGTTTTAACAGAAAGGCGTATGAATAACTCTATAGGAATTAATGTTTTATGAAAAATACATTTTAAAATTTAGGAGTAGAATCCTGGCTATCACAGGAATATGAATTGAGTACAAGCTAATGCAATGTGTTATTTATAATTATTACTTATTGTCTAAAATTTTTTCACTGAAGTCCTGGTCTGATACCTCATTTTGCCATTTCAGTGATTTTGATTTCTTTAAGGTTATAACAATGGGATAAAAATTCTGGTAGGTACTAGGAAATTTTTAGTATAGGCAGGACACTGTCAGGCATCTGAGGAACAGTCTAGTTGAGTTTAGAGAAGCTAACCACCAGAGTCTTATCTTTTGTTGTTGTTCAGTCATTTTTCAGTCATGTCTAACTCTGTCATCCCATTTGGGGTTTTCTTGGGCAAAGATACTGATGTCTGCCATTTCTTTCTCCAGCTTATTTTACAGATAAGAAAACTGAAACAAGCAGGTTAAGTGACTTGCCCGGGGTCACACAACTGTCTGAGGCCAGATTTGAATTCTAGGGTCAGTACTTTTATTCACTGCACCACCCATTTGCCCTCCTTGCTGTGTTAGGGCTAAGCAAACCTCCTTTTGTAAACTGTCCAATTACTTATGAATGCCTTATTTTATTCCAATATCAAACCTGAAATCACAAAGTTCTGACATCTGACCTGCCCCTAGCAGAGGTATGTCCAACCCTCTCATTTTATAGTTGAAGAAACTAAGACCCATAGTCCCATGGTGGTTAAGTGACTCATCCAAGGGCAGATATGTACTTATAGAACTGGGATATGAACCCAGGTCCTTTGATCCACTCTTTCCTCTATACTACACTACCTCCAATCCTCCCCATGTTCCTCTGAATTCATGCTATTTGTATTTGTTGTGCAATAATATATTATAACCACATGTCGTAATTTGTCTCCTAAGCACAGCATCTCATGAAGATGGTCTAATAACATGTGAATATGACTGGGATCTGAATCCATGAAGGGAATACCTACATTAATGAAATCACTCAGCTTGCCGTTCTGGCTCCTATCATCAAAATGAAACAAAAATTACGTGTGTTCGATCTGGAATGAGTGAATAAACTAATCCTAATGGTTTAAAAGAACAAACAACAATACTTCTCACAAAGCCCTCAGTGGCTAGGAAATACAGGAGTGAAGTGGGGTGCTCTGCTTCATTTTAAATCAGGAACAGTCACTGTTTTAAGGATTCACGATTACATGGTAAAGGCATTCTTTCTGACAATGCAGATCCCAACCTCTTCCAAGACTTCTTAAATAGTTTAACAAGTTGCCATGACAAAACTCTTCATCAACTGATGGCCAACTCTGACAATCATAAAGCATTGATTAAGCACCTGCTGTGTGCCAGGCACTGTGCTAAGTTTGGGGGATACAAAAAAATTATAAATATGGTCCTTGCTCTCAAGGAGCTCATTTATTCCTATGGGGACCTAATAATTATGCACATATTAAATATATATATATATGTATATATGGAGTAGAGAGGAAGCAGTTTCAAAGGGGAAGGCACTAGTAAGTACCTAGGGTAGTAAGAAAGGCTTCCTACAGAAAATTGGACTTTAGTTAAGCTTTGAATGAAGCTAGGGAATCCAAGAGGGGAAGGGACAGAACATTCTAGGTGTGGGGGACAGCTAATGCAAAGGCACAATTACCAGATAGGGAGTTCAAAGAACTCAAAAGTTCAAGGACACAAAACTTTTCCCCAAAACCCCCATTAAAAGAGGGTTCGGTGAGTTCATATTTCCCAGTCCTGGATACAATTCCACCATCATCACACTCCAAGTCAGGTACTAAGACCTGGCACCCATTTCCTCTACCCCTTTTTAAACTTTCTTCCCTAAAGAAAGGACAATTTTTCTTTCTTTCTTTTTATTTAAAAATTATTTCCCTAGAACTTGGCATAGTGCCCAGCATATTTTTATTGAATTGAAAAATAGAACCCATATCATAAGAAAGAAGTGAATTTTCAGTTATAGAAACAAATCATGAACTTAGCATTATTATTATTTTTATTATTGTTGTTGTTACTGTTATGTTGGACACCCCAGGTATTACTACCTCAATTTTACAAATGGGGAAACTGAAGTTCAAAGAATTTATGCTTGTATAGGTAATAAATTCAAAAGTTCAAAGCCCATGTTCACATAGGTAACAAATACATATTAGAAGTAGGATGTTCTAAGGATAAAACTAATGGCAGGTAACTAAGGACAATTGTGAAAGACCAAGAGAATCCTAGAAGGATGCTAAAGCCTGGGAGCTTATATTGAACACTAAGATAATAAAACATCTTTTTTAGTTATGTAGGGGAATGGTGGCAAGATAAGGGTCAAATAAATGATAGAACTGCTTCTTAAAGATGGGACAATAATATCAGAAGAGAGAGAAAAGGCCCAACTTTTATTTTGTTTCTGCTTACTCTATCAAGGAGAATAGACTTCAGAATAGGGAAAATAAAACAAAAAACTGTGGTTAATGGGAAGTCAAAAGTCCATGATGGAGAGATGGTGAGTACCTAGCTGCCCTCAAGGGGTTCAAGTCATCAGGCCTGATGAAATATGTTCCAGGATATTGAAAACACTGCCAGATTTAATTACTAAGGCACTTCTGATGATTTTTTATTTTTTTTGGGGGGGGAGGCAATAGAATGCAGGAGAGGAAATAGGAAAATGTGGTCTGATTTTCTTTAAAAATAAAATTGAAGAGGGTATATTCTTCAAACTTTTGGCCAGAGAGATTGACTTCATTTCCTGGCAAAATTTTATCACATAGTATTAAGGGTTATTTTGTGAACATTGAGAAAGAGACATTGAGAGAGTATGGGATCATTTAAAAAATAAAAATTTAAAAAAAGCAAGTCTAGTCACACTAACCTCATTTTCTTTTCTAACAAGGTGACTAGATTGATAACTCAAAGGCAACACATTTGAAAATAGTTTGTCATGCTATTCCTATGGACAAGACTTAAGAGATATGGATTGGAGGATAGTTCAATTAAATAGATCAGGAGCTGATAAATCACCAAAATCACTGTCAACTTGGAGGGAAGGTCTATATTAGAGTGTCATGGGGATCTGTCCTTGGCTTTGTGCTGTTCAATATTTTTGTCAGTAACAGAAAAAAATATAGATAATATGCTTCTCAAACTTGGAGATGAGGTAAAAAGAGAGATACCGCATTAGACAACAGGATCAGGATCCTAAAGTATTTCAGCAGTCTAGGATAATGGACTGAATCTAAGGTACACTTAGGGACTATACAAATGAGGATAAGAGGTGGGAGTAGATGGTATTTTTGCAGTTGTCCTTTGTTTGTTTGACTTTTCCCTAGTGCATTGCAAAGTCCATACAAACAGTCAGTTTGACAGCAAAAAAGTCAAGTGAAACAGAGGAGATTTATCAGGAGCACCACGTTAAAGTACAAAGAATGCAATGTTATATTTTGTCCTTTTAGACCATAACTAGATCACTGTAGTCAGTCTTACGAGTCATTTTTTAGGAGGTTAGATATTAGCATGTCCTGGGGAAGGCAACCAGGGTAGTGAAGAAAACTATGCTATAGGAGGATCATCTGAAGAAATTGGGGTCTGAAGAAGAGAAGACTTGGGGACAAACAGCTTTAAGTATCTGAAGGGCTAGTATGTGGAAGAGGGACTCCACTTCTTTTTTACTTGGCTGTAAAGGACAATACTAAGACCAATGTATGAAAATTGCAGAGACACTAATTACTGGTGTCTCTATGGCAATTAGAGCCATAAAAAATAGAATGGGTTTCCTCAGTGGGTTTACCATCTCTGGAAGTCTTCAAGTAGAAACTGGATATCTCTTCATTGGGACATTATTGAGGTTATTCCAACTTAAGCATGAGTTATCCTGGATGAGCTCTAAAATTCAGTTCCATTTTGAGAGGTCATTCTTAGAAGCTATCCAGTCATTTGAAATACATCATTTTCTACCTTTTAGTAATACTATGAATTAAAAAAAGACAAAGATAGCTACCTCCCTTTAATGATTAGGAAACTCTGAGAGGTAAGCTAAGACGTGGCTCAAGGTTACATGAGAAGTAAATGATGAGTCAATCCTCAGAGGGCTGTTCTAGCATTTTCCCTCACCCCCACCAAGATACCTCTATATGGCATTTTCTGGTAGGGGAAATAATTAAGCAGTTTCTTGTCTTCTGTTCCAAAGAGACCAGAGGCAGGAAGAAAAGGACATTCCAGGAAGTGTACCCCTGATCCTTGACCTCAAGTTTCCCTGAAAAATGTTATTTAAGGAACAGCTCCTGAGATTTATAAAAAGAGTTCAGATGTCAAAAGAACCCAATAAGAATCCCATTGGGGCACTAATTATGGACCTATGATAGCCTAAGATATCAGTAGTAAAAGTTCCTTGGACAGGATATTGTGAATGGAGGTTTTTCCATTAATTTTGATTAAATATTAAAATGAATAACTAATGAATGCTTGATGGACCATTCATTTTAATATTTAATTTGGTAAAATTCCTTTTATTGAATGTTTTTACCTTTGTTTTATTCTGCCACAGAAACATCAGTTGGCTATACTTTTAGCATTGATGGGGTATTACTGAGGAGCAGCTGGTCAGGGAGACAGCCAAGGGCTTGATGAGTGAGTCTGAGTTTGTTTTCTCCAAGGCATGTGCTGTAGCTTTCAGGAATCATTTATTGTCGCTAGGCAGTCTCATCTAACATTTTCTTAATGTTTTCTGTGATTACAATTGGTGTAATATTCATTCATTCATTCTCTTTAGACTGTTAGAGGCTATATCTGCACCCTCTTTTTCTTATGTCTTTCACATTGCCTTTGAAAACACAGTATGTACTCTACAGAAGGATGACAAGGGGATAGAAATTCCTGTTCCCAAAGCAGACTTTCAGAAAAGCTTGAACATAAGGTTTCAATAGAATTCTATCATTTTATTTGCCATTTACAATTTTGAAAAAAGACACAGCTGTGGCATAATGCACTAAGCTGAACCATTACATATATGCACTAAAACACCATGTTAGAAAAGCCTTAAAGCCTTATGATCATTCCCAATGTGTATTTGATTAATATCTGCTATTTTTAATTATTCCTTTTTAATTCTGTCATAATCATAATTGTTATATATTTTATAGAGAACAGTAGACCAGTTTTTTTCTATAGCATCTTCTTTCACTATAAAAAATGTGTGGGATTCACACCTTAGATTCTTTCCGCCTTATGGAAAGGTGAAGAAACCTTTGTAAAATACAAGGGTTTTTAATTTTGTAAGATTTGTAAAATCAAAGTAAAAAAATTGGCACCCAAACTATAGATGAACAAGACCACAACATCATAGATCTGTAATATTTTGAAATAATGATTCCATATGTTTTGCCAAGTGAGTGAAATGCTTAATTGAGACCCAATCAAATGTTGCCTAATTTGCATTCCCTAGAGCCTTTGCTTGCCTGATTGCTTAGTTGACTTCTAAATTTGATTTAAAAAAATTCCCTCCACCCAACTCCATTAAAGAGGACAAATGGGAATGTTCTAAGGGCAAACAATAAAGCTATTTCAAGAGGGGTTACCAGTGGGAAGAGGAAGGGAAAAGTTTGTGCCTAACTTAGGGTGTTTCATTGCTTATGAAACCAACTTTTTCAATAACCTCGAAACGACAACAAAATCAATTCTGAGATATCTGTCAAGCCTGCAATATCTCACATGTTTTGAAAACCAAGGCAGGTTTAGATTCCGAAGTAATTCCTTTTTTTGTTTGTTTTCAGGAGCTTTTAAAACATTGAATGAGATTTTCCTTCTGATTTAGCCATGTCACCTGCTATCTTTCAGAAGTCATTATTCCTAGTCCCATCTTTTTTTTTAATTCTCTCATTTTCTTTGAGCACCCACAGAAATACTGCTTCCTTGTTTTTCTGCCACACTTTAAAAACACATAACTTTTTTTTTCTTTTCAAAGAGATATCAAGATATACACATATGGCCTCATTGTGGTGGGGGAAGGGGCAGAACACTCATCTGGGAATCAGGAGACACAGGTTCTAGATCTAGTAATTCACTGGATTGTTTAGCTTGGGCAAAACACTTGATTTCTAAGGTTTCAGCTTTTCTATCTGTAAAATGCACAAAATATAACCCATTGAAATTCTAGCCATTCATCAAGGCCCAATTCAAATTCTGCCTTTCTCAAGCAACTTCACAGATGTCCCATGTCACTTGGTTCATTACTCATATGTTGTTTTGCATAACAATTGTTATTTATATGTGTGTTTTATTCCCCTACTAGATTATAAACTTCATGAAGGCAGGGACCATGACATTTAATCTTTCTCTCTTGAAGAGAGAGACTGTTTTCCCTGTAGTAGACATTTTCAAAAGGTCCACTGAACCTGAAGTTGATGGAATTAGATTTGTTGATCTCAAAGATCTCTTCCTAGTTCCAACTTTCTCTGAGTCTACTTAAGTTTAGTCAAGTCTGGTTAACAGTCTCCCAGAGTCAATAGACTGAAACAAATTTTACTTGGAAAATAAAAGTTGCCTTTGCCCTGCATATGTTTAACCAAGTCTTTCTTACAGATCCATTAGTATCCAATTCTCCAGCTTCTCATATCCTTAGGCTAAGTAAGAATATATAAATCAGATACCTGCAGCAGTTCTATTCAGACTTCCCTCATAAATAAAGATTCTCATGAAAAACCTAATTCAAAGACATTGAAAAGGAGAGGAAGAGCCTAATAAATTTATTTTATGCTACCTGCCTAATTCTTATTAGGTCTAATGCCCAATTTCCTTTAGGCTTGTTCTGGGTATGTGGACCATTGATTACTTTCATAGTTGGTGTAATGGGACCATGCATAAAGCATGAAGACCTTTCTGTATGTGTGTGTATATATATAATATGTATATATACACACATATATGTGTATATTTGTGTATATATACATATATACATACATATATATACATACACATGCATATATATGTGTATATTTGTATATATACACACGCACATATATATACATATACATATATACACACACACACATAGAAAGGTCTTCATGCATTATGCATGGTTCCAGTACACCAACTATGAAAGTAATCAATGGTCCACATACCCAGAACAAGCCTAAAAGGAAACTAGGCATTAGAACTAATAAGAATTAGGCAGGTAGCATAAAATAAATCTATTGGGTTCTTCCTCTCCTTTCAATGTCTTTGAATTAGGTTTTATATATATATATATATATATACGTGTGTGTGTACACATAAATAAAATCAAAGTTCTTTTAGCCATAAAGAACATCAGTGTAATGAATTAAAAGTTAATGAGTACCTACAATTTGGATTCTTAAGACTTTTCAATATAGGTATATGTCTTTTGGACTTTTTCTTTTTACTTAACAAAAGTTTTGGTTTTCTTTTTCCTTTTTGTTGTGGAGTTTATGAGATCTTTCCCAACTTATATCCTGTCACCATACAATGATGAAATGGGAATGATGGCGGAAAGCTAAAATCTTGACAATCATAAAGAGCAAGACTAGAACTATTGTCTTTAGGCTTGCCCTTGAATGCCCAAGGATTCCATACCTTACCATGTAGACCAGGGGAAATTGGTCAAAAAGTATTTTCTAACATGTAAAACTCTGTATCTGTGAAATGCTGATAGCAATAGCCTGTCTTTTGAGATAGGTACCTCAGTGTGCCCTTGGCCCCAAAGGGTATTTTTTTCACTGGTCCTACTTTATTTAATACATCATTAGACTTGTCAGTTTATGAGTCAGGGTGACCTACTAAAGTAGAGGGGGATATTAGCTTGAAGACTCTAATATAGGCTCTGTCAGTGACTCATGGTGTAATCTTGAGCAAAATCCCCAACACTAAGTTTCTTTGCAAATGAAGAAACTTCACAGAGGTGTTTCAGAGGCTAAAAATACAGTGTCCAGTTGAATGCTTTGAATACAGACCATGCAATTTCAAGGTCTTATACTTCCTATTTGGTTTTGTGGATTACAACTTATTACTTCTGACAAAGGGTGGGAAATTGGAAGGTCACAAAGCTCTGAGAACTTTTCTATGAGAAAAAAAAAGTAGAAATAATTTTTCAGCAAATTCAGCTGTAAAAAAGTAACAAAAAGACAAAAGTAATCAGAATCATTCCACATTCTCTCTTCCCTTTTCTCCAGTCTCTGATAAAAAGGTAGTCCTTCTCCTTGCCAAGGTCAATTCTTCTAAGGACACTTTTGATCCCATACCCTCCCATCTTTTCTAATAGATTGCCTACCCAATCATTCCCTGCTCCCAGTCTCCCTATCCAATGGCTTCCTCTCTGCTGCCCAAGTGTCCCTGATCCTTTAAAAATGCTCCTTAGACCTTAACATTCCTTCAAGTTACTGTCCTATACCTCTCCTCCCAGACATGGCCAAATTCCTCAGAAAAATCTGTGTACCCTGGTTGCCCCCACTTTCTCAGCTCCCATTCATTTCTCAATCCTTTGTAATTGAGATTCTTACATTATTGTTCAAATTTGATAAGCCTTTCTCATTTCTCCTCCTTGGCCTCTCCGAAGCATTTGATACTATTGACTGCCTTCTTCCTTCCTTTGGATTTTCAGGACACTGCTTTCTCTTGGCTCTCCTTACCTGTCCTACTGCTCTTTCTCAGTCTGCTTTGCTGATTCTTCATCCATTCCATCATCCTGGAAGTCTGGATACCCTGTCTTGGGCAATCTCTTCTTTCTACATGCTCTCCCATAGTGAACTCATCTTTGTGCATGGGTTTAAATAACCTTTCTATGAACATCTATATAACCAGCTCTAGTCTGTCTCCTGTATTCCAACCTTACATCACCAGTTGACTTTTGAACTTTTCAAAATGAATGTCTCATAAGCATCTTAAACTCAACATGTTTAAAACACAACTCATTATCTTCACCCCCCACAAAAAAGAAAAAAAACTACCCATCTTCCAAACTTTCCTTTTTCTGTCAAGGGAACTCTCCCACTCTAGTTACCTAAGTCTGTAAGGTAGCATCATTCTTGACTTCCCCCTCTCATTCACTTCATGTATTTGAAGGGGTGATGGGACTGGACCCCTAAAAGGAAAAGACCATGTCTTTGAGAGCAACCCAGCCCCTAAATTTTCAATGACCAGATCATTGGTTCCTCCACCCTAGGCAACTCGTCCACCCCAGCCCACCTGGCACTAGCACTCTTGGCCCACCCCACACTACTTGCCTATATCAACCATTCTTTAATCCCACCTAGATCATCTAATTAGCCTACTCCCTGTCCTTTCCCTATTGCACCTGACCCATCCAGATCTTTTCACTCTCCTTTTGGTAAATAAGCATCAGTCTTACTCCCATTAAGTGGTGGATTCACTAGGAATCCCACCTATTCCTATCGGTGTTACAATAAATGGTGCCACTTTGGCTGGAAGAAGACTTGAGCGCATGAATTGCTTCTAGGCGGACTCATCCTGTACTCTTACTTTTCAGGGTTCTAGCACCTCAAACTGCATCATGTCTGGTTGCCAAATCTTATCATTTCAATCTCCAAATATTCCTCATATTGTCCTCTCTATCCACATAACTATGAACTGCATTCAGACCCTCAGCCTGAACTAGAACTCTCTCCTAGAACTATTGCTCTGGCCTCCTCATTCACTTCTCCAATCTCCATCTTCCCTCTCCAGTCTGTCCTCTCCATCAGTGGTTGGATCCCTGTAGGCCACATGTGGACTTAGTTTTAAAATGTAATGTTATCTGTGTCTTTTTGTAGTTAGCTACTTTGTCATATATCTCTCAATTACATGTTAATCTTTTTTTTTTTGACAGCACTTGGGAATACTGAGGCTGTATTTGATGCCTCTTCTCTACATATCTCCCCAAGTGATTTTCCTCAAGTATACATCTGACAATGACACTCCTCTTTTAAAATTTCATTGGTTCCCTTTTACCTCTGGAATTAAATACAACCTTCTATGAGTGTTTTTAAAAGCCTTTACAATCTGTCTCCAACCTTTCTTTTCAGTTTGGTGATATATTATTCCCCTTTGACCACTCTATGGTGAGAACACACTTTTCTTGTTTTGGGTTATTTTTTTCCTCATGTGATACTCCAGATCTCACCTCCATGCCTTGGTACTGGCTTTCCCCACCCACACCTAGGATGCAATCTCTCCTTCTGCTTCTTAGAATTCTATGTTATCTTCAAAATGTGCCTCAAGCGCTACCTTCTGCATGAAAACTTTTTGGATTCATTGAACCCCCTCAGTAGATAGGCAGCTTCTCATCTCCCTTCCCTACCCCCTACCCCACCTCCATCAAATTGCCTTGTATTTTATTTTATAAGAAGGAAGGGAGAACACACATTTCTTCAGTGTCCACCATGTGCCAGGCACTCGGCAAAGATCCTTATAAATATTATATATTTGATCTTCATAGCAACCTTGGGAGGGAAATGCTATTATCCCCATTTTTCTGTTGTGGAAACTGAGTTATACAGATGTTAAGTGACTTGTTAAGGGTAGCTAGCAAGTATCTGAAACTAGATCGGAACTCAGGTCTTCCTAACTCCAGGCCTGGTGCTCTATTCTCTGCACCACCTACCTGCTGCAAAAGGGGCTGCTTCATTTTGCCTTTGTACACCCAGCACCCAATATGGTGCCTGGCACACAGTAGGTGCTTAATAAAGTAACTTATTAGAAGAGTATAACATGCTGATTTTCTTAACATTGTTACTGTTTCTCAAAGAACTCATTAAATTCAAGTTGAATATAAGTAGTGCTCCATGAATATAATGTTAGCTATCGCATAAATAATTCAGTAATTAGCCCAATGCTATATTATTACATGCATCCAATCCAAAGTCTCCTCACAAATACCACTATAATGTACTCTGTAGACTACCTGCCCAACAAGGCACTCACATTTTTAGAAATGGGGAAGGGGGAGAGTGGCTATTATATTTACAATTCAAACAGTTACCCTGTGGGTAACTCTTCCTAAAAACTTATGAGCCCCAACTAGTGTACTTCCCCTTCATAATCAGCCTATATATAAAATTAGCTCTCAACAAAAGCAGTTATTTAAGTTGGTGTAGTAAGATTCTGCCTGCACAATCTCTTTCCCATTATCACCTCCCTGTGACTGTGTGAATATATCTCTCTCCGTCCCTCCTTCCCTCCCTCTCTCCAATTCATTCTTAGGCATCTGTTACATTAATAGAAATAGAGATCTCACAATTTCATCTCCCTGTTCAAACACCCTCAGCTAAGCCCTATTGTTTTTAGGATAAAATATAAAATCCTTAGGCTGGAATTTAAGACACTTCACAATCTGTATCTGACCTATTATTCTAGTGTTATTTCAAACCACTCCCTGCCAGGCACCCTATCTTCTGGGCAAATTGACCTTTTACAATAGCTGTTCCCTAGTCATCTTGTATAGTCTTGGGTATGCATATTTGATTAGGCCATCTTCCAAGCCTGGAATGCACTTGCTCCAAATCTCTGTTTGCTAAAATGATTCCCTTCCTTCAATATACAGCTCCATTTCCATCACCTTCATGAAGCCTTCCCTGATTGTTTAGGAAAGAGTGAACTTTCTGTCCTCAAATTTCATGTGGTAGCCTGTTTGAGAGTCTCCTTTACATTGTGAAGGAGTTATCTAGTTATTTGTGAACCTGTCTTATGCCCCATATTAGACAGTAAGATCCTTGAAGGCAAATACTTGGTCATTTTTTTTATTTTAGTGTCCCTAAAGCTTAGCATAGTCCCTTGTGCATAAAAGATGCTTAATTATTTTTTTCTCTTTTAATTCAGCTTCATTTATTACCAAGGAATGACATCAACATAGGGGTAAATGTGCTACATTTTGTCCTCATTATCACTGAGAGTCAACTCTATGGGCTATATTAAAGTAAGAAAACTCAATATTCCAAAAATGGCTTTGAAATACACTAATTTCTAATATTGATGTTAAATACATCTTTTGTTTTTTTGGGGTTGCTTTTGCTTTGTTTACTGTGGACTTTACAAAGGATTTTGCATCCAAACATCACCATATAATGCAAGGATTTTTTCAGGAACAGAGTTTTTTAAATGCCCAACATGTTTTCCATGAGGGTTAAAGATTAACTCACCAAATGTCCCTGGCATTTTTCACATGCTGTGTTACTTTCAACACTTAAGAGAATCTATTCCTGGAAATGTTGGGGAATATGATCAACTGTATTGCATTAATACATTACTAGGTATAAATATCTACCTGTCCCACATGGCGTTAAAATCATATGCAGAACTATTCTAGAAAAACTCCCTCAAAGTGAAATGGTGCCATGGTTAATATAGTGCTATGTATAAAGCAGGTGCTTTATCAATATTTATCAAATGGATGGATGACCATAGCAACATTTAAGTTATCTTGAAATCTCCAGAAAGGGAAGAAGGGAGTGGGGAGGGAAAGAAAAGGAAAGAAAGGGAAGGAAAAGGAGTAAGGAGAGAAAGCAACTTAGGGGAGGTAAGGAAAGGAAGAGAAGAAGGAAGGAAGGAAGAATAGAACAAAGGAATGATGGAAGGATGGAAGGAAGGAAGAAAGGAAGGAGAAAAATACTTGTGTGGACCATTCAATATTTAGTGACACCTTCTAGCCTGGAAAAATCTGACTATCTGAAAAAAACATAACAATGTTCTTTGTTTCTCAAGGCATAGGAAAATGTGACCTTGTGTCTACATGTGTCAAATATATGAGGACAGAAGACTTCTCAATTGTGGCTCATTTATCAAGTTACTTCATGTCTGTTAGTGATTGATCACTTCAACCAATAAGAATCTGTGAGGCCTGAATACCACTTTTTCTAGCATAGATAGGGATTATGTTATATAAGTATTATTAAAAAAAAAAAAACCAAAACAGCCAAGAGGGGCTTATCTTTCATCATAATTACTTCAGCTCTAAATGTAGCTTATATAATTACTTGTTTCCTAGTTACTGGCTACTCATTTGGCGACTGCATAGTTACTGATTATAAACATAACAGACAATTATTTCATTACTATTATTATCTTAAAAGGAGTGTGCTTTCTCTTAAGAAAAGTAGAATTGACAGGGAAATATGTTGCAATTTAGAAGAAAATAATAGTATATGCCTACTTTGAACTGAAAAAAAAAGTCTCTGTTCACTTCATTATCCCTGGTAGGTGACTGATACTTCAATATTATCTACAACAAACATCATTTTCAAATGCATAACAACAACCACAATAATAGCTCATATTTACATAGAACTTTAAGGCTTTTGAAAGTTTTTCTTTGATTCGTGAGTTCCCCAAAATGTATGTCTTTGCACTTTTTTTTAATCACCTGTTAGGAAAATGGTACATGGTGTAAAAAAAGGTCCTCTGGTCAACCATTGTTTTGATCAGAGCTTTTAATTTGTTTTTCTTTGCAATGTTGTTGTCAGATAAATTGTTCTTCTGGTTCTGTTTACGTCACTCTGCAGTATTTCATGCCATCCAGGATTCCTTGAAATAATCTTTTTTGTTGTTGTTGTGATTATTTTACAGTACAATAACATCCTGTTATGTTCATATTCCCCAACTGTCTGAGGCAATTTAACCTCCTTAGATTATAGCTCTTTGCTTTTCCCTTACTCCTTTTGATCCTCTCAAAGATCAGGAAACTTGTTTTGCTCATAAATTTTACCTTTTAGATATTTCTTTATCCTTCTTAAACCCTGCCTGCATCCCTATCCCCATTATTTTCCTTTTGAGTTTGGTGTATCTGTGCACTGACCTCTCTGTGTGTGGGTGGGATATGTGTGACCATGTTCAGCTCTCTTTTGTCCATTTCAGATAAAAGTGAGATCCATCTGATGCCAACTCTCCTCACTCTTTTCTGTTTGTATACTTGTATCTTCATACACCACAATTACAAGAAATAACAAGTTCCAGAACCTTCTGTGATACAGTATTCCTTTTATCCTCCCTTCTAATTCTTGCTTTGAAAACCTCAACATAGAACCAATACACTTTTTGAAGAGACATTATTTCTGTTCCCTCTATTAGAATATTAGCATTACGTTATCCAGTACCATCTATTTGCTCAAATAGAATTCTCTTTCTAGATTTCTCTGGATTCCTGTGTTTGCTTCTGCAAAAACACATTAGAGCAAATATTATAGTGTGTACTAATCTCCAAAGAAATAATACTAATGTATACATAGGAAGCGATATTGTGATGGTCAGCAGAGTAGTGCCAAAAGAGATGATACTGCTGATTTTCTAATCACTCAATAACTAATGGGACTTTCACTGACCTTTGATATGGAATCCCCAAAATCAAGGTTTCATCATCAAGTTTGCTAGACTGAGTTTGGTTCCACATCATTTTAAAAAACTTTAAGGGGCGGCCAGGTAGCACATCAAGTAAGAGCACCAGCTCCAGTGTTGAGAAGACCTGGAGATCGAATCCCGGGCTCAGACACTTAGCACCCACCCAGAAACAGCTGGCCGTGTAACCTTGAGCAAGTTACTTAACCCCAATTGCTTGGGGGCAGCCAGGTGGCTCAGCGAGTAAGAGTACCGGCTCCAGTGTTGGGACGACCTGGAGATCAAATCCCGGGCTCAGACATTCAGTACCACACCTAGAAATAACTGGCCGTGTAACCTTGAGCAAGTTACTTAACCCTGATTGCTTTAAAAAAAAAAAACTTTAAGTATGTTAAACTGTGAATAATCACTACACATATTAATGATGCTTTTACAAAATAATCTTGCCTAGACATAAGAAATGACAAAATGGACAATTTCAGGAGAAAGCGAAAGATTCTAGGAATTGATTCTAAGAGAAGTGATATTAGGAAAATAATGTATGCAATAATAATATCAAAGGGGAAAATAAAACTTTGAAAAACTTTAGAGCTCATATCAATACAATGAGAAATCATTAGTCCAAATGAATGAAGATGAAACATACCACTTACCTCCTGAGAGATGGACTTCAGATGGAGAAAGAGATATACATTTTTGACATGACTGATGTGGGAATTGGTTTTGTGGGATTATGCTGCTGTGTACTGAGGACTTATTTCTTTTTTCTTTTAAATTTGCTCAAACTGAAGCGATAACTTAGTAGGATAATGGCACTGAGAAATTAAAAATAAAAATACTTTTTAAATTTGCTTTATACCTATACCAAACATTATTTTCTCTATACCTATGGTATGTATTTCCCAAATGTCAGAGAAGCCTGTATCTCAATGTAAGCTGGAAAGTACTGTCCAAAATAAAATATCCATTCTTTGAATATTAGCTGCTATTTTTGACAATCCCTGGCTTAACCAGAATTTGACTGGGATTTACACAACCTTGCCAGAAAACAATAAGCATTTGTAGCTGTGGGTGTTTAATCACCTACTCTGTCCTCTTTGAGGAAGCCCACCAGACCTTAACAATGTCTTATTTGGTGTCAACAGAGTGGTTATGATTCAATCGGCTGCTGTAACAGGTTGCAACCAATTTTTCCTTTTATTTTTCACTCTCTTAGGGGAATTTTCCACTCTCAATGAATGGGTGAGTGATCTGTGATTTCCATTACAGCCATGGGACATGTAGTTGAGCTCAGATAACTGAGTATAATGGGACAAACTCATAGAATATGTTTTTAATCAGGCACCTGTTTCCTAACCAGACAAAACGATGGCAGGCTCTTACCAGCCCCAGATGTTCATGAATTCCAAATAATGCTTAAATATTTACAAGTGCTTTTCATCAAATGTTCCTCTAAGTTTTTTTTTCCTATTCCTTGGAACTAATAATAACCCTTTTGCACTGGTAAGAATAGTGCTTTTCATTATCATTACAAGTGCCTTGCAGAAATCTCTGCAGTCATCAGAGAAGAAATCTCCCTAAGCTGGGTTGACATTTTGCCATACAGTAGAGTCACAGCAGAAGGGAGGGTGTGTTACACACTTCTGTATGAAGGGGATAAATGTAGAAACAAGAAAGATGAGGGGATCTTTCAAAAATAATTATAACCTCAAAGTCATTGAGGTGGAAGTGAGATTTTTAAATGTAAATACATTAATACTGAGAAAATAAATCCAATCAGTTTACATAATAATAGATGACTCCTCTTTGGAATGGTTTTATAAATGACATCATCATAAACAAGTTAAAAAAAATCCAGGAGTCTCACATTTATATGATATTAGTATTATTTTAGTCAACCCAGACTGTTAAAAATAAATTTGCAGCCCCCTCTCTGTCTCCTCTGTTCTGCTGGCAGCTCTTCAGCTTTGCCCCTCACCCCCTGAGAATGTACGCCTGTGCCAAGTTCATCTCTACCTCTGCCCTTGTGAGGAGCAGCTCTCAGCTGCTGAGTAGACTGCGGTCTGCAGTGGTGCTAAAATGTCCAGAGGTTCGGACAGATGAGAACCTCAGAATTTTGGCAGCATCAGGTCCCTTGACCTCTCTTGTCCCCAGATGTGGATTGCAAACTAGTGCCGTCTCAAGGGATATTGACACAGAAGCCAAGTTTATTGGGGCTGGGGCTGCCACTGTAGGAGTGGCCGGCTCTGGAGCTGGGACTGGGACTGTGTTTGGAAGTCTCATTATCGATTATGCCAGGAACCCCTCCCTGAAGCAACAGCTTTTTTCCTATGCCATCTTGGGCTTTGCCCTATCTGAGGCCACGGGGCTCTTTTGCCTGATGGTGGCCTTCCTCATCCTCTTCGCCATGTGATGGAGCCATTTCTATTCCCCATATGTTTCTGAATGTTCCTCCTTGTCCTCTTGGTCCTTCCATGTCTCTTACAGCCTGTGCATACCTCCACCTCCATCTTACCAGGTAGCCCTGGGGAAAGCCATGGGCTCAGGGCTTGACAGAGGGAAGACAAATAAATACTGTATTAATAAGCTGAAAAAAAAGTAAATTTGCTTTGTGTCACTGACTACCAATATAACACTTAAGATATTTTTATGGGGCCAAACTTGATGGCAAGTTTTTTTCTTTTCTTTAAGCTAGACTCATAATGATATGAGTCATTATGAAATGTAATTAATGACTGATATTCATTAGTGTTCATATTCCTCATTGAATATTTATTAAGACATTGGTATTCATCTTCTTTTTCACTTATGCCATCTTTCTGTCATGTCTTGCTATGCTGTGACAAACAACTGTTTAACCCACAAGAAGAGAAAAACTTTCTTAAGAAAAATGGATTCTGTTATCTAATACACAACACACATGCTGAGTGGAAGACTAGAGCTGTGGCTTATGCTACTGAATTATGACTCTGGAGACTGTAAAAATAACTGATGGCTACCACAGTTTTCACTGATATCATTTTCCCTCTCTTTCAGCAGGTATTGAACACCAAGATGTTATGTAGTACACAAATATACAGTGTTTGTTTTTAAGGAAGCTGCAGTATAATTGGACAGGTAGAATTCAGATACACGTGGATGTGGGAAAGGAAATGGGAGGCAGCCCAAAAAATAAGTAATTCCCCAAGTGAGTGTCTTTGACTTCTTCTTTTTTGAGGTGTTAGTGCCTCGGGTAATTTTTTGCTGTGACCCTGGGCAAGTCACTTAATTTCTTTCTGCCTTAGTTTCCTCATCTATAAAATGAAGATAATAATAACATGTACCTCCCAGGGTTTTTGTGAGAAAGGGAAAGGGGGGAAGGAAAGGAATAAGCAATTATTGAGTGTTAAGTCTTGAAGTGAGAAGGAAGTTCTAGCCCAGCCAGGACACATTCTGGATAAAAGACTGACCATGAGTTACCTAATCTCTCAGTGCTCCAGGCAAATAATTAAGATGATTAGTCTTACTGGAGCTGTCCATTTGCATCTGTCAAGAAAACTTCCAAGGAATTTTCTGAGCAATTGATAAGATTAGCAAGAGAAATAAGCAATTATTATATACAAAGGTACTTTGATTGGTATTAAAGGAGAGATTAAGACAAATGCAGTTATATAATTAAAAATGTAGTAGTTCCTCCTCTATGTTCTGGAATAAGACCAATGATATCAGGGGTGATGTCTTCTTGCCTTGTTTATGAATTAGATTTAAGTGAGACAAAGTTGAGCAAAGTTATCCAACCTCACTCTCTCTTCTAGAGTCATCAAAATCCAGTGGTGGGACAAAAGTCAAGATGACTGGAGATGGCTTGGGATGTAGTAGATGACCTTGGCATCTTCAAGCCCTAAGCACTCCATAGCACCTGCTTCAGCCATCTTCATGATCCTTGGAACAAATTGTTCTCATCCACCCATTCCATAAGGGGAGCTCTTCACGTGTTTGTGGTAGTCATTCCCTAATTCTAAATAATGGTATAGGGTGCTGGTGATGAGGTGCTGGCTCTGGGAACTCCCTCGAACTCTGATTATATCACCCCATTTGAGGAGGCATTTGCATGAGGCCATAAGCCTTACACGGTGGCTGGGCCCAGACCTCTGTTACTAGCCTAGCCCTCCACTGTCCATCCTTGAGCCTATCTTCCCACCCTTGAGCCTATCAAAATATCAATCCACCTTTGAACTGCCCTAGCCCACCATTGTCTGTCAGCTCCAGGTATCCTCCAGCAACTTCCCACCCTTAATCCTTCATTTACCTCCTTAACTCTTCCTGAAGACCCTCCCCAAATTCCTCCTCTAGACCACCCCTAGATTCCTCCCACAACCTTTCTGTATATAAGACACATCTTGGCTCCCTGTGCTGGGAGAGCTCCATAGAATTTTCTAGCACAGACTTACTCTGTGTCCAATACAAGTGGACTTTTAATAAACTTTATTTTTCTTTGGCTGAGAGAAGACTTGAGTTAAATTCATTCAGCAGAACCCGGCATAATGGTATTTTGAGGTCTTGAGCACCCCTAACCCTAACGTCATCATTTTATGATGACCTCTTCACTGGTATTGGAGTCAGGAAGACATTGGATTCAAATTCCAGTTTTGGAACTGAGTGGGGCACACTCTCTCTCTGCACCTTCTGTGAAGATTTCTCAAAATGAGGAAAAGGGAGAGAGAGACTATTTCAGAACCAGAGACAGACTTTTGTAAGACTGGACAGACCTGAGTCCTGGGTTTCCTAAGAAATTACACAACCTAGGACCCTTTGCCCCTTCCCTTGATGTCAATCAGCCTTGAGCCCTTCAGGAATTTTAGGACTCTTTTAGAGCCCTTCTCCCTTCTTCACTTTGGCATTTGCCAATTAAGGATAGGTACATCTGGATTGGCTATCCCCTATTTCCTTGTTCTTTGTAAGCCTTCCTCCCAGTCACTAAGAGATAGTAGTGGGCTTCTTTGCTCCTTATCATTGGAGGAGAGTTCCCTCTCAGATTGTAAACCCTCCTCCCAGCCAGTGGAAAAAGGGAAAGTGGTGGGAGGGGGCTTGACTGTGTTAGGGTATAAATTCTTGTTCCTCTTCTGTAACATGCCTCCTCTCCCTGATCCATCATGAAGAGGACAGCCCTCTTCCCACAGGGGAAGAGAATAACAATTTCCTGTTTTTATCATGATAAATCATCATGTTATTGATTAAATTTTGAATGGGGTTCTTCACCCCACACAGAACTTACTAGCACTGTGATACTGGACAACTCACTTAGCCTATATGGGAAGTCTAGAGAGAATAGAATTCATTGGGACATAGAGATGATATACTACAATTTTTCACAGTTCCCTGAGACTTAGTTACTAAATTACAGAAGGGTTGCCATTTGTGTTAGTAGAAAAAATTCCCATACTGGTAATTCCTTAAATTGATGAAATCCCAGACACCTCACACCTTGCTATATAACCAGAAAGGACATAGGGAAATAATGGATTATCCTCAGCATTAGAAACCCTACGCTATGGTAGATGGGGTAGTGAGGTGGCACAGTAGATAGAGTGCGTGGCCTGGAGTCTGGAAGACATGAGTTCAAATCCAACTTCAAGTATTTACTAGCTATGTGACCCTGGGCAAATTACTTCACCCTTCCTGCCTCAGATTTCTCATCTGTACAATGAACTGTAAAAGGAAATGGCACAGCACTCCAGAATTTTTGTCAAGAAAACCCCAAATGGGGTCACAAAGAGTTGGATACTCCTGAAAATAATTAAACAATAGGATATGGTGAATTGTTATCCTTAGTAAACTCAAGAATGGCTTGGTAAATCAAAGTGACAATATGAAGCCTGATGTCATTTAATCGACCAAAGTTATTTAATCTGGGAGAGTCAAAATCAAGCAAACCAAAATGTAAACATAGAGAAGTAAATCATTTAATTGGCAATTAGGAGAAAGAGAGCTGCAAAATCAGGTGTTTTACTGATGGTCGTCAGGATAGAACCAAACAGAAGCCATCCATATCTTTTCTCGGACTATAAGAATTTGCCTCATTAAGAAGAGGGCTGGGGCGGCCAGGTAGCACAGCGAGTAAGAGCACCGGCTCCAGTGTTGAGAAGACCTGGAGATCGAATCCCGGGCTCAGACACTCAGCACCCACCCAGAAACACCTGGCCGTGTAACCT
>NW_027186304.1:63651548-63671164 GCF_028583685.1 Petaurus breviceps papuanus | reverse complement strand
GGCTCAGACACTCAGCACCCACCCAGAAACACCTGGCCGTGTAACCTTGAGCAAGTTACTTAACCCCAATTGCTTAGGGGCGGCCAGGTGGCTCAGTGAGTAAGAGCACTGGCTCCAGTGTCGGGATGACCTGGAGATCGAATCCCGGGCTCAGACACTCAGCACCACACCCAGAAATGACTGGCCAGGTAACCTTGAGCAAGTTACTTAACCCCGATTGCTTTAACAAAAAAAAAAAGAGGGCTGCAGATAAAGAAACTGCCAATAATATTGTAAATTATAGTTTAAGCTGCCTTATCATATAGGTTCATCAAATGCAAGGATCATTATTCCATATTTTAGTTTAGTAGGTTCATAGCAATTTTTATTGAATGCTTTCTCATCATTTGAGAGTAAAATAGGTCATGGTTTAATAGATGGAAAAACTGAAGTCTAGAGAGGGGGAATTATTGGGACAGAAATTGTATACAATTACTAGCATTCTTGAGTTTCTAGTCTTTGAACTATATTGTTCTTACTGAACTGTATATATTACAGAACCTCATGGATCTCAAAGGCCACTTAGTTCAACTTTTACCTAAAAAAAAATCTCTTGAAAAGCATCATCAACAAATAGCCATCCAATTGCATTGGAGTATCTCTAGAAGAGAAATCCCAAACCTCCTGAGGCAGTCCATTCCACTTTTGGAAAGTTCTAATGGTTAGGCAGGGTTTTTATATATTTTTTCTTAAATCAAGCCTAAATCCATCTATTTGTAACTTCCATCATTTGCTCTTACTTCTCTAGGGATAATTTCCCACAACAGGACATGAGATACACAGGAAGTAAGTTAATATTTTCCATATCAGCAGACAGGCATCCTTTATTGCAATAGAGACTCTTAATGTCTCTTGACAGAGTCCACTGCAGATTGCATTTACTTGGAATAATAAACTGAACTTCTTAAGAAAAGGTAGAAATTTAAGCCTAATTATAGAGAAGCTGCCAAAAGCCAGACTTGCTTTGCAACATACATTATATGTTCAGTCAGTAAGCCAATAATACTAACTATTTAGCATTAATTAATAATAGCATCCAGGTACATAATCATTTAGACATGAGTGCTTTTGAGGGTATCATTATGTTCTTGTATATAACCATGTTGGCAAGTATGCTCTCCTATTTATTAATGACAAACGATGAAGTCATAAGGAATTCTAAGTGGTCACCTTTCCTTAACTTGTTCCCTTCTGACCCATACAATATCTTCTGACACACATAAATCAGTAAACCTTTCCTTGGACACTGTTACTTAGCAATTTATTCAGGTGGAAAAGCTTTTCATGTGCTTGTTGACTCTCAACTCCTATCTCCTTATAGATGCAATTATGATTATGATGTTAGGTTAAAAAGCCATTGTCCAATCATTCTACACCTAATGTCTTATTAGAGAGCTGGATAACCTAGTGTCTTCTTAGAAACAGAATAAAAATTCTCTTATAAAAGTGTCTTAGAAATTTTCAGCTTTCTGTGGAAAGGAAATGTGATTAGATTAAGTAAATTATTTGTGATTTTATCAAAATAAGGTAATAATGAAAATAGCATAGAAGACAACAGGTAAATATAGATGAAACTGAAAAATCTTGAAGAATATTCTATTACATCAGCCATATTTCACTATTTATTATAATTCCTTCCCTACTATTCCTCTGTGCTTAGGAAATCAAAGCAAAGATGTATCACCAAGGCAACCAAAATAGCCCAACAGACTTTCTCAGTGAAAAATGTAGACTTAAATACCCTGCTGCAGGCTAGCTATGCCTTTGGCATTTGTAGATCTCAATGCAAAGCTGACAATTACTCTCCTGACCTTTATATCAAGTTGGCTAGTAAATTCTGGAATTGTTTTAAACACACTCATTTTAAGCCTACAGGTTATTTTCTAATGGTGAGTGGCACAAAATCAAGTAACAAGGCACATAAATTATTGGAAAAACCATAAATGGCCAACAGTTTGAGGGAGTCAGATGTTCCCTGCTTTCCCTCTTGTCTGGTACAAAACCATGTCTCTTGACTTGCACCACAGAGCTGATACTATCAGACAAAATCCTTCTATGCAGTTTATTGGTTCTCAGGCTGACAACTCCATTCCATCCTAGCTGTCTCCACCAAAACACAAGAAAAAAATATTTAAGTTTTCTGTGCTGTTGAGGAAGGGGGAATTAGAATACCCTTATCTTCAATTACTATCCTTGTTCCTGCCACAACCTGGGGGGTGAGGATAGGGAGGAAGAGAATAACATGATAAAGGTAGGGTATCATAGGATCACAGATTTTACAGGTAAATGCTAACCTAAAGACATTAGTTCTGAATCTGAAACTGTATCACGTAGCTCCTTTTTTTTCCACATCAAGAAGACTTAGATTTTAAAAAGTCAAGTGACTTGCACAAAGTCACATCAAGTAACAGAATTGGAAGCAGAAGATAGACTTCTTAGTGCCAGGCCAATACAATCTCCTTCAGCACAGGGACTATTTTTGCCTTTCTTTGTGAAATGGAGAGACTGGTCAATGAGTCAATGTCCTTAGAACTTACAGTAATTTGTCCTTCTTGGTGGGTTATATGGAGGATACCCAGTATTCTCTGCCTGTTGCCAATGCAGTATGTGGAAGCTTGGCAATTTTATTTTCTGCTGAGAATGACTAATGCACTTTTACTACGATGATTAAGAGTCTTCTGAATGGCTAAAGAACATTCAAAAAGCTTGAGTGAATGATCTTTGCTCTTTTCCCAGGCTGCTTTCAATTGAGGAAGTCTGTTTGCTATGAGATGATGGATGAAAGGATGCCTCTCCCACTCAAGCACTACATATCTGTGAGCACATGGTACCTATTTCTTTCATATTTATTCTTTTTTGATCTTGGGTGAATGCTCATGTGGATCAATGGGTTTACTGTCTTATGATCTTTGAAAGGTTGATAGAATCATCAGAGGTTTCCTCAGCATTTGGGTTGGTAACAAAGACCATATCTGCTGATGGCAACAGTAACGAACTGAGTTCAGTGAGTAACCAGCCTTGAGGAGCTTGACCCAACCTAACAGTGCTTTGATCTGGAAGCTGAGACCACTGAGTTCTATCAGGGAGTAGATCAGCTAAGCAAGGTAGGTACTACAAAATCAGCTACATATCATACGCAGAAGTAAACTCAATGGACAGGGACTTCATGAAGGGAGAAAAGAACTCCTACTCTCAGAAGATATCACCTTGGCCACATGTCTTCCCTACATGAGTGCTTCAGTGATTAGTCCTTCAAGATTGAGTCCAAACTCTCTTTTGAGCTCCAGTTCTACACATCTAGTTATTTACTGGACAATTCAAACAGGATTTTCCATAGATATCTTAAGATCTCAACTGGTCCAAAACTGAAATCATCTCCCCCTTCCCCAAATTTCCCGTCTTCCTAACTCCCCTGTTACTGGGGAAAGCACCACCATCTCCCCAGTCTCCTGGGCTCAAAATTTAGGGACAACTATTGACTTTTCACTCTCCACCTCCATACCTCCATACCCAACATCTCACAAAATCATCTCTACTTTACCTCTATAGTATCTCTTGTATATGTTCCCTTCTCTCCTCTGATACTGCTACCACCCAGGAAAGGACCTCATTATCTCACACCCAGACTATTGCAATAACCTTCTAGTTGTTCTCCCTGCTCTAAGTATCTCCCCACTCCAGTCCATTAAATCCAGTCTACTAAAGTCATCTTTCGAAAAGCACAGGTTGACCATGTCACCCCTCTACACAAAAAACTTCAAGATCAAATATAAAAGACCCAATTTGTTGTTTTTGTTTTTCTTCAAGCCCTTTATGACCTGGATTTTTCTCTTTCCAGTCTCATTATGCCTCAATCCTCTTGCATATTTAAATTCTAGTGATACTGGTCTCCTTGATGTCCATAGCACAAGACACTCCATCTCTTGACTACTTGCATTTTTGGTGACTATCCCTCTTCCTGGAACTCTCTCACCTATACATTCTGGGCTCCTTGACTTCTTTGAAGTCTCTGCTAAAATCCTACCTTCTATAAGAAGTCTTTTCTGATCCCCTTCAATACCTTCCCTCTTATCTTCAGTTATCTTCAATTTATCCTGTTTATATCTTTTTTGCACTAAATTGTTTACATATTATCTCCCCCCCTTCATTAGATTGAATGATCCAAGGGCAGAGATCATCTTTCACCTTTCTTTGTATCCTTGGTGCTTAGCACAGTGCCTAGAATAAGTAGGTGATTAATAAATGTTTTCTGACTTGATTTGATTTTTTCCACCTAACAAGTGTATAGAGGAAAGTAAAGACATATTTTGTGGTTAACACATTCATCTAATAGGCAAGTTTTGTTTATTCTGCATATATTTGCCATAGTATGTAAAATGGGCAATTGGGATTTATATTAAACAAACAGAATATTAATTATAAATTTTATTTTATTCTTGATAATAAGAATTCAAAATTCTATGGAACAGCTAGCGGAAACCAAGGAACAGTGTACCAGCATACTCTTTTTGAGAACCATTGGTTTAGGTTAAAGGACATGAGCTGAATTCACTTTGGAGGGTTCAGAACTTGACAGTTCCTTCACTTCAACTCAGTAAATGTGTATTAAGTATCTAACTCTTTTAGGCAAGTAACTGTGTTGGTCACAGGGGAATAGCTTAAAAAAATGACACTGTTGCTAGGTATGGTGGTGTATGCCTAAAAGCTCAGCTGGGGGAGAAGCCTGAGGCTGACAGATCTCTTGGGCTTGGAATTGTGAACTTCAATGACAAGCCAAGCAGGTGTTTGCACTAAATCTGAAACTGATGTAGTAAACCCTTTGGAGGGGGGACCCCCAGTTTCCCTAAGGAGGGGTGAACCAGCTGAGGAAACATAGCAGGTCAAATATCCAGTAATGATCAGCATCGGGATGGGTCACAAGTGGCTGCTATACTTCCCACTTGTCTAAGATAGGGAGACCCCATCTAAAAAGGAGGGTGGTGGTCCCTGCGTTTGGGTTCAGAGAATTTGGGTTTGAACCTTGCTTCTTCTGTTTCCTACCTGGGTGACTTTGTTTCTCTGGACCTCAGATATCCTCATCTATAAAATGAAGGGATTAGATTAGATTCACCTTAAAGTTCCATCTCACTTTAAATCTATGATTTGCAAGTAATCAAGGTACAACAGAAAGTTGATGTATTTGGACTCATAAGAACCTGGTTCCAATTCTAGCTCTGTGTGACTTTGGGAAAATCATATTTCCTCTTTGGTCTTTAGTTTCCTAATCTATGAGAATGAAAGGAGTTCACCAGATCTCTAAAATCCCTCCCCAGTTCAAATCTGTGATCCTACATGCTCTCCCAGTGACTGTACTCTAGCATAGGAAAGTAAGGCCAGGACAATAAATATGACCCAAATTAGTATTGAGTAAGTGCACAGCCAGATGTGCACTGGGGCAGCTAGAGGGTTCAGTGGATAGAGCACTATGCCTTGAGGAAGGAAGACCTGAAGGCAAATCTGGCCTCAGACACTTGCTAGTTGTGTGACCTTGGGCTAGTCACTTAACGGCAGCTTGTCTTAATCTACTGGAGAAGGAAATGGCAAACCACTCCAGTGTATTTGGCCAGAAAACTCCACAGTATGGTCTATGAGGTCACAAAGGGTCAGACAGGATTCAACAATGAGTGCACAGGAGAGATTTAAAAACTAATGTGACCCATAGAAGTAGGGAAACATCTGTTATGGCTGTGAGGATCTCTTCCTTCTCTCAGAAATCACCACCACGAAAGACTTTGGTTTTTGTCTGTAAGACTGATGCAAGAGATGCTCTGACCAGCAGCCGGTGTCCATTAAACCACCAACAGATGACCCTGACAGGGATTTTGTACCAAAGGCCAAAGGATCTCAAAGGGTAAGGTGGAGAAATGGAATTGAGGAAAGGAAGTATGGCTAGCAATGCAAAAATGCTCTGTTTTGAAAGGAAGATTAATGAAAAAAAATGCAAAACAGGATCCAGAGACTGCTTAAAGTCCACACTAGCAGGGCTGAGAACATAAAAGCAACTCCCCATGCACCCTCACAATGTGACATGATTCCAGAACAGTGACAGCTTTTCAATTGGTGTCTTTCTGCATTACCTATACCAAATTGCAAAAGGGAAAAACAATCTCTCCCCCACTGGAGCCTGTTTTCTGGTGACCCTGGGCTTGTTTGTGATGTAATAGCATGACTGAACCAGATAGGGAGCTTCTTTCAAAGCTAGAAGGAGATCTGAGCTTGGATAAGCCTGGTGGAGAAGGATGGGCACAGTCATGGGTTTAGGTGCAAATGTTTGAATAGAATTATACTCTTATCTCCTCTTCTTATGCTCCCACCAACCCTTGGTCTCTACCACCCCCATTGGACTCACTCTCTGTTTCAATCTATTGCATCCACTTATCCCTGAGAGAATCCAGTAGCAACTTGCACTGCTGGGTATTATGAGACATTCTTCTGTGGATTTAAGGTCAAACCGGGAACAATGTATGTTCTCTTGGTAGTAAATCTATCCCTCCTTCCTCCAATCTGTTTTAAAGGAGAGACTGACCCAAAGGCAGCACAGTTCAGTGAACAGAAACTAGCATGCAAAGACAGCAGATCTGAACTCTGCTTTCAACCCCACCAGTGGCTTACTTAACCTCTCTTTACTGCTGTCCCATGTGCAATATAAGAATGCTAATACCTGGCCCACATAGCACTTCTATACTTAGTCCTGTGGAGGACATTTTGCTGAGGCCCTTGAAAAATGGGGTAATATAAATCCTACATGCCAGAGATGATTAGTATTAGTTGTTGGGCACAATCTGTTCGTTTGCTCCAACAACCTGGGTGTGCGTTCATTCACAAGGCCACCTGCACAAGTATGAGTCATTTGCTGTGAGTGATTATGTCACGCCTCAGGAAGGAGATAAGTGGGCTAGGTTACCAACTTCAGAACTCTTCCAGTTTAGTGCTAGGAGAGTTTCCACCTGAAGCGAAGGACCTTCTATAGTAAGTGATCATTCAGTTTAAGCTTAAAAAGCTCCAATGATGGGAAACTCACTACCTCACAAGGTTGACTATTTTATTTGAATAGCTCAGTGCCTTGAACACAGTAGAAATGTAATGAATGTTTCTTGGATAACCCTGAATTTATAGTAGAATAACAACAACAATGTTTTAGAGGCTAGAATGTGTCATCAGAGCAGTTGAGTATTGTGTCAAGAGACTGAGAGATCAAATGGGCATTACCTATGTTTACTTTGTTTCAGGCACTAACTACTGAAGTTTACATCAGAAATTTAACATGCTAAAATAGTCAAATATCACTTATCTACCAGTAGGTCCTCTCTTGATCTTTACTTTTTTTTTAAGCAATTGGGGTTAAGTAACTTGCTCAAGGTTATATGGCCAGTTATTTCTGGGTGTGGTGCTAAGTATCTGAGCCCAGATTCGATCCCAGGTCATCCCGACTCTGGGGCCGGTGCTCTTACTCAGCCACCTGGCCGCCCTTTAATCTTTACTTTCTATCCTAAGACAAAAGTAATTAGATTATTTCATTCTACTCTCCTTCAAGCACCCTCCATTCCAACTACATTGTCTTTGTATCTCTTCTTGGTGTCTCTCTTCTGAGTGCCCTCACAATAGCCATCCCTCATGTCTAGAAAGCACTAACACATCCCTGCTTATTTTAAAGCCTTCTTTTCTTTCCAAGTCTAGTGTTGAAGCTACTTCTTTCATGAAACTTTCCCTCACTGATCATTTGAAAGCTATTTCCTCAAATTTCTTAAAATAATTCATCTGGGTCTTAAGCATCCTCATAAGTCTTACTTTATATCATACTTGTTTATGGAGATGTCATATCACCATTAGATGGTAAACTTCTTGAACCCAGGGGCTTTGTTGTTTTCCATCCTTGTATATCTAGTACCTAAATAATTATTCCAATGGATGTGTGATTTCACGAAAGGCAGTGTGGTACAGAGGGAAAAGACAATGGATGTAATATCAAGGGAGCTGGGTTAGTATCTCTTACTACCTGTATGATTTCCATTGCTCTTTGGGAAATTGTCAGTTTTAACTCTTTTAGCACTAGTAGTATTCCATGGTTTGTAACCTTACAATACTGGAAGAATAATGACAATAAAAAGGTGACTTTTATATTATTATCTGAAACAGAGGGAGAAATTTTCCAAAAGAAGAAATTACAGAATAACTGTAATTTTCCAAAAACAATTCAGCTAGCTCTTTTATTCAATTCTATTCAATTGTCCATTTTCTGTGCATATCCAATATACACGCACAGCTAGATGGCACAATGAATAAAGCACTGAGTTTAGAGTCAAGACTATTCATCCACCTGAGTTCAAATCTGGCCTCAGACCCTTTATTAGCTGTGTGAATCTAGGCAAGTCACCTAACTCTGTTTTCCTCAGTTTCCTCATTGATAAAAGCTGGAAAAGAAAATAGCAACTCCCTACAGTAATTTTGCCAAGAAAACCCCAAATGGGGTCATGAATACTTGAACATAACTGAAAATGACTGAATAACAACAGTAATTCAAAATACATACAAACAGAGACAGATGAAATCAGTGGCTGAGTCCATTTACCTTCATGCTATATTTTGGACAACAGGCATTTTTCAACACACCTAGTTTTTCCTGTGTAGATAATTATGCCAAATTTTTTAAAATTATTATACATGGCAGGTGACTAAGAAATGTTTGTTGAATGATCAACTAACACACTCATAGGATTAAATATAAAAGTACTTTCTATTATCAGAATCTAACATAAGAGTAAAGAGCTCAGAGTCAAAAACAAAACTCACAACTCAAAGACAAATCCATAATCATTATAACCATTAGCACAACTTCTGAGTGTTTTCTTTTCTTTCTTTAACAAGTTTCCTTTTTATATGCAAATATTAGATTCTAAAATTCCCCTTCTTCTCTCCAATACCTTGCATGGATGCTAATAGTTCTGGGAGGAAGAGGTTAAGAGGGAGCACAGAATAATCTCTGCATGATTTCCAAAGCCAGAGTTATTTAATTTCCTTTATCATATATTCTACCCATTTAGTTTGAAAATAAATAAATATATACAACATTAGGAAAATAGGGACTCAGAAGAAATTAGTTTGTTACTAGAATGTCAGGGTAATTTGGTGAGACAGTCTTCATAGTTTCAAAGTCTCCTAATTCTTATCTTCTTGCTCTGATTCCAGTTAATGACATGCTACCTGTCTCTTGATACTTCCATGACTTTGACACTGAGAGGTCCCTAATACTGCCCTCCTTATGGCAAGCAGTCCATGGCATGGCACAAGCATTGTGCCAGTAGGTTACAATGCCAAGTTTCATGTCTTAGTGGATAAATTGTACTGAAACTGGCAGAAAGTCTTCCTGAATGATAGATTGACCTTGAATTATCTTTTAACTTGTGAGGGATTATCCTGTCAGCTGATAGAGACCCAAGTCAGGCACTTAAAGCTTTATAGCTCCTGATAAGTAAGGCTGTGGGAGAATGAAACTTTAGGACTCCCAGGTGCTCCCAGTCTATACATACACCTGAGGGCTAAAGAACTATTCAATCAGCTTGGAGGGCAGCAGAAATTAACCTAAAGCCACTGGATCTTTGCCTTAAGGCCTGAAAGGGTGACCTGAGAAGATGTCACACTGCCTCTTCTCTGGGGACTATGCCACCCCAACATCACCATATTCTGCTCTAAGGGAAAACAAGTTTGTCTTGGAAGGAATTCAAAGAAGGAATCAAAGGAAACCTGCTTTCTCTCCCTTTCCCCCTCTCCAGTCTGCTGAAAGATTCATTTCTAACAGTGTTTTTGCTCTAAATAGAAACTGACCTACAAAGGCCAGGTGACTAGGTGCCTCAGGACTCTGCATTGAGAGAACTGTCTCTCAGAATGACTAACAGAGTCTTCACTGTTGCAAAAGTGCCTAATGGGCAAAACAGAACTTGCTGTTGGAGTAAGCATTCACTTTCTTAAATTATGACATTATAAGCTGATTGTTATTAGTAGATGAGAACCCAGAAAATGCTTGCTTGAAGGCATAAATTGACATTCTGGCTGAGGAGCAGATATAGTGGGAACCAGATCCATTTATGTACTGTGAAATGCAGATAGAGACACGTCCTTAGAGCTTCATTTCTCACGTCCAGGATTTATCCTTCCTTGTACTCCCAATCTCTCCCCCAGCAATATAAATATCCTTTGTCACCTCATTTAAGCCCAGTAACTTTATCTCTGAACCTTTTAGCTATTAGCTGCTGAAGGCCAAAGGTACCTCCTGCATTAATGATCACATGAGGGAGATGCCAACACTTATCACCTCATAGGCTGCTCTCGAGGTATTTAAAGATCCCAACTTTGCTTTTCTTGTGTCTCATGAAAAACCATCTTCTTATCTAAGCTATTTTCCCCCATTGTTTCACTTCATGTGGAGGGAGGATGTCTCTATGTACTTCAATCTTGTCTTTGGTCTTCACTGTAAGAAAGCACTGAAGTCTGTGAAATCCCATACATGAATGTTTTTAGAAAATATTAATCCCTGAAAAGCATATGCAAATCTGGTAACAGAAATACCACTGGGAAGACTATACAAAATCATTCACTAGTCTTGTCTGGAAGTTGGAATCAGTACTGAAAGAAAAAAGGTTCAACAACCTCTGCAATTTTCTGGTATAACAGGGAGTCTATAATGAATATGTCCAATATCTCTCACTCACTCTTAACTGTTGACAGTGCATTTACTTATCTTCAAGAATTCACAAGTTCACTTCAGATAGGGGATCCAAATTCCAGGCAGGGGGAAATGTTTCTAACCCTGGCATATGGTTCTATTTACTTGCCAAAGGAGTCTAGCCTCTGTGGGCTTTTTTTTCCCCTTTCTAAATAAAAATGATAATGAACCAATGTGAAGAAGCAAAAGGAACATGCTCAATGTAATGTTAGACTTCATGGACACTTCATCATTCCTCTTCTATTTATCATGGGATCCTGAACTCTGCTCTCCAAAGATCTAGAAACATGCTTTGAGTGTGTGTTTGAAGAACCAGGGGGACTATATTCAGCTGTTATTCTCAGCTCACATTAAAAAAACAAGCAAACAACAAAAACTATAGCCTTGTCTTATAGAAAAAATGTGTATTTGGTATTTTCATGGCTTGAAGAACACCCTACATTGCAAAGTTGTCACATTTTTTAAAAAGATTTTGTAAACTAGTTGGGCCAAGAACATGTTTGTAACCTGGCTATTGTTAATGGGAAAAATTAAATGTGTGGTCCTTAATGTCCTTTTTTTATTGGGGATTTCCCAGCATTAACAATAATATCAGCATCTCATATGAGTTTTCTTCTGTGCTTTCATGTAATGATAACTTTTTACTTCATTAAGAAGCATTTCAGTCCCTGGTCGTGTGATGAGGACTTAAAGTTTACTTGGAGGAATGCACTTTAAGAGCTCTTCCACCCCACCCTCCACTTCCCACTGATATTTCTAATCTTACAGGGCAGATGATTTTCTTGTCCTCTTCTCTTTAGATATATTCTGCCTTGAAAATTTCATTCTCTCCCATGGCTTCAATTATAATATCTAATTAGATGACTCCCAAATCTGTATCTTAGCCCAGACTTTTCTCCTGAGCCTCAACTACCTACAAAATAATTCAACCTGTTGACACACTGGCATCTCTAACTCATTGTACCAAAACTGAGATTATTGTCTTTTCTTCAAATCCTGGATCTCCTGACTTTATTATCTTTATTAGTGATACCGCTATTCAATCCAGGCTTAGATTTTTTTTTCTTTGATCATTCTCTCTCTTTTATCTTGATTATCTGATAAGCTACCTACTAGGTCCTGTTAATTCTGCCTTGGCCATTATCTCTTATATATCCACCTCTCTACTTGCTTAAAAGAAGACCTCCTTAGCATTCACTTGGATTATATCAAAACTTTTTAACAGTTTTGCACTTCCATTCTCTTTCTCTCTCCAACCCAGGCTTCACACACTGCCTGATTGTTCTTCCCAGAGCATAGATCTGGTCATATCACTCATCTCAAAATCTGTGAAGGTTCTTCTATGTTGCTAAAGTGAAAACTCTTTACCTATTATTGAAGACAACCTAAGCTCACCCTAATTGATTAGCCTTATTTCATACCATACCACTGTCTTTCCACAAAACCTGTGCCCCTTCTAATATGGACTACTTTTAATCCATTTTTTACACCTACGCATTTCTGCCTCTGTGTTTTTGCTTTATTACTATTCTCTGTGTCTGGAATGTTTTCCACATGACTTTCCACCTCTTAAATACTTGACTATCCTTTAAATAAACCTCTTCCAGGAAGGCTGGGATTTGCTACTCACTCACTACCTATGTAAATTTGGGCAAATCACCTCACTTCTTATCAGGGCTCTCATCCATAAAATAAGATGATCGAACATGACCACTGGGGTGTCCTTTACTGGTTGACCTTCCTCTGATTCTGCCAGCTGGTAAGAACTTTCTTCCCTTGGATTTTGTATATTGCTTCCCTTGAATTTCCCTGAAGGGTTAATAGAATATAAGACCTTCTCTATACATTTATTTATTTACTTATTTGTGGGGGGGGGGTTGTTTGTTTTGGAGGACAGGTGGGGTTAAGTGACTTGTCCAAAATCACATGGCTAGTAAGTGTGTCAAGTGTCTGAAGTCGGATTTGAACTCAGGTCCTCCTGAATCCAGGGCTGGTGCTCTTCTCTACATTTATAGGCCTATGTGACTACATGTGTTCCCTTTTTCTTCTTGGAATAGGGACCATGTTCCCAGGTCTAAAGATACATGGGTTTTCTGCCTTATCAGTCATGAATGTCTTGCTCCTTTGAATGCTGGTCCAGTTCACAACTGTGACGCATCCTGTGCTGAGTTACATAGAACCCGGGCAAAGAGCTAATTAGGTACTGAGCCATGTGGGTTTTCACACTTTTTAGCACTAAGCCAATCAGGTGTTGAGTCTTTGTTTGAAAACTTCATATATTCTGGAAGATTGATTTTACCTTGGGGGCTTGCTTATTGGAAGGATGCTTCATTTGAGACCATTTTCTTTTTGATTTCCCAGCTTAGGGACTCTCGGTAGCTGTTATCAATGAATTTTGCCTTTGAAATTCCTTCCAAGGCTAACACAAGTTACTTGTATAGGTATCAGGGATAAGAACTTCAAGTATTAGCTGAGTTTTACTTGAAATTAGAATGCTAATTCAGAAGAACCTCTAAATGCAAGACTAATGACAGAGTTAGGGTGCATTAATGAATCTGATAGAGGATTAAGCATCATAAAGCTTCTGATATTTTTTCAGTTTCCATATCTACTTCAAAATCCAGCATTCTCATGAGCACCTAAAGCTTTCCAAGCTCAGCACTACTTGAAGGTTTCAGTCTGTTTCTTCCACAGACAACTCATTTCTCCCACTTGTCCCCATTACCACAGTAATGATAGTTTAAAGCTTAGCCCCTGAGGGTTGCAAATGACTCCCCCTATCTCCATAACCACATGACTTTAGAAAGTCATAAAGAAGAAAATATCTACCCTCCTTGAAATAGTTCTAACACTAAACATGGAACCCTTGACACTGCCCACAGCAAAGAACACACACCGCAGGGGACAAGGTAGGTCATACCTCCACTAATAATACCTTACTGAAGCACCTATTTCCTCCGAGTACAGCTAAGCCTTTGCAATCTATTTGTCTATGTGCTTCTGTGACCTCAGCCATTGTGCTCTGGGGACTTTGAGACAGCTAGATGGAGATTTAGGCCATTCAGATTATGAAATGTCTATTTCTTATCTGGTGAACTTAGGAAGTGCCTCATGAAGTTAATGGATAAAGTTTAGGACTTGTGAGTGTTTTGGGAGATTATTTTTGGCATTTCACACCTTTCCCTGGTTCTGGCTAACTTTCCAAATTATGATCGGCCTAAGTGTGGATCAGTGCACACATTATAAGTGTAAAAGTGTGTGTGTGCATGTACATATATATGTATGTGTATGCAATATGAATGTACTTTTCTCACTGTATAACTTTCTAAAAAAAATAATATATTTAGCATGTTTACTTGGATATTTGACCAAAAACAAAACTACAAAGCATATAGGACTTCTGAATATTAAGTAAACACAATTTCGAACTATGTTTCCTTTATTTCCTTTTCACATTGAAGCTACTCAATAGAGGGGGCTACAGACTCAAGTGCCAGACTGTGATAAAGATCCTGTGTACCTCCAGGAAGCACAGGGCCTTCAGTCAAGCTAGGAAGAGAGGGCAAAGGCAGGAAAGACAGGAACAATTTGAATTCTGAGACCCCCAGATTCATGTTCCAATCATAAGATTTAGTATTAGAAGGAATTTTAGGGATCATTTGTTCTGACTAGAGGCAGGGAGAGGTAAAATCACTTGTCCGGTGTCACAAGGTTAAAATCATAATTGTGATTACTGATGAAGGGAGAGTCTGAAACTTTATATTCAATTGTGAAGGAAGTCTCTACTGTGGAAATACCCTCCATTCATACAGCTTGGCTATGATTCACTTGGCTATGATTTAGAGTCTTAGAGAATTACTTGGAGCATTGAAAAGTTGAATGACATGTCTATGGATACTGAGCTGGTATGTGTCAGAGGAAGGCTTTGAACTTAGGCCTTCTTATCCCTGAGCCTGGCCTTCCATCCATTATACCACCCTGCCTCTCAATAATCATGATAGTAGTCATTGTTGCTATTTTAGTCCAGACCTGTAATATGATCCATTTAGGGAACCATTCATATAGGGAACTCATGCCCTGCTCCCTCCCCCCGGCCCTGCAAACCCCTGCCACTGAAAATATCTCAACTCATCTGTAAGATACAGTCTTAAAGAGACTTATTTTGGGGCACTGACAGCCTAAGTGACTTGTCCATGTATTAGGAGAATGCTGTCTTCTTTTATAAAAGCTGAAGTGTTTTCCTTTGAAGGGATCCAGAAGACCCTCCTCAGCTAAGACTTTCTACTTGATACATAAAAAAAGCTTAGATTGTGGGGTGGCTAGGTGGCACAGTGAATAGAGCACCGGCCCTGGAGTCAGGAGGACCTGAGTTCAAATCTGACCTCAGACACTTAACACTTACTAGCTGTGTGACCTTGGGCAAGTCACTTAAATCCAACTGCCCTGCCTTCCCCTCTCCAAAAAAAAAAAAGCCTAGATTGTGAACTCCTTGAGGGCAGGGTCTGTCTTTTGCTTTTATGTTTATTCTGTATCCCCAGGACTTAGCACAGTGCCTGGCACATAATAATTTCTTAATAAATGATTAGTTACTGGTTGACTATGGGGAGTTAGTATCTCAGATACTTAGCAAAATTCCTATTGCTCTGCAATACTACCATGAAGAATATAAATGTAGTTGCTTATGTGGACACAAGTAGGGTCTATTTGAATAGGTAATTATATCCTTTTAAACCTTCTATAGCAAGCAAAATTATTTTTATTGAATTTCATGATACAAGTGTATTTCATTGTATTCTGATCCTGAGTCTGAAATCACTAAACTGGACTGAGCTAGGCTTGGCCCAGAACATCATGGTAACTCAGATAGGACTTTCTCAGAGGTAAGATTTGAACCCACCTCCAATGCCTGCCTTCTACCCAATGTCATGCTGCTTCTCAATCATCATGGTCATCATTGTCACTAGCATTTACATAGATCTTTAAAGTTTGTAAAACTTTACCTGTATCAGGGGCGGCTAGGTGGCACAGTGAGTAGAGCACTGGCCCTGGAGTCAAGAGGACCTCAGTTCAAATCCGGCTTTAGACACTTAACACAAAAACTAGCTGTGTGACCTTGGGCAAGTCACTTAGCCCCAATTGTCCTGCCTTTCCCTCTCCAAAAAGCAAAAGAAAAAAATGAACAAAAAAAAACCCAACTACATGTATCTCATTTGATCTTCTATAAAGTACGTGCTATTACCTCCATCTTACTTCTGAAGGGTACCAGTATTCTAATCCAGGTCCCATGATTCCAAATCCCATACTCATTCCATCTATTATAGTACAGCAGCACTCATTTTCTTAGGACAAAATCTCCCTGATAAATTAGAATTCTAATCTGTGTGATTCCTTGGAAAGATGCTTCATATATAAATGAAATGGCAGTTTCTGAGAAAGTAGAAAGCAGTATGTTCCATTTCATTATGATTATTCCCTAAGATGGACTGTGTGAAGAGAACATCACCATCCAAGTACATTAAAGATGACTATTCTATTGCCCTAAATACATAAATGTTCCCCTTAAGTGCCTGACTTTCTGGGAAGGAATGATGCACAGGGAAGAAAGATCATTAATAAATGCTAGTTATAATGAGTTCCAGATCGCCACTGACAAGTTCCCTGTAAAAGAATTACCACTCAAAGTGAAACTTCTGCTCACGACTGTGTTAGTTTGCTTCTCCACCCAATCCTATCTTTTTTTGACCAAATCTCATACGTAGCCATCAAGAAACTTCATCTACCAATTATATTAAAAGTTACTATTCTCTTTAAACATCTGTGAATGTTGCATGCAAACATACATATGTATATGCTCTATAAAGGATAAGTACATCATTATCACCTGAAAGAATTCATTTCTATGATACAATTAATCAGACCACTCATTCTTTCTGTTTTAGGGTGTCCCCAGGATAACATCATCATCACCACTGGCATTCTTTGAGTTCTTTAAGATTTGCAAAGCATTTAATTTTTAAAATGGCTCTATAAAACAGCCATTTTTATTATACTTAATTTGCAGATGAAGAAAACTGAGGTTTAGCATAATTACCCAAATGTAGGGTTTGAACACTGGTCTAACTGACTGCAAGTCAGTCTAGTCCTTTAGGCACTACATGTTCTGCCTCTCTTTATTGTATGAGATGTGTGTTATTTTAGTATAATAGGTTTAGACTGTATAGCTGTATAGTGCAGCATGTCCCAAAAGTCTTAGTTCATTTTAAAACTTTAAGATATCAATTAATAAATAAGCATTTATTAAGCACCTACTATGTGCCAGACACTATACTAAGCACTGGAGATACAAGGAAGGCAAAAGACCTTCCTTCATAGAACTTACAATATAATAGGTGAAACAATGTGCAAACAAATACATAAAAAGCAAGTTATATATAGGATAAATAGGAAAGAAAATTAACAGAGGGAAGACACTAGACTTAAGTATTGAGAAAAGTTTCCTATGAAGAGATGTTAGTTGGACTTAGGTGGAGTTAAATAAAGAGAACATTCCAGGCCTTGGGAAAAGCCAGAGCAAATGCCCAGAGCCAACATATGGCATATCTTGTTCATGAAGCCAGTGAATGGGAAAGGTGAAACTTCTCAGCCCTTAAGTTTTCTTTGGGAACAAGCCAGAGTTTTGGCTTTCCCCTTCCCCTTCTTTCCCCCTTCTTCTGTACTGCCACATCAGCATTAGGCCCTTTAGGGGTTTTTGCTCTCCACCTTTGCTGGAGATCTTTCTCCCCGCCTTGCTTTAGTGTTTGCCAAATAAGGATGTGAACATTTGAATTGTTCAGGACCCTTCCCCCTTTCCCTTGCTGTCAATCAGCCTTAAGCTCTTAGCCCCTCCTTCTTCACGTTGGTGTTTGCCAAATAAGGATAGGTTCATTTGAATTGGCTATCCCTTATTTCCTTGTTCTTTGTATACTCCCAGCCACTGAGAGATAGTAGTGGACTTCTTTGTTCCTTATCATTGGAGGAGAATTCACGCTCAGATTGTAAGCCCACCTCCCAGCCAGTGGAAGAAGGGACAGCTGTGTGAGTGGGCTTGATTGCATTAGGGTATAAATTCCTGTTCTGTCTTCTGTAACACACCTCATTCTGCTGGTTCATACGAGTGGAAGGGACGCTCTCTTCTCATGAGAACTGAATGAACTTTCTGTTCCTTCCTCAACATACCTCTGACTTTTAATTTTTCTGGGTAGGGAACTTTAGGGATCCCTGTACCCCAAACACCAGTGATGCCACATAAAAGAATATGGGGTAGATTTTAGGTATAAGAAGAGCGGAAAGAAAGGAAGGGACTGCATTATGAAGAGTTTTGAAAGCCAAACAGAGCATTTTGCATTTGATCCTGGAGATAATAGGGAGTCACTGGACTTTATTTAGAAGGGAAACGAAATGGTTGGACCTATGCTTTAGGAAGATTGTTTTGTCAACTGATTAGAGGATGAATTGAAGTGGGGACAGACTTGAGGCAGGCAAATCCACCAGAAGGCTATTGCCATAGTCCCGACATGAGGTGATGAGGGCTTACAGTAGAGTGGTAGCAGTTTCAGAGGACAGAAGGAGGCATATTTAAGAGATATTGCAGAGCTGCAAGTCTTGGCAACAGAGTGTATATGGGGGCGAGGGGGGCAAGACAGTGAAAAGTTGAAGATGACTTCTAGGTGGTGAGCCTGAGGGACTGGCAGGATAGTGTTGTCCTCCAAAGTAATAAGAAATGTGCAGGGGAGCCATTTGGGGGGGAAATGATGAGATCTGCTTTGGACCTGTTTATTTGGAGAAGTTTACTGGATATCCAGTTTGAGATGTCAGAAAAGCAGTTGGAGATTTGAGATTAGAGATCTGCCTAGAGTTTGGGGAAGGATAGGTAGATTCAAGAATCATCAGCATAGAGATGCTAATTAAATCCACAGGAGGTGATGAGGTCACCAAGCAAAATAGTATAGAATAAGAAGAAAAGAGAGGCCAGGACAGAATCCTCAGGGAACCTTACAGTTAGAGAGTGTAATTTAGAAGAGGATCAGGCAAAGGAGACTGAAAAGGGACAGTCAAATAGGTAGGAAGACAACCAGGACTCTGTGGTGACCTGAAAACAAAGAAGAGAGTATCAAAGAGTAGACGGTGATCAATAGTATCAAAGGCTGCAGAGAGATCAAGGGGAACGAAGATTGAGAAAAGACCAGTGGATTTGGCAAATAAGAGATCATTGATGACTTTGAAGAGAGCAGTTTGGGGTTAAAAAGAGAGCAAGAGGGGAGAAAGTGGAGACTTTCTGTGTAGATAGTCTTTTCAAGGAGTTTAAGTCTAAAAGGCAGAAGAGACAATAGAACAATAATTAGTGAAGCTAGAAAGATCGAGTGTTTTTTTTTTTTCATCTTTGGGAGATGTGGACATATTTATAGATGAAACGAATGATCCAGCAGATGGGGAGATATTAAAAATAAGTGATAGAATGGGGATGGCACAATTGGAAAATATGGTGGAGGAAACAAGATGGAATGAAATTGTACAGGTAGAGGGGTTATCTTTCATAAGGAGTAAGAGGTGAAGGAGGAGATAGTGGCAGAAGACATCTGAGTGATAGGGAATGAAGAAGAGGGGAAAAGAGAACTCATGTCAAATGGCTTCAGTTTTTCTATAAAATATTAGGCAAGATTCTCAGCTGAGCAGGTAAGGACAGGTGAGCAACCAGAGGTTTGAAGAGGGATGGAAAAATTTAGAAGAGTTGCTGTGGAGAATGGAGAATGAGTTCATAAGGGATATAGAATTGGATTGT
>NW_027186304.1:63643681-63651538 GCF_028583685.1 Petaurus breviceps papuanus | reverse complement strand
TGTGGAGAATGGAGAATGAGTTCATAAGGGATATAGAATTGGATTGTCTAGCAGCAATGAGGATCACGTTGAGATTGTGTAACATAAATTTGTAGTGGACCCAGTCAGAATGAATGGCTTTCTCCCCCTTTGTTCTGTAGCACATGCGTAGGAGTAAAGGCAACAAAGGGTGGGAGTGATTCAAGGCTGAGGCTTGTCAGGGTATAATCAAACATATAAGAGGGTTAAGGATTTAAGAAAGGAAGGAAGTATAGAGTAGAATTGGTTTCCAAGGGGTCAAGATGGGGGAAAGAGGAGAGACTGAATAATGTAGAGGAGACAACCTGGGAGAGAATTAAGGGGCCAAGGGATTAGAGGTTATCATGCAAGTGAAGAGAAAGGTTTTGTAAGGGAAGGCAGAGGGAGAGGTGAAAAGCCAACAGGTTATGGTTGGATAAGAGGACTTTGGGATTCTTGAACATGAAGGTGACACATTTTGGGTGATGGTGAGACCAATAGCATGACCATCTTTAAGTATCACTGAGGTAGGATGTAGGAAGAGGTCATTGGAAGTACGTTGAGGAACTGAGTGATTAGGGGATTTGAGGGAGAGTCAATACATGTTTGAAAGTCTCCTACTATGAGGTGAGGAGTTGGGAATGAGATAAAGACTGTAAGTCATGTAGGAACTCATTGAGGGAGGAAGGGAAGGGACCTGGAGGTCTGTAATTAGAAGCCATCAGGATTTTGATTGAGTAGTAGATATGAACAGTATGAAAATGAAAGGCAGAGATGCTCCTGAGTGATGGAGGTAGTGGAGTGGTAATGAAGAGCTAGGAGTATTCCAGCTTCCCCACCCTGACCAGTCAGCTGAGGAGAATTGGTGAAGGTGTATCCAGTACTGGAAAGAGTGGTCAGGGAAGCTGTGTCATCAGTGAGAGATCAGGTTTCAGGAGTAACTAGAAGATGGAGAAGTGGGACAGCAAAAGATTAAGGATAAAGGGTAGTTTGTTGCCTGTGGAACTGGACTTGCAGAAGGTACTGTTGTTTGGTTGATACTGTGAGCTGAGAGAGGTGAGGAGGTTGGGAATAAAGAATTATTTAGTGGGGGATGGGGGATGGAATCTGGAGGATTATCTTTAGGGGTTCAGAAACATTGAGATGCCAAGAGTATGACCAGGTGTGAGAATGTTTATCATTGAGAAGAAACTGTCATTCAATATTGAGTAGAAGTTGCTGCTCTTCCCAATGGACATTGGAAAATGGTCTGGAGGCAAGTGGAACATGAGACTGGAGGAGAATACTCGGATGGTCATATGGAAGGCTTTGCTTGACTATTCCTTCACTAATTCCTTCTGAAGAGTAGAGATTAGGCAGTAAAAAGGCACAGCAGGAAATTGAACCGTGGAAGAAAAAAGAAGTGCTATTACCCACCAACTTTCCCCTTCTTCTTCCCTCAAAGGAAAGGTCCTATAGAAGATGGAAGTCCTGAACATAAAAATATGTAATTCCTCTTTCTACTAGAGGCTCTCAGCATCCCAGTTGGGAGATCAGGCAGGCAACAGGAGGTGGAAGTTGCCTTGTGCTAGCACAGATGGAAGTCACTGCCTTAGGGCAGGAGGAAATCCTTTGGGGCAGAAGGAAGATACCTGGCCTGGCTGCTTGCCACCTTCCCTTAAGGGACACTGTGCCCAGCAGAAGATGGAAGGTATAAGGTACATCACAGAGACTTTAGATTTAATGGCTTAGAACTGAGCCTAAGACTTTTGGGACATCTTTTACATTTTATATTCCACAATTAAGCAGAATTAAAAACAATGCCCGAAAGCTGCAATGAGGCAGATTCTAACTTTACGTAACAAAGAGCTTACTAATAATTAGAGTTGTCTTAAAGTAGAGTGGGTTGTCTCTGATGGAACTGAGTGCTCCTTCAATGGAAGGCCGATGTGCCTGTTAGTTTTGTTAAACAGGAGACCTTTGCTCATGTGACCTTTAGATCAGCTGTTCTCTAAGGTTCCATCAGACTTTGAAATTCATATTCCAGTTCTTTAAAATTTGTATCCAAAATAGCTTCAAGGAGAAAAATTGGATCAAAAATTGGATCAATTCTCATTTTAATCATATGCTAAAATAGCAAAAACAACACTACACACACACACACAAGTAGACAGATAGACAAAGATATACGTCCAAGAATATACTATGGGTTGAACAGAACTCTCCAGGAAGTACTACTAGTCTTTCTCATATACACAGAGCATGTCACTCTTCTCCTATATCAATAAAAGCCCCAAATCCAATCAATTGGCCACATACTCTCTAATCCATTCCTGGAGCTCCAACTAACATCAATAGAAGCTATGTGTGTAGATCAAAGGCAATGAGTTTATCAATGTGTTTACCTTGCCTGGGAATACTCTCTCATCAAAAGTATGCTCTAAGTCAACATGCCCTGTCAATTTGCCAATATCCTTGGGTTGCACCTCTTCTCCAGAATGTTCATACATTAACAAGATCTGTCTCTTCTCCAACAAGGCTTGTACTGAAACAGTACACTGCAAGCATTTATCATTTAGCTAACACTCTAAAAAGAACATTTGATTTATCTACACAAAGGACTTAATCAGAATCTTTGTAATAGAAAGCTCATTTGACAGTTAAGATTTGGCATTACAATTAGTACTATAGAAGAAAATATTCTCAAGCCAAGTACATCTTGGCATCACCATAATACTAGGGCACCTCGAAAAGTTTCAGATAAATCATTACTGTTGAACGTAAAGGAATGGAAGATCCTGCTTGACCCACACTCTAATTTTTTTTTCCTTTTACTGTCTTAATAGGCATACATCTATATCATTAGTTCTACCTGAGAATGTCTTAATCACAAGATCATTAATAAAAGTAATGCTGGTTTCCTTGTGTTCTTCGTTATTAAAATAAGTTATTTCAATTTGATCAAAATAGTGTTGGTTCTTTGAAAAGCATTATTCTGTAGTAAACTATGTGAACCACAATTATTTCAGACTTCATAAAAGAAGAAGAAAATAGGATTACCTTATTAAATCTTCTATTGGTGAGGAATGCCTGAAAATTAATTACCTGACCAATTTCCTATAGTATCCTTATTCTATGAGAATATGTCTGCAACAGGCTATAAGCCAAAAGTCTACTTGGACAGAGAGGAAGCTAGCCAGCCCTGTCTGGCCTCTTTGGAAGCCAGTTTAATCAAGGATTATTTAGGAAATCGGGCCCACTGGATCTTGGGTCCAAGACCCTAGGTTTCAGCAGGAGCACACCCTAGAATGTACCAGAGACTCAAAATAAGTTCTTTGAATGACTCACACAATCATTCCATTAGGGATGGAAAGCCAAGTCAGTGCTTCAGAGTTAAGGTTCAGAATGATCATGAAAGAGAGTAGTACAATAGACTGAATTTAATAGAATTAATGAGAGGAGATATAGATATAGAAATAGAAATATAGTACTAAAACAGGTTCAAAAAATCCAATTCACCAGATGGGGGAACTAATTCTCCCAATGATATTTCTCATTCCTCATCAAATAATTCTTTATTCCCAATCCCCTCAACCTTCTCACCCCACAGTATCAGGGAGAACCACTTTGGTTGTGCTTTCTAGAATGCCTATTTCATAGGCAAAAAGCTATACTTCATCCTTAATGTGAGATGTCAATAAAGACTTTTTTGATGCCCCCATCATCATGATGATGGGATAGGAATGGCCTTTGGAGGATGATCTATAGGAATTTAGAGCCATTGGGATGTCAAGGGTGTGATCAGGTGTGAGAATCTTGATTATTCAAATGAAGGCTGCCACTATTGTGAAAAGTGTACATTAATTCCTTTCTTCCTCCCCTCTGTCACCCCCTGCCCCAGTCTTTTCAACTTCTTTTTGTATGTTGTCTTGCCCCATTAGACTGTCAACTCTTGGAGGTCAGAGAAGGTCTTTCTTTTGGCTTGTATCTGTATCCCTCTTACTTAGTAATGCCAGGCACATGGTAAGCCCTTAATAAATGTTTGTTTCCTTTCTGCATTCCTGAAGACATTTCATCTTTGGTACCAACTCCAAGACTATCTGCTTCTCTTACATAACATGACACACAGGGCTAGGATGAAGAATTTATAAACTCCATGCTCCACCCCACTCCTTGGTCTCTTTCATATATTCCCTTTGATACCACCCCTCAGCAAATATTTCTCCTCCTTTTGAATTTATTTAATCCAATCCAGATCCTTATTGTTATCAATGGACCTCAAGGTCCTTTCCCCCCTCCCCCATAAGTTCCTATCTTATCCACTCCAAACTTTCCTGCCCCCTTCAAATACCCTGACTTTTTAGTCCTTCATCTTTCTCAATCTTAAAATCTTCATCTTTCAACTACATTACACCAACACAGGCTTCATAAACTCAGTATTTCATTCCCTCCCTCAATACAAAAAGTGACTGAAAATAAATTTTCCCAGTGCAGGAATTCCTAGTTATATCCCTGAGGAAGGGTGATCAGAGTACTATACTATGCTCTGGTCAGGCTATACTTAGAAAAACACAATTAGTCTCATGTGACATATTTTGAAAAGCATCTTGACAAACTGGAACAGTTTCAAAAAAGAGAAACTGTGATGGTGAGAATGGACTAGACTCGAGAATATGTTCTATAGGGATGGTTAGCCTGAAGAAAAAAAGGCTTAAGAGAAGCATAATAACTGTCTTCAATAATTTGGGGAGCTTTCAGATGGAAGAGTTGATTAAGTTTATCCCATGGGTTTAAGTTTATTTATTCCATTAAGTTTATTTCCATTCCAGAAAAATGAATTTAAAGCAATAGGTAGAATTACAGAGACAGATTTTAGCCTTATACAAAAAAAAATCCTTCCTAAAAATAAGAAATATTAGAAAGTATAATAGACTTCCTCAAGTGGCAGTAAACCATCCCTCATTTTTAGGTTTCTAGGAGAGGGCTGGATAACTATTTATCAGAGGTATTCTTTTTCTTTCTTTTTTTTCTTTTTGGAGGGGGGAGGGCAATTGGGGTTAAGTGATTTCCCCAAGGTCACATAGCTACTTTTTATGTTAAGTGTCTGAGGCCGGATTTGAACTCAGGTCCTCCTGACTCCAGAGCCGGTGCTCTATTCACTGCGCAACCTAGTCACCCCAAGAAAGCTGTGGCAGTTCACCTGAACAGGGACTTGAACCCTGGACTCTCAGATTAAAAGTCTGATGCTCTACCAACTGAGCTATCCGGGCCCACTATTCTTTTTCTAAGTATGAATGTTGCTAGTTAGGATCTAAAGTCCCTTCTGAAACTTGGTAATCAAATGATTCATCTGAATAAATATTTTTCATACTAATTGGGTAAACAATTTAAATTGCTATGTGTGGACTAGAAAGCATCAATTAAATGATTAGTGCACTTAGTAAATATTAAAAAGTTAGGAATGCAAATGATTGACCATTCATTTATCATACCCTGAAGACAAAATAGAATTCTCAGAGCCTGTGTATTATTTTCTTAATGTTCACCTCATTAAGAACTCTGCTTAAAACCTCTCATTATTCTGTGAAAGAAAGATAAATGGTACATAATGAACATCTTATCAGATTTTAAATCAGACCCAAACTTCTCTGGAGAGTCCTGTAAAATTATATAGTAACTGTCATTTAGCTTTAAGGTTTTAAGCAGGTTAAGAAAATGTAAAATATAACACAACTATCAAAGCTAATACCTCATTAGCCTCCTGTGAATCTGGATCCAGGGTCCACTTTTATAAATATGGTTCATCTGCAAGAGTCTTCTTTGAATAGCCCCTTTTCTCAGGAAGCCTTATGCCTATGGGTAATTTGAAATATACACACTTTTTTTTTAATAAAGAAGGAAAGGTTGGGAGTATGCTGGGGCCAGCTCTAACCAGCTTGTGGAGCTGTTTTTTTTTTTAATTTCCAGTGTGACCATATACATGTCAGAAAATAACAAAGGTTACCAACTAGGGCTTGCTTATGTTTTGCTGATTTTCTAGACTTAAGAACATATCGATAGTGCAGATTTAACTTTAAATTATGTTTAATAATTCCCTCTACCTCTTCCATGCTCTTTCCCACTTTTTATCCTCTCCCCCACTCCAAGCCCTGTTGTTCAGAATTCACTAGCACACCTCTTGAGGAATGTGTAGGTGTGGGGTGTAGGGTGTGCTAGTGCATGTAGAATTGTTATGTCACCTTTGTGACTGCCAAAGAAAACATGATTTGCCATTTGGAAATCTTGTAAACCCCACTGGTCAAGAATACCAGGGATAACACATCTCACATGTTCTCTCATATTGCAGCCAGCTACCCATATCTTGCTGAAAATCAACAAGGTTAATGCAGCTTATGAAATTCAGGTTCAGCATTTTATAACTAAACTAAAAAATGAAGTTTACATGAGAAACAGTATTTTAAAAAACAGCTCGAGATGCACACATTATAGATAGATACTGACATTTTCCTTAGTATACAGGGACAAGTAGAAAAAAAAAGGCAAAAGGGAGAAAAATGCTAATACAGCTGCAGACAAAGACAGATTTTGATACTGCTTGGTTATACAGGACTCTGTGCAAGGATGGTAGACATCATAGTAATGAGAGATTTGACAATAAAAGCAGCGCACATTTACTTAGCAGGGATTTGAAAGTTAAAAAAGTTTGGATTGCTCCCTACCATTAGCAGTAAGACTTAAGGGTTAACCTCCCTCACTTTAGGGGTGAGATAATTGAGACCCAGAGAGTCTATGCAAGTTAACCAAGGTTACATTGAAAGCAGTATAGTTCAGTGCAGTGCATGCTATATTTGGCATTCAGAGAAACTGGTTTCAAATTCTGACTATCCACATGAATTTGGAAAAGTTACTTAAATTTTCCATGACTCAGTTTCCTCATATGTAACATAAGATTGTTATACTAGATGACACAAAAAATCCTGTCCATCTCTAATTCTTGACTCTGAGATCTAGGAACCTATGATTCTACGACAGACACAGTAAATGATACAATCGGGATTTTATATCAGGTCTGCTGACTTTGAATGCAACATTTCTTTCCATTCTACCACACTGCTTCTTCTCCATGGTATATTTGGTGGAAAGGTGTCATGATTTCCTATCTGTTGAATTATCTCCTTCTTCAACCACAGCTTCCTTTTAGATAGCAGTTGGTCTTGTTTGAATAGAAACTGCTCAAGGTCAGATGTTATCTTTTCAATATGCTTATAAATTTTGCTTCATGATTCAGAAAGGGATTTATAATCACTAGAAGATAATAAGTTATATTCCTGGTGATTAAGAACCAATTTATTACTATTATCAACTATACGCTGAATTTTAAAGGACATCTTCTAACAGACCCCATGTTAGTCAAATACCTTTTTCTTAAAAACAAAAGGAATTAGGGGCGGCCAGGTGGCTCAGCGAGTAAGAGCACTGGCTCCAGTGTTGGGACGACCTGGAGATCGAATCCCGGGCTCAGACAATCAGCACCACACCCAGAAATAACTGGCCCTGTAACCTTGAGCAAGTTACTTAACCCCGATTGCTTAAAAAAAAAAAAAAAAAGGAATTGAAATATAAAACAAAGGATTGAAATTAAAAAGTTATTGGGGGGGGGGGGGACTCCTAAACTTGGATTCAATTTCTAATTCTGTGTCTTGCTGAGCTTCTTGTACTTTATGTGTATATAATAGGAAGACTGATGCCTTCAATACCTTCATTATCTACTTCTCACCATTCTTCGGTGAATAAACACTTCTTAAGCCTTAAAACTTTGAAGAGGGGTAGAGTACCTGCAGCCTTGCATATATATATATATATATATATATATATATATAT
>NW_027186304.1:63623688-63643671 GCF_028583685.1 Petaurus breviceps papuanus | reverse complement strand
ATATATATATATATATATATATATATATATATATTTGACTGAGTCCAAGTTTTACAGAACAAATCTTTTTATTAAGGAGATTTGGTTATACAGGAGATTTGTTCTGTGAAGTTTGGATTCAATAAAAGGGCTGCACTTGAGGACTGAGAGGGCCACGTGTGACCTTGAGGCTGCAGGTTCCCCACCACTGCTAGGTAAATGTGAGTTGCTTTTATTGTCAAATCTCTCATCATTATGATGTCTACCATCGTCTCACAGAGTTCTGTATAACCAATGGGTGCCCCAAACTGTCTTTATCTGCAGCTATTTAGCACCTTTCTCCCTCTTGCCTTTTTTTTGTTCCAATATACTAAGGAAAATGTCAGCATTTATCTATAATGTGTTCATCTTAAACTGTTTGTATAAATGCCATTTCTCATGCAAACTTCATCAATACAGTTATAGATATAAAATAGGAGAGTTGCATTAGGAATGTATTGTGGAAAGGTGAATGAGTCAAGTTCCAGTGGGGGAAGATCTGAATTCAAATCCTGCCTCTGATACGACTTCCCTAGGTTTGATTTTTTTTTTCAGCTGCAGAGGGAAGGCATTGATCTAGATGGTTTCTGAGGTCCCTTTTAACTCTAGAACTATGATGCCAGAACCCTGCCATTTATCTATATATAGCAAATGGTCTTTGTCTAAAAATCTTTCCACAATATAGAACTTCCCAGTTTTCAAGGTTTCCATATATCAATTTATAAGACAACTTTCTATAGTAGGAAATTAAGACTTGAGTACATTTAATTCCTTCCTAAAATAAAATATCTTACTTTTTTGCAATTGTGGCCTGACTCTAATAATAATCTCTATCAGGTTACACAGCAGGATAATATCATACTGATGATAAGAAATACTAACTACTAAAAGGGATTCCATACTGAAACATGATATTCCAGATTTAGAGACAATCTGGTAGAGTAGAAACAGACTTAATAGCTTATTAGCAGGACATTCCAGACCAAGTCACTTTACCTTGCCTTATGCCTCAATTTTCTCATCTGAAAATTAGTTTAATACTTTTTTTCTACTAACTTCATAAGACAGAATACAAAGTAACAGTGATGCATACAGAGGGCACTTAATAAATGTCGAATGAATTGAATGGGGTCGTTATAAAGTAACCATGTTGTAAAACTTGAGGACCACAAAAAATATAAAGTACTGTCTTTATGAGTCTTTTACGGTCTTATGAGCATTAAGTAATTTCTCAATTTTAACATTTATTCAATTCTGAAATCTCCATATCATTTGCCATTCCCCAAATACGTTTTCTTTCTTGTAGCCTCTCACATCTAGTTTGCGCCTCTTAAAGGATTCAAATTCAATTTCCATTTGCTCTTATTTCTTCTTCCTTTCTCCGTGTTTTCTCTCACAGTTCATGCTAGAGCAAATCCTTATACCAATCATACAAGGTACATCTCACCAGAACATCCAGAAAAGGGGACTCCACTTGAAGAAATATAAGATTTAGAGTCTTGGGCATAGAATACCAATATAGGTAATAAGATGATTCAGCAAATACAGAATATTTTTGGAAAAAAAGATCTTTTTTTTAAACCAGAATAGACATTCTTTATTAAATATACAATACATATTATATACTATACATAATATATGTACAATATACACTACATATAAACTATAACATCTTTACATATATATATGTAGATGTATATTTGTGTGTATATATACATACACACATGTATCTTTGGAATATATATTTATATATATATACACATACATACATAGGATTCCAAGGCTAACTAAACTTTCCCCCTTTCTCCTCTCCTTTCCTTTCCCCAGGGCTTAGCAAAGTACCTGGAACATAATAGGTGCTTAATAAAGTTCTATTGACTCTGGTTCCAAATCCTCTTCTCTTTTCCACTGTACCATATTAAAGAGAAGAAGCAAGAACTTAGATCATCAGTTCTTTTTTACTGTAAACACATCCTGTTTCAATGAATTAATGCAGCAAAAGTTCTGTTTCCAAAACCATGCCCATTTTGAGGCAAAGCAGAAAGACGAGAGACATAATAGCTTTCATAATTAAAACTCTTTTGATTTTCAAATATAGGAATGCACATTCTTTTAGAACATGAAAGATACCATTTGTCTTTTAGAACATATCAATCACAATTTTTCTCCAAAATGCTCATAGGCAGGTCAAGTTAATAAGTGCCTATTATATACTTACTGTGTGCCAGGATCTAGACATATGGTACTTCATCCAGACCCACTTTGCTTATGTCCAAGACAATGTGTAAATGCCCATATATTCTTAGAACAGGGCAGCGAGGTGATGCAGTGGATAGAATGTCAGGCTTGGAGTCAGGAAGAGTCATCTTCCTGAGTCCAAACCTGAGCTCAGATACTTACTGGCTATGTAACCCTGGTTAAATCACTTAACCCTATTTGCCTCAGTTTCCTCATCTGTAAAATGAGATAGAGAAGGAAATGGCAAACCACTCTAGTATTTCTGTCAAGAAAGTCCCAAATGGGATCATGAAGAATCAGGCATGCCTGAAATGACTGAACATCATAAAGTATTGGACAAATATCAAACTTGCTCTCCGCCAAAAAATTTTGTCACTCTCTGAAGAACTAAATGATTATTGTATAAGGTTTTGTATCTTATCCCTCGGCAAAACCATCAGATTCATGAAGTATGGTCTATCTCCCCTCTAAAGGTTGTATGTCTCTCTACTGGGTACTGTGCTTTCTGTCCATAGGAAGTCTGTCCGTATGCGTTTATTAAGCACTTATTATATACCAGGCACTATGCTGAGTATTAGTGATACAAAAGAAAGACAAAAAGATAATCCTTGCTTTTGAGGAGCTCACATTCTAATGGAGTATACAAAATGGAAACCATTATGTGTAGACAAGAGTTTGGAGAGGATCATTTGGAGATCTATCAGAGGGAAGAGAGCTGGTCAAGTATTGCTTTCACTTATTTAATAGCTTAAAGAAATGAGAAACAAAATTTCCATGATTTGCCCTCGCTACCATGAGTAACAACTCCACTTTTGTGCCTTCATAATGTCCAAAAGTTAATTCTCATAAAGTAAAATAAATAATTAGACAAAGACTGCCATAGCTATTTCACAGATAATTTCATTTCATAAACTTTTTTTTTCCATATTGACTCACAATTTCAATAGGACATTTTATGTATGTATGTGTGGGTTTCTTTTCCTGCTGTTTATTGCATTATCTTTTGGGGATAGTTTCCTTGTACATGGCAGGATATTACAAATTGAGATAGGAATCAGGACTAAGCTAAGAAAAGCTTTCTTTATGTCCCAGGATCTGAAGATTGTGTTAAAGGCCAGGTTATAATTTTATCTCTACTGCAGTAAGGTTACTTGCTGAACTTTCATTGCACTGGGTCATGGAGGTCTTCAATGATCAAGATTTCATCAATCAAAGAGTCTATATGTCTTTAATTTAAGTACATAGAATTGTAAGAAGGTAACATCTCCAATATTCAAAAGGTCATGCCATCCCATTTAAATTTTGAAAAGTTGGAATAAATGTCAAGGGTTGGGGTGAAATGAAAACGACCTGTCAGTAATAAACTATGTGTCTTTATTCTTTAATATGACTGTACCTTGAATGGTCATCAGAATTTTGCTCTCACAGCATAATTACTAGCACTTGAAATAATGTGGTATGTCATTTAATAGTTTTGGGAATCTAAAGTCATGAACTTGAGGAGAAAATGGGATATTTCCTATAATCAAAATGTATAATTGTCTTATAAAAAGAGGTTACTGAATCTATCACTCACAGACAAAGGTAGTAGAAAGGTATAGAAGATACAGAATAGAAGATATAAAATAGAAGATATTTTCCTCAGTCTGGAATGATTTAAGTTTAGTCTCCATCAAATTCTCTATTTTCATTTATAAAGTCTTCTTCTAAACTTTTAATTGATTCATCTATCTGTGGCATATTTGCTTCAAGGCTTTTGTTTTGTTTTGTTGTTTTTCTGTTGCAGCTGAGAAAAGCATACACTATAGTTCTCCAGATAAAACTTTGGCTGCTTGTGGCTAAAATCACATGTTTTAAAGTCTTGTGCCTATATGTATCCATTTTAAATTAATTTTCACTCATATATTTAAAGATAATTGTTTTACCTTAAAGATGAATGAAGTCAACATTTAATATGTGCTAATGCATTAATACACATCACTTATTTCTACAACTGATTTAAAGGATCTGCCAAAATACCTCCTTAAAAAAGTTCATTCCTGAATATTGTTTGAAATGCTAGATTTTCAGAACTAATGGAATGCACATGACTTGTCTTCTTCAAAACTGCCCTGGTTGATCATGGCACAAAGAGCAAGAGACATTCTCCCATCCCTAAGGAGCAAATACATTCCTATTGGTGAGGAGAATAGAATCCCATTCTCAAAAGTGGTAAGGTTGGTGGAGGTCGGAGCACTCAGCACCTCTCATAACTCTGTAGACCACATTTTTTTAAATTTGGGGACATATTTTTACATCCACAAAGTACACCCTCTGATGCAAAGAGTTGGATACCCTTGCTCTAAACATAAGAGGCAGGGTGATCTTAGGTACTTTTTCACAAAGGAAAATGTGCGTGTTATCATCCAAAATATATAGTAAATGGACCATTATTTTCACTTGGGAATGCTTTCTGGCACACAGATCTCATCCCAATGGTATTTGTCATAATGGAAAATGACTTGTAATTCATTGCAATTATCATATACCAGTAACTCTCTTTCAGAAATTTGTTCTCCTTACCTTTGACCATAGGATAGACTGACATATAGAAATGCCAGAATGTTACATTTTATTTCTGAAAATTTTCTTTATTAATTATCTTTAAAAATTGGTCCCTTGAAGGAGTTACATGAAGGTTTTCACCATGATAATGTTATTTCTCTTTCTGTGCCCCACCCCGAAAAAATACTACAGTGTTGTTTTTGTTTTCTTTTCTGAAACATTTAAAAAGGAGGAAGAGAATATATTCAAGAAATCTTAGGCTACAAGTATATGTAATTTAACAGTATATGATTGATTGAACAGAAATAGGGTCAAAGTTGCCATTTCACACGTTGTAGTTTCTCATTGCAATATCATTTCCTTGTTCAAATTTGTTTCAGAACCTATATGCCCAATAAAATACAAGGCCAAATAAATGTTTGTTGAATTGAATTTACCATGTCAACAGTGGCAAAGGAAACTATTGCATCTGGATCCAAATCTATGTGAACTGCAATGCAGTTACTTGTCCTGTTTTTCTAGAACCTTTTCTTCCTTTTTCTTCATTCAAGGCTCCATTTTTCCTTGAAATGTTACCTATGTCACTTCCTTCTTGAAATAATACCTTGGCACCTCCCAATTCATTGGCTGAAAAATTCTCTCCTTATCCTGAAACCCCACCCTAATCAATTTTTTCCTGTGGCAAATTGACTAGATCTCTTTTCTCCATCACCACCTACTTTATATCATACTTGTCTGTATATGTGTCATATCCTACAACCTTTAGTAGAATGGGAAAAAAAAGGGCAGGAATTTGAAAACAGGCTCATAGAGGTTGGAAAATGTTATTTCCTTTCTGCATTCCTCTCAATACTGTGATGATTTTATTTCTAGCAGACATTTTGTAAAAAAAAATTGATACATGTTATAGCAGAAGTAGTTTCATTCTTAGGCAGAATTGCAAATCATCTTTTGAGAATATTGAGGTGTCTTCAGAAAGAATTGAGGGTGAATAAGAAATTAGAAACATGGTGATGAGTTTGGAGACTTACAATAATCCATGCATGGGAAGGATGCAATAGAAACACAGAAGAAGAAACAAACTCAGAAGACATTTTTATGGATGAAACAATGAGTTAATGACCTATGGAATAGATTGACGAGAGATAATTGTCAAAGATATGTCCAAAGTTTCTAGTCTGTGGCAATAGAAGAATATTGATGCCATTGACTGTGATAGGTAAGTTGGTAAAGGGAGCTTTGAGGGGTATAAAAAGAATGAGTTGATGAACCAAAAGGTCCTATTTCTCATGACATGTTCGAAGTCATGCTTCTTTAAGAATCCAGGTCTGATCCAGTGCTATTAATAGAAAAGCAAATCAGAAGATGTAAACTATATGTGTTTAAATAACATTTCTGAAAGACAGAAGGTCTGGATTCAATCTGAATTCAATACCTGTATGACCTTGCTTGGTCCTCACTCAGTGTTTTTCATCATGGGAAAAATGGAGATATTATATGAATATGCCTTTCCTTCCTCATAGAAGTCTTATAAGGAAAATTTTGTGTAAACCTTCAAGTGCTATCTAAAAGTGACTAAGTACTTCGGGGGAAGGAACTGCTTCATCTTTGTCTTCATATCTCCAGAGACTTCATAGACTTACAGTCTTCTAGGACTTAGTGAATGTTTGTTGAATTGAACTGGATTAAGTTATTGTCCTGATGGAGCCAAAATGAGACATTTTTGCACCCAGAGCAAGTATCATAAACTTCAACCAGGACCTCTTGGCATGGGGAACAGAAGGAGTTTACCTGAAATCTGACTAATTCCCATTTTAATTAATTATTCTTGTTCTGTAGGCACAAAACCTTATTGTTTCTAGGTGCCAAAGCACTGCAAATGTAGGTAAGGTCCATTAAATTAAAACCCTCTAGATTTGGTTCCCTGGAACAAAAGCCTGATAACTCAGCTCTATTTAAATCTATGGGTACCAGTTTTGATATACAAATAAGACACTTTATTTTACCAAGATGTGAAATCTGATAAATCATGTTTTCTATGTCATCTGAAAGGTCTATCTCAGCCACTTGGCTTCACAATCTGTTCATCATTATGATTTTTTATAGAGAGAATGAACTTTTAAATAGGTTGCAAGGTCGAGGCAGGGTACCCTGTGGCACTCATGCCAAGAGATTCAGGCCTTGGGCATGAGAAAAGATGACTGTGTGTAATACTCATATAGAGCACAAGTTATTGCATAGTTTCTGAGAATGGAAGCAACTTTAACAAGATCAAAATTTTATAAATAATAACTCCCCCAATATTATTAAACTACTGCCTGTATTTTCACAATATAACATTAAATCAAAAATTAAAAGTGGATCCCCAAAGACAATAGAATGTTCAGCTCAACTTAAAACTTCATACTGTAGCTATAGATTGCAACAATTTTAAACACTCAGGAAAAAATTATAGGGATGGAGATAGTTGAGCAGGGAATACAAGAGAATGTGATTTATAAATATTGCACTATCTTAATCCCAGGAATTTATCCATTTTCCTAAGCCCTGGGCTAAATTCCATAAGCTTTGATACATGTCCAGATTTACTTGCAGGAACCCATTCATTCAAAAAAAAAATAGTTGTTAAGTGCCTCCTGCTTTAAACATTGGTGCTAAGAGGAATGCAAAGAAGAATCAGATACTATTGCTGTCCTAATGCAGTTTATAGTCTAGTGGAAGAGATAAGGAATGTAGAATATAACAGGATGAGGGTTATGCTAGCAGAGAGGAGAGAGAGAAAAGTTTATAGAAGAGAGTTTTTTAGCTAGAATTTACAGGGTCTCTAGCAATTGGGCAGTTAAAATATAGGAAAAAGATGTTCCTGATGAGAACCACATTGGCAAAGCAAATAAAGCAGAAAATTAGGAAATGTGTATAAGGAATTCAATTTGGTTTGACATAGGGTAGTTTTCCTTTTCCCTCCAAATACTAAATTACATTTTTTTAGGGTTGAATGTTAAATGTAGTTTATGTTGTATTATAATCCTGACAGTGAGTTGTAATAACATTGATTTATGTAATATGTAAATGCAAAAAATAATGAACATAAGCCTATTTCTCTTACATCAATTACCCAGGTGCTAAAATTACATACTGCCTAAAATCATCAGTCAATCAGTAAACAAGCATTTATTAGTATAAATTATATAAATATATAATTTATGTATTACATAATATATAAATTACATAGTTATATATATATTAATATAAATAAATAAAACCTACTATATAATATATCAGACACTGTGCTAAGTGCCAGGGATATGAAGAAAGAAAAAAATAAAGCACAATGCTCTGAAAATACAGCCTCTGTTTACAATTTATATATCTAAGACAGGAGTCCTTAACCTGTGGTCCAAAGACCTGCCATGCATCTATAGATACATTTCTGCAGCTCTGTGAAATTGTATTTTTTTTAAAGCAATTGGGGTTAAGTAACTTGCTCAAGGTTACACGGCCAGGTGTTTCTGGGTGGGTGCTAAGTGTCTTAGCCCGGGATTCGATCTCCAGGTCTTCTCAACACTGGAGCCGGTGCTCTTACTCGCTGTGCTACCTGGCTGCCCCTGAAATTGTATTTTTAAAAGAAAAAGCCTATGGCTGAAGACCATCTCCATGCCTTCTGAGCAATGTATCTACTTCATTTTCATGAAAATTAAACTCTCCCATAAAGATGACTTGGATTGGGCAAAGAATGTCAGTGGTTAAAACATAACAATGCGAACTGTATGTTCCATACTCAATAAGCTGAAAAAAGTGCTGCTTCTTAGGGAAAACACTAATTGGATGTGCTCCTTTATTGAATAGTCTCATATTCTTTTTTGACAGCCTTTATTATCAATTTTTCAGCATAACATTTGGAATATAACTGAAAATATCGAAATAATCCCCAAAGTCTTTGTACATTCTCAGAGAATCAGAAAATGATGATTTTTGTATTTATTCACTATCTTTTCTAAGTATTTTTGTTCTGAATAACTGACCAGAAGCTGTATCACAAATTGTACTCCTCTCCTTTCTTAAGTTTCACCCCCTCACTCTCTTATTCCATTGCTAATATACATCCTCTATATTAGCTCTGCTCCTAGAGGACAGGGATAGATGGATGGATGATTGAAATCCATGCATGGATGGTAGAAATACAGATAATCAAGGAAACCTTACTTTATCTACTGATTTCCATCTCTTACTTCCTAAATACATCATTCTAAGCAATATAAAATCGTGAATGAAATGCCAATAGAGCAAATTAGGAAAATGTTCATAGAACATGGCTAGTATCACTTAGAGAAGGGAGTCTTAAAAAAAGAATGTACCCTTTGGATTCTTCTCCATTAAAACTAATCCTCTTCTCCTCCCTCCACTCTCTTCCCTGACTGATTTTAGAACATTACTGTGAAAAAAAAATTGCAAGGTTTTAAGGAAGCACTGAACAAGCTCTGTCATTTCTCCCCTATGAAGATCTAACATCAATTCAAAGAAGCAGGAAGTAGGTCAGTGGGTCTTAGAAACCTACACAATACTAGGGTATGAAAGCTAGTCTCAGTAAAAATATCAGTACTTTAGTGAATGTCATTTAATTTGTGCAGTATTGTTTATTACACTATTTAATACACAGATTCAGTCTTCTCTACCATTTGGAACGTTACACATCCTTTTAGTTCTCTCTCTAGCTTCCTTTCTGCTATAGAACTAAACAGTCTTTTCTTCTGTTGAACTGCTATTGTATTTATGACCTAAACCATTTATTTGACATTTGCTATCTCCTTTCTTGTATGTTTAGTTCCCTTTTCATAGGTTTATAACTTGTACTAGTTTGTAATCTTCCTAAGGAAATGAAAAGGAACTCATATTTCTGATCATAGACTTGGAGATGGAAGAATCTAGAATCTAGGATCTACTCTCCTCATTCTATAAATGAAGATAATGAATTCCTGAGGGGGGGAAAATAATTTGTCCAGAGTCTCACATGTAATAAATACAAAGCTGGGATTTGAGCCCAGAGCCTTTGACTCAAATTTAGCATTCTCCATAAAAGGTACATAGTAGATCACACAATGAATACTTGCTAAATCATAGATTGACAGCAGATAAAGACTTTAAACATCTTAAAGCAGGAGTTCCTAATCTTCTTTGAGTCATGGACTGCTTTAGCAGAACCACTTCTTAGAATAATGTTTTTAAATGTCTCAAATAAATTATATAGTATTTATAAAGAAAATCAATTCTATTGATATATAATTATCAAAATATTTAAAAATCAAATTCATAGACCCCCTGAAATATATCCATAGACCCCTGATAGGTCCAGGGACCCAAAATAAAGACTCCTACTTTAGATATATAAATTAAAACAGAGGCTGAATTTTCAGGAAGTATTTTCTGAGAACTACTGAAGATCTAGACTAATATAGACTCAATTTAATAATAAAATAATAAATAAATAAATAAACTTCTGAATAATCATACCCTTTGGTTTGTGATCCTAATTTGGAACTTCAAAATTTTGTTCCTGGTTGTTTGAAAAGTGCCCACTGCTCCCATGCATGCATCCATAGAAAAGCAGAATATAAAGCTGATTTCACTTAATCCAGGGGTTCTTTCCTTTTTTGTGTCTAGATCTCTTTAGTATTCTGGTAAAGCCTTCTCATCATAATGTGTTTCTATGTTTAAAATTATACACACACACATACACATACACACATATATGTATGTATATGGAAAACCAGTTATATTGAAATATAGCTATTGAAAAATTAAATTCATAGACTTAAGGTTGAGTGCTTTATTTAACCCAACAACAAACACAATATACTCTTATCCAATCCATTAACAATCATGAAAATCCCCTTGCCAGTGGGGTCTACCTTCTCCAGGGACTCAGAGTCTCTACAATTTATAGTTCTACTCTAGATAATCCCCCTCAGAACTTGGCACTGCTAGGGCCAACTAGTCCTAGAGTCTGCATAATTCTTAGTAACTGAAAAGGATAGGTGTGAGCAGCAACTCTACTTCCATCCTTTTCTTTCCCTTTTATAATTGTTAGGCAATAGCAAAACTGTTGCATACTATAGAAGGTCATTCCTAGTTCCCCCATCTTGTCTTGCTGTTTCCATTACCCTTTTATTTATTTTGTATATACTTAGACACATATTTGTTGTGAGAAGCTTGAGGGCTGGGATTGTTTCATTTTTGTCATTGTATCCTCATTGCTTGTCACTTATTAAGTGCTTGTAGTATGACAGACCCAATGCTCTGAAAACTTGTATCTCTGCATTGGTGTGTCTTCAACTGGTCATTGCTCTCTCTCTTTTGAGGGACCACATAATCTTTTTTCTATCGCTTTTGGCCTATCTTTTTCCTGAGTCTATATGCATACCACTTTTAAATGCCATGCCTGAGATAATAGCCCAAGTAAATGTATTGACTAGTTATGAACTTAAGTCAGGGTCAGAACAAAGCTTTCATTAATGAGACAGTGAAGACTCAGGAGAAGGAGCATCTATTTATTCAAGGAGACACAAGAAGTGAGGTGGGTGGGTAAGTTTAGCCACCTTCTACAGAGCTGATGTATATTTATATCCCTTTCATAAATACAAAATTTCAAACTTGGAAGGTCAGCTTTTCCAATGCATCTGTGAAAATTTTCCGAGAGTGCTTCATTTAAAGTCCCATGGATAGCCATCTTCTTTTCTTTAAGATAAACAAAAATTACTAACAATTCCTACTGTGAATCTTCACCATGATTCTCTTCTCATGCTATTTAAAGTCACATTTTCCTCTTTCTATACTCAGTAGAGAAAATGAACATATCCAAAATCTATTATAACAACTTTTCTTATGTTTAGTAGCTTGGTATCATAAGTATCACATTGGTTTTATATATATACATGTATATATATATATGTATATGTGTGTGTGTGAAATACAATTATCTCAAAGAACTGAAAATTATTATCACACAGATGGCAATTTGGAAGCTCACTGTGGGTGTAAGTCTGCCACATAACAAATAAGGAACTTTGAAGACAAAAGTAAAAGATTTCATTGGTGAAAAGTAAAATCAGAAAAAAAGGATGGAATAATCAATTGGTGAACATTAGTCCTCTGATAATATATTTTTTTAAATTTTATTTTACTTTTTGCCTTTTTTTTGGAGGGCAATTGGGATTAAGTGACTTTCCCAAGGTCACACAGCTAGTTTTTGTGTTAAGTGTCTGAGGCCGGATTTGAACTCAGGTCCTAGTGACTCCAGGGCCAATGCTCTATTCACTGCACCACCTAGCTGCCCCAATAATATACTTTTGATATCAGAAGAAAGGGAAGAAGTCCTATAACATGTTGGATGGACACCTTGTAGTAAGTTTGTGTGAGGGCGCAGACAAGATTAGCACAAGAGAGATAGGCACAGATAGGTGATTCACTTTGATGGAGAGAACATCTATATTGACTAGATCACATCCATTTCTGATTCATATAACTAATCTCTAAGAAGAACTTTAGCCTAACCCCTTCAGTTTAGAGATAAGGAAACAGAAGATTAGGAAGGTAAATGATATGCTCGAGGTTGTATAGGTAGCAAGTGACAGACTTATGATTCCAATTCATGTCCTTTGACTCCAAATCCAGTGTCCTTTGGAATATGCCATGATGTCCAAAGACAGATTTCCTTTCTGCTCTTCTCATGTATTTGTCCCTTTCAATGTGTCAGTGATAACAATGTAATCAACCAAGAATCTGTGATAGATTCACATGTTCATACTTTTCATGTCTTCCTAGATGATCTTCATGAATTGTTGTGGTGACTGATAATTCATATTACCCTACCAAATAATGAATTTAGGCTGGTTCTCAGATGGTCATATATATAGTTCATCACCAAGTCCATATTTTGATGTCTTTTCAGTCAAGTAGAACCTGCTAGAGATGATCCTCCACTAACAATTCAAGGTCACTTTCCCACTACTATGTTGTTGTTCAGTCATTTCAGTTGGGTTGACTCTTTATGACCCTGTGGACATATGTGTAATGGGTTTTCTTTCTTTTTTTTTTTGGAAACCAATTGGGTTTAAGTGACTTTCCCAAGGTCACACAGCTAGTTTTTGTGTTAAGTGTCTGAGGCCGGATTTGAACTCAGGTCCTCCTGACTCCAGGGCCAGTGCTCTATTCACTGTGCCACCTAACCACCCCTCTAATGGGTTTTCTTGGCAAAGATACTGGAGTGGTTTGCCATTTCCTTCTTCAGTGGCAAACAGAGGTTAAGTAACTTAACCCAGGTTACATAACTAGGGAGTTTCTGAAGCTGAATTTGAACTCAGGTCTTCCCAACTCCAAGGCCAGTGCTATATCCATTATACCACCTATCACACTGTTATGAGGCAGGTAAAACAAAAGGTCTCCACATTTTCTTATTTCTAATACAGACAACACTTGGATAACTGCACTGCTTATGTATAGTAGCTTATACTAATTTACATTATTTAATATGTATGCATCTGTAATTTAAAAAACAACACAAATTTGAAAACCAACATGAAAAGAATTTAATATTCATTTGTCATTTTCCAGGGGGGAAATTGCTGTAATTGTCTATATCTGACTTCTGGCTCATGTGATCAACAAGATGAGGAAAATTAAACATTTTCCATGATCATCTTGACTTCTCAAATGTCTCCAAAATAGGAGTTATGTACAAGAGATAATGCAATCTTAATTGTCTCCATACACTAGGATACCAAGACTTCAAGTGAGACAGCAGTTCAATGAACTAACAACAAAGTTGCCTAACATGCTCACTCAGGACCAGTTTTCTACTGCTCATCAGACTCTGGCAGGGCTTCACAAGCCTACCCATTGACTTCCAACAGAACTCAAATCTACTCCCTCTAACCACCACCACCACCAGCAGCCCCTTATAGTGCCAAAGAAAAAGAGAGAAGCTAACTCTTGCTGGAAATACAGTAAGACAGAACTCTAAGCTAAAATGGGACTCAACTACACAGTGGAGGAAGAGAAGAGAAGGAACTGGGGCATAAGTCCACCAGGTGTACATGAAGCAAAGGGCACTGCATTTGGTTAGGGCCAATTCTATCCCCCAGAAGTCATTAGGAGCAGAGGCTGAGTATGAAAAATTTAAATTGTGTAGTGTGGGAAGAAGCTGAGATGGCCTCGAAGTCCAGCTTCCAGAGAAAATGAAGTAAAAAGAGAAGGAATGAGAAAGTGAGCAATAAGGGATAAGTAATAATATTAATAATCACAAAAAAGAATAACACATTGGACATACAACAAAACCCCACAAACAATTGCTCATAAGAAATACTTTAAAAAAAAACCCCAAAGATACATGGATTAAATGCGAGAGAATGGAGCAAATTTTACTATGCATTAGGTGAAACAAAAAAAAAAACTAAGCAGGAGTTGCAATCATGACATCAGATAATGCAAAAATGAAGATTCAAAATACAAAAAGATAAAAAAGAGCATGTTATACTGAAGGAAAGCATAGAAAACAAATTAACATCAGCATTAAACTTATATGCTCAAATGACTTATCTAAATTCATAAAGTAAAAATTAATTAACTGAACAACAAAAAAGCATAGAGCACAAAATCATAGTGGCAGGAGATTTCAAAGTCCCTCTCTCAGTTTGGGATAAGTCTAACAGAAAGATAAAGAACAGAGAACATATAGAATTACAAAATTTCTAGAGAAACTAGAGCAAAAAAGACTTATGGAATCTTGTAAAGGAGACTACTCTAAAATATCAATATTTCTCATTATTACATGGGACTTTTACAAAAATTGAGCATGCATTATTGCATAGGTGTATAGAAAATATTAAAAAAAGACAGAAATAATCAACAGAACCTTTATACACCACAATGCAATAAAAATAGTAATCAGAAAGCACAAACAAAAGACATAGACCCATAGATTCTTAAACATGACTTCATAAGTAATGAGTAAGTTCAAAGAACAAATTATTAAAAATGAATAATTATAAAAATGATAATAATGAAATAACACACTAGTATTTCTGGGTTGCAGCCATAGCAATCCTTAGGGTAAATATTATAACATATAATCATCAGTAACAACAATAATGACTATGATGATAATATTGAAAATAATAGTAACATGCATTTATATAGTACTTCAAGTTTTACAAAACATTTAAAAATATTATCACTTTTTATCCTCATGACAACTCTGGTATGTAGGTGCTATCATTATCACTATTCTACAAATAAGGTAACTGAAGCCTACAGCAGTCAAATTACTTGTCTAGGGTCACAAAGGTAAAGTAAGTGTCTGAGGTTGAGTTTCAACATGTATCTTCCTGATTCCATGTGTGGTGCTTTATGTACTCTGTCACATAACTGCCTAATAAGTGGTCAAAGGATACAAACAAACCATTTTTAAAAGAATTAAAACAATAAGCATATGAAAGAATGTTTGAAATTACTAACAATAAGAGAAATGCAGATCAAAATAATGCTGAGGTTTTACCTCATATCCTGCAAATTGGCAAAGATGACAGAAGATGGGAAGAGTTGATGATGGAGGGGTTACAAGAAGATGGCCCATTAGTGCATTGCTGGTGGAGCTGTGAAGTAATACAACCATTTTCAAAAGCAATTTAGAAGTATGCAGATAAAGTGACTAAATTGCCCATACCCTTTTACCCAGAGAATCCACTGCCAGGTACGTACTTCAAAGAATCCATTATTAAGAAGAAAGTATCTATTTATATAATAATTTATATATCACAAAGTATACTTTTGTCATATCAAAGAATTGGAAACAAAGTAGAAACTCATCAATTGGGGAAAGGCTAAACAAACTGAGGTACATAATGGACTATTACTGTTGTGTAACAAATGATACATGTGGTGGATATAGAGAAGCACTGAAAGATTTCCATGAACTGATGCAGAATGAAGTAAACTAAGCAGAGGAAATATATACAAATACTACAATAATATAAATAGAACCACTGGAAAAATGCAATATTGGATGACACCTACACCCCATCTCCTTGCAAAGATGTGAAGTCTGTATGTACACTGAGCATACTTTCAGAGTTTTTTTAATGCATTTATCACTCATGATAATTTTTTTCCCTCTTTTTTGTCTTAAAAATATTGTTGTAGGAGATGACTCTCTGAGAGTTTGGGCAGGGATACTAGGGGAAATTATGGCACTGTAAAAACCAAAATACATTAATAAGACTATTTTTAATGGTTTATAGATTAAAGGAAGCACTAAACTGGATAGGGAACTGGATTAAGTAAAGAAGACCTGAGTTGAATTCCTACCTTTATACTTACTAGCTGTTTTGAGATTGTAAACCACTTAAACTCTGAACTTCAGTTTTTCATTTATAAAATGGTGATAATAAGAGCTACGTCACAGTCTTGTGAAAATCAAGTGGAGTTTTATAAAGCAAGTTGCAAATGTGTTGTTGTTTTTTCTTTTAAAACCATCTTTTTGTTGTTTTTAAGCAAGGCAACAAAACTAGAGTTGGTAATGATAATATTTTAAAAATAAATTTTAGTAACCACTTTAAAGCTTTTCTCATTAAAACATTTACCAGCACTCCCAACAAATAGCCTTAGTAACCAGCTGAAATGTTATTAGATTCCCCTTTCTTTAGATACCAGTTGTTGGAGATGTGGCAGTGAGCGCACAATACAAGGAGTGGGATGAAATAGGTAAGGAAAAACAGTCAAGTCCCCTAAGTCATTAGCTTCAAGGTAATTTAAGGAAGAGATCAAATATGCTTCCCTGTTTCTATCTTCCCAGGAGTAGTCAAATTTGCTTCAAGGAGTAGACTGATGTGAAGAGAATTTACTCTTCAATGTTACCCTCCCTTTCCATCAAAATAATGCCAGCTCCCAATCTTTCATCTATTTACTATTAACAAAAAGGTGTGAATAAGACTATATAAATAGCAGGGCAGGCCATCACTATGTAATGTTCCTTATGCCCTTCTGTAAATCAAGGCAGACAGGCAGTGTAGCTAAGACAGGAGGGAAAGGCTAGAGCTTGGAGTTCTCTGGGGAGACAAGTAACATTAGCACCAACAGGTTCCTCCCCTATCCTTGAGTCTTTATACAAATGCCTTCTGAGTCTACTGTTCAAGGATGCTCTCATTTTTTTCTGCTACCCTGTGCATTGGAGCTTAGGAAGACAGATAGGTCTTGAAACAAGTAAGATTCATATCTCTTTTGCATTTTGCTTCTTTTAACACTCTCAAATGCTTTTTCTTTTGTTTCAATAAATCCTAATATAACCACTATTATTTTATAATTGGGAAACATTATTGGATGTGCCCAGGGTGAAAAACAAGTTGCTATGGAAGAAGTATTTGTCTTCCTTGAGAAAGCAAATCTGAAATGTCTCCAATATTCACTTGCTAATCCCATATGGATAGAAATTGAATGAATTAGCCTGCAGGCACTTGCCCAACTTATCACCTCGCTCCTGTGGCTCTTCTAAATAATGTAACTTTAGACCATAGAATATGCTTGTTTATTTTTCTCATATATGCACCAGGCACACCAAAGTGTGCATAAGAATATTTGTACAGTGTGGCAAGTGATCACAACCAATGATATTCGAGCAGCTTCCGCAGACCACAGCATTATAGAATTTGACTAGAAATTCAAACAGAAGAATAATCATGATAAAATGTGAGTATTATACTATTAATAACTACATAGCATTAATAGAGTGCTTTAAAGTTTGCCAAGACCAAAGATGCTTTCAGAGAGGCTACAAAAGATGAGTTCTGTCATCTACCTCCATAATAGGTTGAACATTAAACCCATAAAAACAAGAGATTAGTGACTGGTCTTGTTCTTGTTCTTATCTGAATGCCATCACACATAAAGATGACAATAAAATAATCATGATTTTGTTATACTGATGCTTTCAGCGAATCTAAAGAAGATGAGCTTACCTCCCAATATTCTTTTTTTAATTACAAAAAGCTGTCATTTGAGCCACCTGCACAAAACCCTGCCTAACAAGTCAGCATACATTTGTTAATTACTTAGCTATGGTCCAGGTATTTTGCTAAGCATAGGAGATATTAAGAAATGCACCCCCCCCCCAAAAAAAAATTAGTCCTTGCTCTCAGGAAGCTCACATTTGGATAGTGTGAGGCAAAATGCAAACAAGCTCATACATACCAACCTAGGGTTATGATTATCTAGATCTTATGTTCTAAGAGGTTACCTGGGTTGTCTAGGGTCACAAAGCTATTAAGTAGATCAAGTGGGATTTGAACCTAGTTCTTGTTGACTTACTTCAGTGCTCTATCCATTCTGTTGTCCCCATTAATATATAAAGTATTATTGCTATTATTAAGTGACAAACCCATATCAAATTTTCCCTTGTGTATATCAGTCCTGAAATATGTGCCCCTTTAGGATATGTTGCTCCATATAAGAGATATAAAAATTCAAATCAAGACTGTATTGGACATGAAGGCAGAAAACAGTCTGTCTGCACTTCTCTCCTGTCTCTTTTCACTTTTAATTTTCCCAATGGAGATACGAACATGAGAGACAGTCTTGTATACTGGATAGAGTACTGGATTTGAAGCCAGGAAGACCTGATTTCAAACTCTACATCTGAAGCTTCCTCGGTATGGGACCTAGGACAAATCATTTAACCTCTTCAGTTTCTTCATCTGTAAAATAACGGGAACAATAATGTCAGTGGTAGCTACCTCAAAGGGTTATTACTTGCAAACTTTAAAGTATCACGCCAATCCTAGTTCTTATTACTTGATTTCCTTATATTGTTTTGTTTTCTTTTCTTTTCCAAAGCAAGCACCTAGAGGCATGTGTAATGACAACAGAAATACTGGAAGATTCCCCAAATGCCCATAAACAGTACTAAAAAAAAAAGCATGCTATCCAAAAAAAAATTCAGCACACCCCCCCCCCCCCCCCCGAATGGAGCATCTGCTATTCTAATCTTTATTCTGTGTCAGGCATGCCTGGAATTAGATGATCTGGACTCCTCTACACATAGCAACAAGCTACAGGGCATATATGCCCAACATTTAGCCATTTTAAGAAAGTCACTTTCCCTTTAATTGTCTATCCCCTAAAAAGAACAGTTGTTCTTCTTTTACCATACTCTTGAAGATCTAAAACTACACATTTATAATACAACCAGTTAAATAGAAAATGTACACATATAAACACATATGCATGTATGAATATGTATGCATATATACATATACACACTTTCATATATTTACATACACACATGTATGCATTCTGTCAAATGAATGTAACTCCTTTCCAGGTGACAGAATTTTTAAGTATAATATTAGATCAAAAACATTGTTCCAAAAATCCAAAGAGAAGACTGTGTGCTTCACTCATGTGGAGTGATTGTGGTCTTCTTCCTTGCATACTAGGCAATCCACAACAAAAGAGATGTTAACTATCAACTTTGCTGCATCAGCCAGAATGTCAAAATATCTATTATAAATCTTCATCTTAATATTTTGTGATTAAACATTCAGGCAAAATTAAATGCAATATAATTCTTCACATCCATCTCTCTTTTTTAATTGATGACAATAACTGAGGGGAAAAATCCTATCACCCTTTATCCATCAACATGTCTAATTTAAGACTCCACCAGCTACTTTTGCTATTAAATGTGTTATCATTTTCTCAGTTTTATTACAGGAAGTGTTTTTGTAATGTCGATTAAGACGATTTATATTCACAAAAGCACTGGAATATTAACTTATACCTCCAAAGTAATCAGTATCAGGCATGAGAATTAGTTATACTCTGTTTATTGGCTGGCCCTGGATCCTTTAGTATGAAGTACATATTCATGAATGCTCATATTAGCCCAATCCATTATACTAACCAGTGGACTAAATCTTATGGAATACATTTTCCTGTCACATGACTGCTGCTCTCTTTGCTTTCTATGGGAACTACATCTATATGACCGAGGGATAACCTTATACCTCATGCATTTAAACTTTCTGCTATGTGTGCCCAAGTGCAGAGTGGAAATCCTACTCAAACATTTTCATTCTATAGTACAATGGTTTGAGACAGTAAGGCTCACATTCTTTAACAAATCTTTTTTTTTTTTTT
>NW_027186304.1:63608814-63623588 GCF_028583685.1 Petaurus breviceps papuanus | reverse complement strand
TTTTTTTTTTTTTGCCTTTTGGAGGGCGATTGGGATTAAGTAACTTGCCCAACGTTACACGGCTAGTTTGTGTGTGTGTGTGTGTGTGTATGTTAAGTGTCTAAGGCCGGAACTGAACTCTGGTCTTTCTGACTCTGGGGCCGGCGCTTTATTCACTGCACTACCTAGCCGCCCCTCACATTCTTTGCTCCATCCTTTTCTTTCTTTCTTTCTTTCTTTCTTTCTTTCTTTCTTTCTTTCTTTCTTTCTTTCTTTCTTTCTTTCTTTCTTTCTTTCTTTCTTTCTTTCTTTCTTTCTTTCTTTCTTTCTTTCTTTCTTTCTTTCTTTCTTTCTTTCTTTCTTTCTTTCTTTCTGGTAGTGTGGATGGAATAGTAGGGCTATACTTAAAATCAGGAAGACCTACTTTCAAATCCCACCTTAGACAGTGACTCCCAAGCAAGGAACTTAACCTCTCTGTGCCTCTGTTTCCTCCTTTATAAAATGTAGGGGTTGAAGTCACTGATCTCTAAGGTCCTTTGCAACTCTAAATTCTCCCGTGATAGGAATGGCATGCTCTATAAGCAAAACAGAACTGAAGTAGCAGGAGATGTGCAGATTTAGAGAATCCACCCCGAATGTTCACATAGACTCTTTGTGCCTGACCCTGTGGCAGAGCATTTCAAGCTCATATTGGTCTGATCAGACACAGTTGGATGCATAGTAATTTGACTCTAGCATAGTGCTGTCATTTTGGTCCCTTTGAGAATAAAGGGAAACAACCAATGACAGCATTGCAAAATTTTAAAACATTTTTATCTTCTACTTTTACATAAAATTCTTGGCATGTGATTTTTTTCCCTTTTTTTTCTGGGAGGAACATTATTAGTATCCTTTGTTTTCTTCAGCAATCAGCTCAAGTGCTGCTTACTCCAAATCTCCCCAGCTGCTAGTGCTTCTCTCGCAAATTACTTCATTTTGCATGTATTTTGTACATACTTGTTTATGGATATATCTCCCCCCTAGAATGCAAGCTCCTTGAGGGAAGATATTCCTTTGTTTTTGTCATCCTCATTGCCTAGAACAATGCCTAGTACATAGTAGGTGAATAATTATTGATCGATGGATTAAAGAATAAAAATCCAATGCAATTCATCAAAATTATGTCTTAAATATCACAATCCCTAAACTAAATAATGAAAGTTGAAATTCCATAAGAACAAGGTGAATATTGATTCCCCAGATTCTTTTTAGCCTCTACTTTCCAAAGAGCTGTTTCTATTCAGCATCTTGGCTTTTACTCTTGTAGGATGAGAGATCAGTTTATTTCTCTAAATGATAATCATGAATATTTTTGTATGAGGTCAAGCATTCAGCACCAATACTGTCAATAAATGATGTATATGTGTTGAAAATCTTTTACAATTGACTTCTTCAAAAGAACACGAAGGCTACAGCATCAGTTGTTAAGCCAAACTTAGTTCAGTGGAAGTTTTTAAAGAGTCAACTAATTCAGCCATTACTAGCCAGACCTCCAGGGGAAAAGACTTCTTCACTAGAAAGATCCAAAGGATCCAGATTGTGATTAAATAGATCAGATGGAAAAGAAACAGCATCCAGTTTCACAACAAAATAAATCATACGTGGTCCTGGTTTCTAACAGGATAAGTACTTTGGTTAAGGAAAGTTGGGAAAATCTGTCATAATACACTTAGTAAAAAAGGCTTCCTGCCAATGAGTATGAACACACACACACACACACACACATATACACACACAATCTTTAATGAAGAAAAAATAAGCTACAGTTCTCTGTAGAAGAGCTTTTGCACAGTCAGCCACAGTACTTGAAACAAAGTAAAATGTATTGTACCCTAATGACCATTAGGATGTTTAGTACCTTTTAACTCTTTGCCACATAGGTTTAGGCTATGTCTATGTGACATGAAAACAGAGGCATATCATAATATCTTGGATTATCCATGTCCCCAAATCACTTTTTCCATGCCTAGAGCAGAAGACCAGATCTTTCAACAGTACTTTAGAAGGATACAAACAATAGAATTTAGCACATAGAAATAACAATCACCTACATTAGAAAGCTGTCAGATTGCAGTGTCTCCTTTCTGAAATTAAGGTCACATTCCAAGTGTGTACCCCAGTCTGCTTCCCTCTCCTCTCAAGGTGGCCTTTCCAGCAACTTCCTCTTGGGACTTCCTTACACAAAATTGTCTTACACACAATTCAATTGAATCTGTATCTTAATGCAGTTGAGTTGAAGTCAGGTTTCATGCTGCTTGTTTTGGACACCAAAAATAATTGCTAGTTAAAATTCCACTGAGATAGCCATATCAACGGTACAAAACTTTATTGGGGCACTTGAATGAACCAGACAATTTTCTCTTCTTTTATCATTTTGCTACATGTATAGATCTAGCCTAAGAGAAAGTCAATATTAAACCCTTGGCTATAGAATTCAAGAATATTATTTCTCCTGATAGAATTTTCTAGGATCATTTTCTTACTAAATATCATCTTGGTAGGCCTTAGAGCTATGGTTCAGTTTTCTTCCCCAAAATAGTATTGCTTATGCATCTAAAAGATTTTTCTCCACTATACCATTGTTTCCAGGACTTGCCCAAAAAAGACATTATCCTTAGTCTCTCAGTGCTGAAACCTTTTATTCTTTCTCTTTGCATTTTCAATCCCCATGTATGTGTTCCTTCTCTAATACATGTTTTTTGGGTTCTTTTTTGGAGGGGGGAAAGCAAGGCAAATGGAATTAAGCGACTTGCCCAAGGTCACACAGCTCCTAAGTATGTTAAATGTCTGAGGCCAGATTTGAACTCAGGTCCTCCTGACTCAAGGGCCGGTGCTCTATTCACTGCACCACTCTATTCATTGCCCCCCAATAGATATTTTGATGAAGAATATTTTTTCTTGATATCAAGATTTCAAATATAAATTTAGTATTCTCCTATCCTGCCTTAAACTCCAGGATCCAAATGTAATGTAAAATATTTTATTGAGGAATAAACCAATTTTTCTAAATCTATGCTAATTTGGAGCAAATACCAAGAAGGACAGTCATTGTTGGTGACAATCATCCAAAGTAGTGAGATTGTTGCTTGGTTTTCCTCCTTCTTCCCCTCCACTCCTCTAGTTAAGTCCAGATTCCAGATTCATCACCCAAAGGCCTATTTTTTTCAAAGTCACACTACTCTCTAAGAGTTTAAATTACAGATGAGTTCTTGAACTGGCCTAGAACTGAAGTTTTCATACCAGGAGTTCCTTTCACAGATGAAAAGCACTGGTTCATCCTCCCACCTTCAACTTCCACAAAAATAGGTATAGATGCTAGCTATTTATGATCTTCAATCCTGCATCCTAATGTGACAGACCAAGATCCTCCAAAATTCTGGGCTGAAAAGGATTGGGTCTGATCCTGAGGGTTACTTTTACTTTCTTTTTTTCTTTTGCTTTTTGGAGGGAGGAAGGCAGGGCAATTGGGATTAAGTGACTTGGCAAAGGTCACATGGCTAATAAGTGTCAAGAGTCTGAGGTCAGATTTGAACTCAGGTCCTCCTGACTCAAGGGCCAGTGCTCTATTCACTGGGCCACCTAGCTGCCCCTTATTTTTACTTTCATCAGTTCACTGTTCTCAATCCTCTGAGTCCCCTCTAAGAAAATCTAGTATAATCAGGGTATAACTTGAAACTAGCTTATCCCAAATGTGGGTAAAAGTACTTCAGGCTATACCTAAGTACACAATGAAATAAGGTAGCACATGCAAATCAAGTGCAGTATAACCTTTAGTTCGCTCTATGGAAAATGCAAGAGATGACAATTACTCACAAGATCCCATAAAAGATACAAACATAGAAGGGGACCAAATAATGACCTCACTCCTTCCTGCTAGCAGAGAATTAAACTTTGAGTTGCAGTCACAGCACCATGTGGATATTTTGGTTAGCCTCTAGTACTTATGCTGAATTAATAATGATGGAAAATAAGTAACATTTTTATGTAATTTAAGGATTGCAAAGAGTTTTACAAACATTCCATTTTAGCCTCTCAACAACCGTGGGAGGCAGGAGTTACTGCTTTACTGAGTAAAAAACTGAGGCAGACAATGTTAAATGACTTTCCTGATATCAGACACATAGTAGCAGTCTAAGGTTGGGTTTGAACTTAGTTCTTCCTAACTCACTCCCAGTGCATGTCCCATCCACTGCACCACCTGTCTTAGTGCTTGCTTGTGCATGTGCTCTCTGTCTGTCTGTCTGTCCCTCCCTCTCTCTTTCTCTCTCTCTGTTTCTCTCAATCTCTCCATCCCTCTCTTCCCCTCTCTCTGTTTCTGTCTCTCAATCTCTCTCTCTCAATCTCTGTCTCTGTCTCAATATGTGTGTGCATAAATAATAAGAATAGCTAACACATAGTATTTACTATGTGCCAGTCAAGTGCTAAGCACTTTACAATTATCTCACTTGATTCCTATAGCAATCCTGGAAGGTAAATGCTATTACTATCATCATTTTAAAGATGAGGAAACTGAGGCAAAGAGAGGTTAATGATTTGCCCAGTCACACAGCTAATAAATGTTAGAGGATGGATTTGAAATCAGGTCTTGCTGACTTCAGGCTTTCTATCTATCCACTGAACCTGTGTGTATCCATCCATCCATCTATCCATTTACACATATAGTATATATGTACTATATATAGTATATATGTGTACATACATACCTCCCTGCAGTATATCTATAAGTACACATAAACATACACACATATATGTATATATAATATGTCACAATCCATATATGCACATAGTGTTTGATGCATAGTTTCATGTTGTGACTTGAACTCCACAAAAAAGAAAATGCATTTTGAGGCACCTTCCCATTGGACTTGCATTGTCCATGTAATTCACTGGCTTTATTCCTGAAATAGGGTGCTGCTCAGGAACCATACATATGATTACCTTTTCCCAAGGAGTACATGGAATTCAGACATCAGTTTGTCTTTCTAGAGCAGGGGCTTTAACCTGGCATCCACATACTTTATGGATAGATTTTAGGGGGTCCTTGAACATAGATGGAAACATATTTTTATTTTCCCTGATCATGATTCCAATTTAGCATTTCCATTAGCTATTTAAAATATTTCTTTCAGTTAACCATGAACTTCACCAAATAATCAAAGGGGTACAGGACACAAAAAGGTTGAGAATTCCCAATCTATAATATCTATTCCCCAAACTTTCCCTTACCACCACCCCCTATTCCCAACAGATAGAAGTGTGTGTGTGTGTGTGTGTGTGTGTGTGTGTGTGTGTGTGTATCTCCTTTGGCTATGTGCTTCTGCAGGAAATCTCTTAGTGCATTATTTGGAACCATCTCCTAACAGAGAAAGTACACTCTAAGAATCTCTCTTCTGAGGCTGTATGCAAGCACATGTCTATAATTGTATTATGCTTCTGCTATAAGTTGTCATTTCCAATTCTTGCCTGAGGAGTGAGAAATCTCCTTCCCTATCACCTTGTTGCATTCCATAAAAAGAATAAAGGGTAAAAGTAAAGGAGTCAAAAAGAGAAAGAAAACTGTCCTTTAATTATTCTAAGAAGGTCAACTCCTCCAAAAAGGTCCTCCCAATTTCCAGTCAGTCACTCATCAGGAGTTCCCTCAGTCCTCATAGTAAGATTTCAGTCCACCCTCCATGGGGATGTGCCTCTCAGATGTCTCCTACAGAGTTTCTCCCCATCCTCACTAACCTATAATCTTAGGTTGATTGTGAAACATCAAACAAAATGGTCTTCCCTTATATGCCTCCTCTCCCCAGCACACACACTTAAATATGTCAATAGTACCTGGCACCATTTGGATTTTTGATTAAAAGACTTTGGGAGAAAGTCTTTACATATATAGGGAAGCTAGGCCAGGTCTGGAGTCAGAAAAACTTGAAGCCAAATCTGGTCTCAGACACTTACTAGTGTGACCCTAAGCAAGTCACTTAACCCCATTTACCTCAGTTTCCTAATCTGTAAAATGAGCTGGAGAAGGAAATTACAAACCACTCTGGTACCTTTGCCAAGAAAACCCCAAATGATCTCACAAAGACCCAGACACAACTGAACAACAGCTTCACATACATAAGTTTTAATCAGAATGGTGAAAATGGCAGCTCTTTATATTGAATCACTAATACAAAGATGAACAGCTCAGGTGATGTTTCCCACTCTGTTCACTTCCATGACAGAATAAGTGTCCATCTCCACACTTTCATGCAAGTGTAAAAATTGATTTAGAGGGGCGGCCAGGTGGCTCAGCAAGTAAGAGCACTGGCTCCAGTGTCAGGATGACCTGGATCAAATCCGGGCTCAGATACTCAGCACCACACCCAGAAATAACTGGCCATGTAACCTTGAGCAAGTTACTTAACCCCAATTGCTTTAAAAAAAATTGATTTAAACTATATGTGCTCATCCAATAGAACCAGAATCATGACTATTTTGTAGTTTTTTAGTGTGAGGTATAGCACAGTGTATGGTACAGAGCTCGACTTTTGTTGTCAGAGAATTTGAGTATAAACCCTGTCTCTGACAACTTTAGCCAGGTGGTGTAGTGGGTTACAGTGCTGGACGTGGAGTCAAGAAAACTAGGTCAAATCCTTTATCACATACTTTCTAGCTAGGCAAACCATGTAACCTCTGTCATACTTAGTTTCCCCCTCTATAAAATGGGATAATCCTAATACCTATCTCACAGGGCTGCTGTTGAAATCAAATGAGATAATATAAAATGCTTTTCAAACCTTGAAGCACTACATCAGACAATAAATAATTACCAAGTACCTACTGCCAGGTACTGTGCTAAGCACTGAGGATACAAAAAGAGTCAAAAGACAGTTCCTGTCTTTAGGGTGCTCACAATATGATGAAGACAATAAGCAATGGAATATGCACAAACAAGCTATAAATAGGGGGAAAAAGGAAATAAGTGAGATAAAATATTAGAAAGTATGGGATAAGGTTGAAAATATAAATATTAGTTATTATTAACCTCTTCTTGACTCATTTTCATGTAAAACGATGGTATTACAGGTCATTTCCAGCTCTAAATCCAGCTCTTAAGATGAACTTACTTAATATGTGCTAAAGGGCTTGAATACCACCAAGCTATACCTTAACTGAAAAAAGCATCCTTCTTTTGCCTTTTTTTATCATGCCAGATGTGAATGGTTTTTGTCCACTGAAAAAATTCAATGAGTAGCATTGTAGCATGTATGATTTTTGGCTTCTGCAAGTAGCAGGTAACATCTATGACATTACTCAAGCTGCAATCTCTGTGAGACTTCAACGTTTATCCTTCAGATTCCTGGTGAAACCTTGATTTTGAATGTAAGGCATTGTGCATGGCTACACCTAAAACTTGAATACAATTATTTTAAAGTTTTCTTCTTTCATAGAGTGTGACGGTGCTTTTTCATCCAAACCAAATCAAAATGGAGGATGCCTACATTTGTTTTGACTATATTTCAACCAGTCAGTTCCTAAGCCACTTAGAAAATAAATGATTCCAAGAGACTTAAATAGGGGGAGTCACAAGTAACCTTAGTTCTAATTTAAAAACTGTCATTTTTCATCATGGAGGCAGCTGGAATCAGAAAAACAACAACTCTGAATTTTAATGAAATTGCTCTTAATTGATTTGCCTGTTTGTATTATTTTTTTCCTACTACAAACTATCAAACTACAACTTTCCTCATGAACAAAAGGGAATGAAAAAATCCATACATCCTCTATGAAGGCATAGTCAGTCCATTTCTTTCCTGGATCACTGCTTTGCTCATCTCAAACAGTCTAAGAATTTTCCAGAAACAACCTTCTAATTGATAACCACACCAGCCTCTGATTTAGTCTTGAGCCTCATTAGAATATATCAATTTTTCATGCACCTGAGGCCACCACCATACTATTTTAAAAAAGGATAGACATAATTAACAAGATGACTTCATAGTCATATTTTAAAATATGTCAACTATCAATTCTTGCCTTATACCTTAATTACATTGCTCTGTTAAAAAAAATCTTTTAGGTATGCTCATGTTGGCCTCTTTGGAATATTATAAAAGATAAGTAAAGTAGACATTTAAAAGCAAAATTACCCATTAGCAAGCATGAGCAGAACTCCAATCATATAGATTCTCACTGGATCTTCACTGGCATTGATTTGAGAGGTTAGGGTCAAAGAGTTGGGGAGAAGGCTTGGGACATCTGTGGGAAATACTCATGTCGTACCCTTATATGGTCTGAAGTATATCTGATCCAAAAAGACAAGCAGAAAACAAGCCAGCACGCTAAAAATAGGAAAACCCCAATACACAGAAACAACAGAATTTGACTCACTGGTAACTCTTTCTGACAACCAAATGATTGTGAAACTGTACGACTGTCAACCCACTTCAAGGAACATCCATCACAAAAATTCCCTAAAAGTTACATAGTTGTGTATACCCTGATAAGAAAATGCCACTGAATTTCAGATATCCATTTTTGAGCACCAAAGCAGTCTGCAAACAAGACTTCACTGAATTTTTTGTGGATTTGACAAAATCATTTCCCTATCTGCGATAGAGTGGAAAGAATTTGACACAGACAGAACTTGGGAGGCCTGAAATCTACTCTTGACTCCATCAATGATTAGTTTCAATGAACATGTGTGCAGGGGAAGGGACCAACATTTGTTAATCGCTTGTTATGTATCAGACACGGTGTCGAGGGATTTACACATATCTCATTTATCCTCACAACCACGTGATGCATGTGCTATTATTATCCCCATTTTATAGTGGAGGACACTTAAGGCCAACCGAGGGTTAAATAATTTGCCCAGATTCACACAGCTAGTAACTGTTTGAGGCTAGATTTGAACATAGGTCTTCTTGACTCCAGGACTAGAACTCTATCCTCTTCACCATCCAGCTATATGTCAAAACCAACAAAAATTTAGTTTGCAATTTCCCATTGCATGTTTTATGTACTATTCTGTATTGTGACTTTCTTCATTGTTCTCTCACCTCTCTACCAGACTATAATTTCCTTGAGGGTGGAATCTATGCCTTACATTACCTTTATATCTCCTCTTGTGTCTAGAATAGTGTTCTATATGTACCAGGTGATTAAAAGATTGACATTATTGTTGTTGGTCGAGTCGTTATGACTCTGTACATCCAGTTTCCTCATCTGGACAACAGAGATTAAAACCATATTACTTTATAAAGCATTAAGAAAATTACAATGTTTAGATATGACATGATCCTCACCATCATAGAATCTATGTAAAAAGTAGCAATGATAGGTGAGTTTCAAATAAAATTTCATGTGAAAAGCATAAAGGTAATGTAAAATTGAAAGATGGTACAATAAAAATATGATAATTATGTTTAAAAGGTCCTCCTTGTCTCTTAATCATGCCGTCCCTTTAGAATATATTGGCCAGAACCTTGGGTATAAACCTAAATCCAAGAAAATTATTGTTATTGACACTCCACATGCACCAAGATAGATAGTTGGTGTGTATTGAATGTGAGGGATGAGTGAAAAGTAGTATTTCTATCCATTTTCAGAGCAACCTTGGCAAAATCGCTTCATTTTTCAAAGCCTGAGTTTCTGCAAAATAGAGATAATGCTTGCAAAACCTACCTCACAAGGTTGATGAGGAGAAGACGTATTAACAACTATAAAGCATTGTATAAGGGTGAGTGGTTATATGTGAGTGTCACATACATAATTAACTTCACTATAGACTTCGAAATGTATAAAAGGCACAAAGATTTTCTTTGAGAAAAAGAAAACAGGGTCCCATTCATGCTTTGCCTGACTTTCAGAAAAGTAAAATGTATTCTAGAAACTTTAGCTCCATTCCTTTCTAGTAGTGGACAGGTGATTCATAAGAATGTAGAAAAGGAAGGAGCTATCACAATCAGCATGTGTTCATTATGAAGTCATGTCAAACTAACTTCATCTCCTTTTAAAATATAGACTGATACCATTGATCAAGGACATATCATAGACAAATCTGGTTTTCTGGAAAGTATTTGAAGAATTCTTTCATCATGTACCCAATGGAGAAATTGCAATGGGTAGATATACTGGTAACTTTCTGTCTTCCTGAAAGATATCACTATATATGAAAAACTGAATAAATGCCCTAAGGGAATGAACCTATTTGCTCTAGTTGTAAAACATGTTTTAAAATCTAGAGACTGGCTTCACCAGTTAAGAGTTAAGTCAGAAATCCAGGCCATGAGGAAACTTAATGACACCTTTGCTTGCTTGTTTGTTTTCTTGCTTTTTACCATCTGCTAGGCTTGAAGTCACTGAGCCATGAGGACTCTTATCCAAACACCCAATGAGCTATAGCAGCAATTCCAATGGCCATCTGTGTGAAGGGGCTAGGGTTCATGGTCTAAGAATATACAGATAAAATATTCCACAGATCCCAGGCCACAGAAATGAAAGCAGGATGTCAATTCTATGAAGTGAACAGTAAAATTTTTAAGTCAGCCAGTTTCTCATCCACCACTTTCCCTCTCCAAAAGACAAATCTATGAGTGGAAGCAACATGTGTTATCTTATTGCCCTGGAATTTCTGGAAATCAAAAATTGCTGGCTTGCTATTCATTCAAGTTGGAGATGCCACTTATTCTGTATACAAGAGGGAAGGAAGGATATGTTTCTACATATCATGACATGATCTAGGGTCAAGGATAGGGACAGAATGAAGTCTCCTAGCTGAAGGTATTTGACACCACAAAGTCAGATGGGTTATAGAGATACAAAGAGATAAAAGTCAGATGGGTTATAGAGATAAAAGATAGATAGATAGAGAGAGATAAACATAAACATACTTTATGTTTACCTCCACCTCCATTTCAACACACACATTTAGCCCCCAGAAAGCCAATAAATGTCTTCACAATTGTGAAGCTAACTAAGCAAAGCAGTGGAAATGCTAAGAAGGGATGAACATAGGTCTAATTGTCTTTTTTCCTTGAATGAATTGATTTCTTACTATAAAAGGAACACACAGAAGCCAAGAACTCACCTACTTAATGGACAATATTTTTTAATGTATTCCACAAATGCATAATATGGTGGTTTTGAAATAAAATCAAATGGAGACTGAAATTCTAGTTTACAAAAGAATTAGGTGAGGTCTTGATAATACCAGCAGTCCATCAGAAGTAACACTCTCCATTCCTAAAGTAAATAAGAAACAATTTTTTAAAAGTATAACAAAAAGAATATGAAACATGGCAGTGCCTTGGTAAGTCTGCACTCACACTAAGACACAATTTAAGGTATTTCTTTCTCCTCTCAGCTACTATCAACCTTCTACCACTCACCTTTATCTTGACGTAGAACAATGCAAGCCTGGTTATATTCTTTCTTCCCCAAGACCCTACTTTGAATGATACACATTTCATTCACTCTTCTGAAAGCTATAACAATGCTGTCACAGCATGATCAAGCACAATTGCTGAGATGTCACTGGACCAGAGAGATGCTCCTTGGCCAGGGAGGGAATAAAACAGGTGAATAAGGGAGCAAGGGAGAAGTAGCCTCACATGGCATTAGAGATATGTAATGATAACTAAGACCAGCAGTAAATCAATCCAAATCTGTCTATAACAGAGGACTTTGAGTCCTAAAGTAAAAACCAACCCATTTTATGATCAATATTGTTTTACTACTTCTATTTCCATGGTTATTATTTTTCTCATACTCAATCAACAAACTTTTATTAAACACTTACCATATGCCCAGCATTGTGATAAACTCTGGGGTTATAAAGAAAAGACCAAAACAATTTCTGCCAATAAAGAGCTTACATTATATTAGGGAAGACAATATGTACAAGACAAATACAAGGTAATTTTTGGAGAAAGGGCATGAGGAGCTGGGGGAATCATGTAAATCCATCTGACTTTTCCACTCAAGTCCTCTTTCTCCACTAGTTCTTTCCCATGAGGACCTTAGTTTCCATCCCTGTAAGCACCCTAGATTTCCCTCTGGGATTACTCCAATTGACTGTGCATATATCTTGCATATATGTAGTTGTTTGCTTATTGTTTCCCACATTAGTACATGATGCTTTGGAGAGGAGGGACTGTGTTTTTGTCTTTGTATCCAAGCACTTAGCATAGTGCCTGGCACATAGTTCACACTAAGTAAATACTTTTTGACTGCCGATGGGTTGTTGATTGATATCTAGTCCAAAATTTTCAGTAGCTGGTTGGTAATGCACGTCTGGAGCTCAAGAGAGATTCTGAGATTGAATACAGAGATCTGGAAAAAAGCAGCATAGAGATGGTAACTAAACCCATGAGAGATGATGTCACCAAGTCAGAAAGAAGAAAAAAATACAAGCATTTATTAAGAACTTAACATGTGCCAGATACTGGTGACACAAATACAAACAAAATAAAAATAGTCCCTGCTCTGAAAGAACTTACATTTTAATGAAAGAAGACAGCACACAAAAGGGGAGAAGAAAGTACTCTGTGTGGGGGTATGAAGTCCACAAAGTCAGGAATAGCACTGGCTGGAGAATAAAGTCTGACTGGCCTGGGACCTTCCACAAAATAGAAGTTCCTAGAGGAACTCATTGAGGGAGATCTGGTAGTGATGGAAGCTGCATTGGTTCCAGGTTTAGCAGGCTGCAGGATGTTAGACTATTTCATGGCAAGAAGGCCTAAGGTGCTGAGGGAAGTTCCAGAGATGAGCCAGGAGAACAGCAGGCATGGTTTTAAGTCAAAAGAGACAGCAACGGTCTCATATGGTGAATGTATATAGAAAGAAGAAAAGATAGCTAAGAACAAAATCATGAGGTATATTTACTTATAATACACATATATACATCTAAACGTATATACACACAGACACACACACACACACACACACACATACACACACGGTTGGTGACCATGCAATATCTTATGATCCACCTAAAGAAGCTTAGGACTGGTTGGATAGATAGGAGAATTCAGAGAAGAGACAGAGAGAGAGACAATGACAGAGAGGTGTCATAAAAATCCAGAGAGGAGAGCATCAAGGGAGAGCAGGTGATCAACATGACTAATGCTGTAGAAAAATCAGGAAGGATGAAGGTGGAGAAAAGACTATCACATTTGGCAATGAAATGATCATTGGTAACTTTGGAGAAGAGAATCATTTTCACTGAGTGATAAGATCAGAAACCAGATTACAAAGTCAGAACTTTCCCTATGATCCCAAACTGCTTCTACAATACTCCATTTTTAAAGAAATTATTACTACTTGTTTCAAGGTAATCAATAAGATTTCAGGCTTGTTTCCCATTTTGTTCTGTGTCCTGTGGATGTCAAGGAGTATTTTCACAACTAGAGCTTTTGCAGAACTAGTGAGATAGCTGGTAGCAGTGAAAGAGCATTGGGCCTGGAGCCAGGAAAACCTGGGTTCAAATGCAACCTCAATCACTTATTGGTTGTGTGACCTTAGGAAAGGAACTCTTTCTCCCTCAGATTTCTCAATAGTAAAATTGGATAATAACAGTATCTACCTCCCAGAGTTCTGAGGACTAAGTGAGATAATATTTGTAAAGCATTTAATACAGTGCCTGGCACATGATAAATTTTTATAAATGTTTACTCCTTTCCCCATGTGTTGTTGTTTTTTAAATCAAGCCCTTTTTTTATCCTAAGAGCTCCCATGAATAAAAGTTTCAGTCAGGGCCCCAGTATCTTTCTGTTATTACAAAAATACCACCAGCCCACCAAATGTCCTGTTCGAAGGGCTTATTTCCATTATTAGGTTGGTGTGTGAGTGTGAGTGTCTGTGTGTGTGTATGTAAATATTCAGTTGATTGCATTTTAAAGACTAGTACTCAACAACCAGGAAAGTCTACTCTAGCTTATTAAATTACTTAATTTATATCTAGAGATCTCAGCTACAACCTTAGGAAGTTCACATACTTTGTGGGTCTTTGCATGTTTTCCAAAACCAAGAAAGGTACTCTACATGTAATTAGGATTGACACCTAATTCAAACTTGTATTTTACTCATTCTAATTCTAATATCTAATTCTAATTCTAAAGCATAGCACATAAGAGTCATTTAAAAGTTTGACAAATGAGATAATGGATGGATACATGTGACCTATCAGACTTTACCTTGATATAATATATATTACAAAAATATAACAAAAAAGCAAGTATAAATTATCTGACCAAGGAACATAGCCAAACTTTGTGATTCAGGCTAAAGTAGTCTGGTCAAGCTGTGGTTCTCTACATTGATCAGTTAAATGAACTGTTACAACATTGTCAACAGTAAGTTTTTGTTAATGCGGAGAGGCACATGAAAAGGATCACTTTTTGTTTTTTAAAACTTGAGAAACTAAAAATGTTTTCTGCTTGGCACCAGAAGGTAGAAAGAGCTACAAAAAATGGAAGCTATAAAGTCTTCACGAGCTAATTTTCTATTAGGCAAAAATATAAAATTGCAGGGCCCTATGACTTGTAGTAGTAATTTTTCATATTTCATATTTTTCTCTGTTTCTTTCCATGGCCAGGAATGTTAGTAAGATTCTATGTACCATAAGATAATATGTACCATTCTATGTACCATTAAGAATACTTGATGGGGCATCTAGGTGGTGTAGTGAATGGAGCCTGGCCCTGGGGTTGGAAGGACCTGAGTTCAAATGTGGCCTCAGACACTTACACACACACACACACACACACACACACACACACACA
>NW_027186304.1:63603307-63608804 GCF_028583685.1 Petaurus breviceps papuanus | reverse complement strand
ACACACACACACACACACACACACACACACACACACAAGCTAGCCATGTGATCTTGGGCAAGTCACTTAACCCCAATTGACTAAAATTGACTATACTTCTGACATTCCTTATGCTAGAAAAAAAAATCACATTCATTTGGTAGCTTCTAGGCCATGAAGCCTAAATTGACATTTGCAAAGTTGACAAAAAATCTAGTTTAATGGACTTTATTTGCCCAGTAATTAATATTTTCATAAGATCATAGCTTTAAGAGGAAGAATTTAGAGATCATTTAATCTGACTTTACAGTGCCTGGCACAAAGTAGGCACTTATTAAATGCTTGACTTTTTTACTTACTTCTTCACTTTACAGATGAAGAAACAGGCCCTGGGAGTTAAAAAAAGACTTGTCAAACATCACACAGGTAATAAATGGAAGAACAGAGATCTGACTCCAAAATTCACATGCTTTCCACTTCACCACCTCGTCTCTCACTTTTTCATGGTCCAGACTATTTAAAGGCTTTAAATAATTAATGATTATTGAATGGTTGATGGATTCATGAATGTTGAGTGAATTGTTGATTTACCATAGTAACATGGTCAGGGAAAGTTCTCATTGAAGTCTATACCTGGATACCTACCATGGGAAGGTAGGGTAGCTTCACTTGCCAAAAGAAGAAAGTTAACTCCTACCTGATGCAAAGTGCCACTTATATCAAGGAGAACCAAGACAAGGTAAGGTTTAAATTACAACTGAACAATTTTTAGGTTTAACAACAAAAACATGAATGAATGGCATAGTTAAATAGTATGCTTCACCTTTGGCTCAGTAAGTTAATGAACATCTTCTATTACCATGAGTCCCTAATTAACCTCAGTGGTAAAATTTCCCAGTAAACTGTTGTTGATTGTAAAGGCAATCCCTCCTTCTGACACACATGTATGTGAATGCACCATTGTAAAAGTTCAGGGTAGTTATTATTGAATTGTCTCAGCCCCATTAATTATCCACTATACTGTATTTAGCTTCACTCTGGTAAATCTTTTTTAATTGCCCAACCTCTATTTACAGTGCATCTTTATTTAACATGTTCCTAAGTCTGTTTATGTTTATGCCTTTTCCAATAAACTCGTTAAATAGAGTTTTAACTGGTACTATCAGAATCTTTAATGAGAACTGGGCCCAAATTCACTTAAATACTTTCACTTTGTTCTTTTGCTAATAGAGAATGTCAAATTCTGGGTTGTCTGGATCTAAGCTTAATTACTTCATCTCTGCTGTGGCAAAGAGAATCCTGACCTTACATAACCCTGAAGCTAATGTGTGACTGGAAGAAAAAGATCTTATTGGTGTAATTACCCCCATTTCTCCAAGGTGGGATAAGATCTTCTGATAAATGAGATTTTTTTGCCATGCACATGAAACACATTTGGAAATTACCTAGTTCCTCCAGAGGAATTGTAATCTACAGTGATGCCATTAACCTGATAATAAAACCACAGAGAATAGAAAAAGAAATATGACTAAATGTCAGTTGGTATTCACCTATAAAAACAATTCAGATCCACAAGTATTTGGCACATTGAGAAAAAGGAAGAACACTCTTTCTGACTGGGAAATAGACATTTGGTTTTGACCATACTAATGTTACACATACCTAATCCTGGAAAGTTGAATTGAACATTTATGGTAATCAGTCCTCCCTACCTGGCTAATGGAGGAGTGTTGGTAAAGTTGCTCTTTTGAAATGAGTTGTACAGGTTGAATTTGGAATTATGTCACATAGCTTTGGATCTTACTGGTCTCAGTAAGAGATGTGACTGACAGCAGTGTTGTTTTATGTGCTTAGAATCGAATTCATAATTCATGAACATACGTAAGGGAGAGTTCTAGTCTATGTAATGTAGGAGTACATGCAGAAATAAGGTATAAATGCAGGTCAATTGTCTTCTATCCATGGGGGAATGCAACATAATTAGCATTCTTTGCTGCTACAAAATGTACAGTGGAAACATTTATTTTTGCCTCAGGGTGACAGAAGGAAATAACATATTAGGAATCATATTGATCTACAAACTGTTTGTGAAAATGTGGGAAACTGATCCCTTGAGTTGCTTAGTGAAAAATTAGCCTAGACCAAGAAACTAAAACCTAATTTTTCCCCAATTGGGTATCTGGTAAAGCATCAAATGATTCAATAATATATATAGCTAACAGATTTCAAAAAAAAAATAGCAGTGGGGCAGCTAGGTGGCACAGTGAACAGAGCACCGGCCCTGTTCACACCTCAAGAGGACCTGAGTTCAAATCCGGCTTCCGACACTTAACACTTACTAATTGTGTGACCTCGGACAAGTTACTTAACCCCTATTGCCCTGCCTTCCCCTTTCCAAAAAGAAAAAAAAAATTCAGGGTTAGAAGGGACATCAGAGTTTATCATCATCAAAGTCAAGCAGACTAAAGCCCATCAATGAAGTAAAAGACTTGTCCACAGACTTTGACAAGGTTGAGGGAATAACAGAGTCACCAACAGTCCAAGTTTCTTGCTTCTCTATCCCAATAAAACCCAGATTGGTCTTCCCCCATGGTTTGAGTAAAATCCTGTTGATTCAAGGGTCAAATGGAACTCAAATTGATCTGGTAGTTCAGTTTAAGATGGGAACAAAATTAAACACCCAGAAAACCCAATAGTTAACAAAAGGAAGTCATAACAGGGAAAGGACACTGGGCAAAGACAGAGCAGTGATTCAGTCACCCATAGCTTCCCTCCTCTGCCACTGTATTGGTAATGCTGGTCTGCTGGTCAGAAACCTGAGGGAGGAGCTGCTGACGATAATACCTTACTTTACTGAACAAATTAAGTCTTGAGGAAGGACTCAAAACCTTTAAAGGAAAAAATGGTCTCACTTGCATGGAATTCCAGGGATGGAGAAACCGAGGAAGTTTGGATTCAGTCAAAGGGCCACACTTGAGGACCTAGAGGGCCACATGTGGCCTCAAGTTCAGAGGTTCCCCACCCCTGGTAGGCCTTAGGATATTGTTCCTTCTAATATCAGTGTATGCATTGAAAAAATGAAGGATGTATTTGAAGGTAATTTTACATTCTGTTTTTTACATTCTGCTTTACATTCTATTAGTCTGCGAAAAAAGTGTGCCCTGATACCTAAAACCCATCAAGGTGACCACATATACTAAAGAATTTCACCAAACAAAGGTAATGCAGTAACCATCCATGGAAACATTTTTAAACACTGAACTGAACAATCATATATCCGCACACAGATGGGGTGGGGGGAGGGGAGAAAGAGCCCTAGCAACACAAATGATGGCATAGCAACACCAGCTGTTGCACAAAAGGAAAAATTTAAAAATATTACTTTGAAAAACATGAATTTCTAGAAAAAGCCACAATTTTATTTATTGAGAAAGAAAATCAGATTGATAACATATCTACACATATGCAGAATTTATGATGTATCATCCCATTATATCTTTGTTCCAAAATTCAGACACTGACACATTTAGTGATATTATTGAACACTATTTTTCTCATTTGGAAGACAAATGCTATACTATTACATTAGAACTGTGGCCATTCGATTTATTCTACAGGTACAGCTATGTATTTATTATGGGCCTATCATTCCACAAAATAAGGTGAAATTTGTATCACACATTAATCATTGGAATCCTGGAGTAGAATTGAGAATGTCTATATTCTTTGTCAAATATTTAATCCAATAGGCATTCGTTAGGGGTCTGCTCTGTGCCAAGAATTTTGCTTGGTCCTGGTGATACAAATATAAAATGAAACGGTTCCCACCCCAAGGAAGTTATATTCTATTGGAGGAGACTCTAGGTACACATATAAATATATAAAAATAAATACAATATAATCTTGGGGGGGGGGAGTGGGTTGGAATTGTATACTAGCATCCGCTTAGCTTACAGAAAACATAGAACTATGTCTTTGATGGAAGCTCATCTTCCAAGTCTAGATCTGCTTTTTTTTTCCTATTCTTTTTCAACCCCATTTAGGTGAGGCAATGGATAGATTCTCTATACCTGGAATCAGGAAGACCTGAATTCAAATCTGGTCTCAGATACTTAACGGTATGACCTGGGCATGTCACTTAACCATTTTATGCCTCAGTTTCTCCAACTGCAAAATAGAGATAATAATAGAATTGTTGTGAGGATCAAATGAGATAATATATATGTTTAGGTCAGTACCTGGAACATAGATGGTACTTAAAAAATGATTGTTCCCTCCCCCCATTCTCTTCTTTCCAGTTCCGTTTGCCAAGTAATCCACTACATTGGTCAATAAGTCACTGTTAATTGTTTACTATGTGCCAGGCACTGTGCTAGATTCTGGGAATGTAAATACAATGAAAGAAATGATGTCTAGCCACAAGGAACTTATATTTTAATGGGGGGAGGGTGTGAGGGCAGGTGAGTAGAGACATTCTAAAGAAAGAAATTAAACTGAATTCGAAACACCAGTGGTGTCAGGAACTCTGCTACTGAGTTAGGCACTACCGGAAATGACTTTTCCCATATCCCTTGGCTTGGTTTCTCTTCAGTATCTTTGTAAGAAAGAAGAAAACCATTGTATTACTCCGCCTGAAAGTCCAGCACAGGCTTCACTTATCAATGACTTTATTTTTCAGATGAGATACCATTCACTGTTGGCTATTGCAACCTGGCTATTTACCTCTTTCGTCTCCCTGGGTGCCCTCAGTCTAATTCTTTACTGATCCATCATTTTCCATTATAGAGACATAGTCTTAGCTTCATCTCTCCCATCATCCACTTCATCAATCTAGTCCCTGAATAATGGAAAGGCACACTGCAATACAAGAGCTCAAATTTGGAAATTTGGGATTTAGGTAATTTTTTTATACAGTTCTATTTGGAAAACTAGGAACTGATTTACTAATATGCTTCTTATTACTATCTTCAATGTTGAATCAGTTAAAAGGAATATTTATATGGTTTAACTTAATAACACACTTGCTCTGCACACACTTCTCTATAGAGAAAACCAGCATTGAGGAAACTATAGCATGTCAAAAGTACTCAGGTATTTATTGACTTTATCAAGAGAAATAAAGTGCATTCATTTTTGCCATTCTTCACCTATTTGGCACTTATCACCATCAATCATTGAGACTAACATCCAAGCAATCAATTATGTCACTATATGGTCTATTTAATTTTTTTTTCAACAAGTTGACAAAATATGTCTTTCAAGGATCCTTTTAATGGTCCTCTCCTCTGTGAAGTTTTGCCTGACCACTCCAGCTGGATCTTTCACTCTTTTCAGTTCTTTGTATCAATTTCTCATCTCTGATCATTAGTGCCACGATTGATATGTTGGATTCCCTAGATTCCTGAATCCTCCCTTGCTCAGGAATTGAATAACTACCATGTTTCCCCAATAATAAGACACTGTCTTATTAATTTTTTTGGACAGAAAAACACCAGAGGGCTTATTTTCAGGGGAGGGC
>NW_027186304.1:63550166-63603297 GCF_028583685.1 Petaurus breviceps papuanus | reverse complement strand
AAAATGTACCTTTATTCAATAATGAATTCAATAAAGAACAGGATGACGCGCTCACTGCTGCAGCTCTGATTGGATGCAGCTCAGAGCGCAGCATGCGTTTCACCTGGGGAGGGGGGGACGGTGCATACAGAGGGTACCGTAATGTAGCGTGTAGTGCAGGGGATCACCGTCACTGCAGTAGCAATCTCAATAGGGCTTATTTTCGGGGGAGAGCTTATTTTAGAGGAATCTTACACAGTAAGGGGAGGGCTTATTTTCGGGATAGGTCTTATTATCGGGGAAACACGGTATTCTTGTGTCTGAATCTCCCATTCCTAACCACTGGTAACTTCATGTGCTAGAGCCTTTACCATCTGGACACTGACTTGCTTGTTCATGCCCACCGGGTTCTTTATATTTAGTATAAAACTATCCAGAGTCTCCACAATTCAGAGTTTTAGACAGCTTTTCAGATCCTCGACTTTGCTTGCCCTTCAAACCCTCTTTTGGTTTGACTGCTTGACTATAGAAATTTTGTCATAGTCACAAACTTTGATATTATGACTATGCTTCATTGAAAGTTTTCTCAGTACATTGACCAGTTCTAATTTGATCTTTGTCATTAATCCATGTTGTTATTGTTGTTGTTTTGTCCCCTGGGACATTTATAACATAAATATGGTCAAAATCTGGGTTGCATTGAAGTTAAATGTAGTTTAGGATTAATTTTTTTCAGATCTTTTTGAAAAGATCTCATTTGAAGCATATATTCTGGGATTGTATATATTTGGACCATCATAGTAATTAGCCATTTTTTAAGGTTTGATTGTAAAAATAATTTCTCTCTTTGATATGTTTATGGGAAAACATTCTCTATTTGGGTTTCTGTCACAAGCCAATCACTGAGCTCAGAGACAATCATTCCTAAGGGATGTAAACATATTTCTTAAGTATGACTTAACATTTTTTCCTCTTCACTCATTTCTTATGCATACTGAGTTTTAAGTGGTTAGATATTGCTGTTCTTAAATATCTAATTGTCTTTATTGGGTTATTTTTCAGTGGAAGTAACATAACTTAAATAACATAAATTGGTTCATATAACAATATTTGTTCTTTATTTTTTGCTAATAAAAGTATGAAGACCCCAGTTCAGCATAGGTTGTTTATTTTTTTTTCCTTCCTAATGTCAGGAGAGGTTAGGGAAAATTCTCCAGTTACAACTCCTGCTGACAATATGCATTTATTTGAAAGACTGAATACTCAGTTACACATGTCCAGGTTCATGTTACAGGTGTATATCCAGGTGTCTCAAATCAGTCACAGTGTGGGGGGGGGGAAGGAGGGTAGGGTAGTAGGGTGTAACCTTTCTGGATTGACCTATACCAAGAGGTTATTTTTGTAAATAAAAAAGCATTTTACTTTATATAACTGTCAGTGAATTATGGAGTGCAAAAGCGACCAAACTATAAATATCTAAAGCTAGAAAACATCTTACATATCTATCATTTACTTTTTTTCAAATCTCTTTTCTGCAGGTGAAGGAATTGAGGCCCAGAGAGGAAAAGTGATACATTCCAAAGTCACATATCTAGTTAATAAGAAAGCCAAGACTAGAAATCAGGTCTCCTAGTTCCCAGTTCAATGCCATTTCTACTACACCAACCTCCTTTTTAACTGTTGAAACTCTTTTTTTTCCAATTTCTAATTTTTTCCCATTGCTATTGTCAGTGTAAAGCCAGTTGAGGCCAGAAATCAGAGCCCTATACTTTCACTTTCCCCAGAACAATTGTCACCCAGGTTCTGATGGCAGACTGTTTACAGGCTGCAGAAAAGGAAAAGTGAAAAATTCAGAGAAACATCTGGAGTCTATTTATGGTGATTATATGAGCCACAAAAAGAGAAGATCAATTGGTTTTTCAAATCTCACAGATGGAATTTCCCATAATGGAACTTTAGAAAGTTTTTTCTTGTTTTTAAAGAAAATGTACTTTCTTATGTTGTCCAACTAAAGTGTCTTCGACTGGAGGTAGCATTTTTTGAATTGCTAAACCACATCAGATGTACGCTTAATTGTATGATTCCTTTGACTAACCAGCACCTACCCACTACTGCATTCTATAATCAATTAATAATAATAATAGTGAAAAGTATTGTTTGAGATGTGTAAATATTTTCTCAATTTATCATCAGAACAATTCTGAGAGGTAAGTATTTTTATAATCCACATTTTACAGATGAGGAAACTTAGGCAGAGTTTAAGTGACTTGTCCAGGATCACTCAGCTAGCAAGTGTTTGAGGTTGGATTTCAACTCAGGTATTTCTGATTGAGTCCAATTTTCTATTCAATTAGTCACCTACTTGTCTCTAGGGAAAATAGCTATTATTTATACAGTGCTTTAAGATTTGGAAAGGGTTTTGCACATATCTAGCTTAAAAAAGGATTCCTTGGGGCGGCCAGGTAGCACAGTGAGTAAGAGCACCGGCTCCAGGTTCGGGATGACCTGGGGATTGAATCCCGGGCTCAAACACTTAGCACCCACCCAGAAACACCTGGCCGTGTAACCTTGAGCAAGTTACTTAACCCCAATTGCTTAGGGGCAGCCAGGTGGCTCAGTGAGTAAGAGCATCGGCGGCCCAGTGTCAGGATGACCTGGGGATCGAATCCAGGCTCAGATACTTAGCACCACACCCAGAAATAACTGGCCATGTAACCTTGAGCAAGTTACTTAACCCTGATTGCTCAAAAAAAAGAAAAAAAAAAGATTCCTCCTTATCAAAAGGGAATGAGAATCTTAGCTAGTAACCTCCCCCCACAAAAAACAAACTGGAAATGGGTTGTTTTGTTCTTATTTTTTTTTTTTTTTGCTTTTTGGAGGGGGGAATGCAGGGCAATTGGGGTTAAGTGACTTGCCCAAGGACACACGGCTAGTGAGTCTTAAGTGTCTGAGGTCAGATTTGAACTCAAGTACTCCTGACTCCAGGGCTGGTGCTCTATTCACTGCTCCACCTAGATGCCCCAATTTTTTTTTTCTAATAATGGATTTATGATAGCCTAGAATAACTAATTACTCTGATTTAGAAAATGTTAATACAAAACATTATTTTTAGGTCAGAATATAGTACATCCTAGGCTGGCACAAACAATCTGTAGGCCTTATCCAAGGTCCTCAATCAGGAAAAGTTGGGTTTGAAACCTGCCTCTGACATTTGTTCCACGATCATGGGCAGGTATATAACCACTCTGCTCTTCAATTTCTTCATCAGAAAAATGAAAATCATAATAATGACTGAGATAGATCAGTGTTATTATGAGATTAAAATGAAATAATGCATTAAAACACTGGGAAAACTCTAAAGTTCCATATAAATGTCAATTATTATTATTTGAAAACTGTTCTTGCTGTTTATCCTGTGCTACTCTTTACTGGTAACTTTCAGTATCATGTAAGTTGATAGATAATGATAGATAAAAATACCTATGAGATTTGTCTGGTATATGCATATATGCATTGATAAAAATGATACTGCTCATTAAGTCCCCGGACATGCTATGTCCTCGATGGCCCCCAGCTTAACTATTCTTAAGTTACTTTGGTCAATCAATTATTATTTATTAAATGCCTACTTTATGCTATGGCAGCTGAGAGGCACAGTGGATAGAGTGCTGGTCCTGTCAAGAAGACCTGAGTTCAAATCTGACCTCAGACACTTACTGGCTGTGTGACCCTGGGCAAGTCAGTCGACCCTATTTACCTCAGTTCCTCATCTATAAAATGAGCTGGAGAAGGAAATGGCAAACTGCTCCATTATCTTTGCCAGGAAAACCCCAAATTGGGTCATGAAAAGTTGGACATCATTGAAATTACTCAATAACTATATACTACACACTATGCTAAGTCCTGGAACACATGTCTGAACATATCTCTTTTCTTTGAGAAGAATAGCATCTGACCACAATTCTCTGAGAGCTGCAATTTAATTAGCAGCTGATTGAATCAATGGCTGCATAACGCAGGACTGGCTTTTAATTTCATAGCAAGTTTTGTCTAGACAAAAGCATCATCACTGACACAAATGATCAGTCTCTAAGTATGTTTATTATTGCTTCTGTTTATGATTAGAGTCAGTAAAAGAGCATATTTTTTAATGACAGAAAACTGAGAAAATGATCATTTTAACCTTGGGGGTACACATCTTATATTTAATAATAGCCAGAATTTCATTTACTTCTTTTTAAAATTTAGATTTATTACACTGACTGAACTATTTGAATGTGAAAACTGAAGTATGGGAATTATTTTTAAGTTAGGTGAAACAAATATTCATGATAGTTTTATGTATTAATTATCCTTACTGTCAATGACCCCTGTTAGAATTCAAGTTGGGGGCAGTCTTTGTATCCAAATCACTTAGCACAGTGCCTGGAACTTAGCATGAACTTTAAAAATTCTTGATGACTAACTTTCAAAGGGTTAATTTAATGACTCATGGAACTATTTGTTATAGATAGCTGAGGTGTATTTTCTTTTACAAATGTAAAGTTGATGTACAGTGACTCTAAGGAAAGCAATGAAGATGATAATTCATCTACTGCAAAAGCTAGATATGTATAAATGTACCAAAGTAAATCATTCATCATCCCATACTTTCTCACCTCCCTCCTTGCCTTTTCTCATGCTCTTTTCTATGCCTGAATTATCTTCATCTTTCAGGAACATGATAACTCCACTTACTGATAACCTACCCATCTAAAGTTCATTAAAATATCACAAGTTCCTGCAATAAAAGGTCTTTATCCAAGATATAGAAGGAACTCATTCAAATCTATAAGACTAACTCATTTCCCAATAAGCAAATGGTGAAAGGATATGAATAGGAAGTTTTCAAATGAAGAAATCCAAGCTATCAGCAGTCTTATGAAAAATGCTTTTAATCCCTAATAATTATACAGATGCAAATAAAAGAAACTTTGAGGTTCTAACTCATACCTATCAGGCTGGCAAAGAAGACAAAAAAGAAAAGTGACAAATGTTGAAGATGCTGTGGGAAAAACAGGTACTTAACTGCACTATTGATATAGTTTTAATTAGCCCAGCCATTTGCTGAAACTATGTTCAGAAAATTAATAAACTGAACATATCCTTTATCCCAGAAATCCTTCTTATTAGGCATATATACCCAAAGAAACCAAAGACAGGAAAAGGATATATGTGTACAAAACATTTATTGAAACTCTTTTTTTTTCATTTGCCAAGTATTGGAAACACTAGGAAAGTTCATCCTGTTTGGGAAAGATTTTTAATTATACTAAATTTTGGAATAAGAATTAAATGGAATGGTATCATTCAATAAGAAAAGATCAACTAGACAGTTTCAATGGGAATTGTGAAGATCTCTATGAGCCTATAAAAAGCAAGGTGAAAACCAGTAGCAACAATTTACACAATGTTAGTGTTATAGAGAAAAACTTTTCAGGACTTTAGAATTCTGATCAATGCAATGATAAAGCAGAAGACCAAAAGGATGAAGATGAAACATGCCAGTCACCTCATGACAGAGAGGTGAGGAAATACAAAAGGAGGCACACATTTACAGACATGGCTTATGCAGGAATTTGTTTTCCTATACTATGAAGCTATTTATTGAAGCCTTTCTTTCTCTTTTTTATTTGCTCAGTGAGAAGATAGTAGGAGATAAAAATTGTAAAATGCTTTTTTAAGTAAAAAAATATAATCAAATTGGAAAAAATAAAATGTGAGATCAAGAATGAGAATTCAGGTCTCTTGATTTCTCTACTCTGCAATAGTGCCTCTCTGCATTAACCACTCTCTAAAAGGAGGCTTAAACAAACTGATTCAATATCAGTCTGTTATTGATCTTCCAAGTTGGGACAATCTCCACATCCTCTTTTAGTTAGGAAAGACTAAAAAGGATCATGTAATTATTTACTGCTGCCACAAATATTTGCGCTTTGTTTATCTTAATAATTTTCTTTTCTCTACCTCACTTTACTATGACACATCTACTCACAAGCTGCCTGTACACAGGGAAAGCAGAGTAGACACCAAAATTTACCACTTAGTATCTGGTTGTATGCTTAGGCATTCACATATTAGGAAGGAAAGAGTGTGAAAAAAATGTTAACTCAGTTTCCCCAGGTAGAATGCATTATTTACCAATTTTTGCCAGGAGGTATATGAATGCAGATGAGATCATTGAGGTACAGTGGTCCTTTTGAGAACCAACTCCTTGTAATATTTAGCCCCAATTATAAAAAAAAAAATTGGTAATTTCAGACAACCTAGGTTGATTTAGGAGTATTTGATTCAATTTCCTGATTCACTTTCATCAGCAGTCTGAGAGGACAGACAGGTAACAAGGCTAACCAATCTTCCCTGGAGAAGAAAGTTATATGTTCGGCAATATCTACAAATACACAAGGTCATGCCCCCATTTTAGAAGTGTCATCTATCATGTTTGGTGTTTTCCATTGGGCTATCAACCCCAGTCATTCTAAGAGTTGGTGTCCTCCATTGACAATAATATAGTATTCAGAAATATAATCTAAGAGTAGGCAATTGTAAAAAAATATTCTCCCATTGTGAATTGTTGTGCACCAATTTCATAAGAATCAAACCGACAATAATACAATGCTTGTGTATCCATTTAAATTTCTCTTGAATGTCTTTACATACTCAGATGGGACTATATCAAGGGAAGTATAAATATTTTCCTCTGGAAGACCAAATAGAATCTTCATTTCACCACATATAGATAATAATGTTTTATGTTTGGTAACTCTTCAAAGCATTGATTTCTTCTGTTATTTAATCTTTTTTAGTCTAAAGTTTGAAGTAGTTACAAAAAAAGAATTAACCCAATTTAAATCCTTCATCCCTATTCTCACAAGCTTTCTTTAACCTCTAAAAGAGGAAAACAATTGTATTTGTGAGAATGCACCAAGCAACTCCATGAAAAGACAGTGATTTTATTTGATTTTTATAGTGGCAATATTATTTCTACTTTTCGTAGAAAATATATAATGGGCAATTAAGGAATTGATATTCAAGCATCAATAGGAGTTAGAAGCAAATAACTAAGCACATGTCTTTTAGGCAAGAAATCCAGAGTTCACAGATACTCCTCAAACAGAAGGCAAATAATATATAGATATTTAAGAATAGTCATAATTAGTAGCCTCTATATTTATCTGCTTCTGGCAAGATTTTGTCACTCACGGATAATAATCCGTATGATAAATATGTTCCTTCTATCTCATGAGGAAACAGTGTATATGTAGTTCAACTAGGTTAAAACAATCAAAACCATTTGCATCAGTCATACTGAAAAAGGTAGGTCTAGTAGTCAGGATCCCCACATCATTTATACAACCAGTGCCTGAAAGAGCCAGCACTGAGAAGCTGACATAAAAGCATGGGAAGCTGTAGAGTTACATAGGGTTTTACATATCTGTCAGCTAAAATTGAAATACCAAGCCTAGTGTTTGGAGAAGTTACATAGATTTGTGATCCTCCTGGGAAGACTCTATATCCATAAACCAGTGAAGAGATTATAAAGAGGCACAACTGCATATTTCCAAACAAACTCTCTGATTGTTCTTTCTACTTAATGCTAGACCAAGTTCATGGCAGCTGAGTCTGGAAGGGGAAAAAAAACAATCCTAGGAATCAAGCTATTGGGCTCTAGCCCTGGACCTACAACTAATTAGTGTTATGACCTTAGGGAAGTCAAATATTTTTTGCTCCTTGGTCCCTACATGTATGAAGTAGGGATAATTACAGTTTATTTCCTTGCTACACAGAGTTGTAAGGATCAAGTGACACATAAATATGACTATATTTTGAAAGGCATATAGAATGGCATGGCATTATTCTGGAAAACATAGTTGCTTTAAACATCAAGGAAGCAAAACTTAGCTTTTTCCACTGATAATCCAAAGATGAATTTTAAATTCAAAGAACAAGGTCAACACTTTATTTCCTATGCAATATTATTTAACAAATAATATTGTTACTCAATTGGTTCTTCTGGGAAGGTAGTACTCATATCAGTCTCTTTCTATTGACACACTCATACCAGAAGGCACCTTTGAAATTATAAGGAGTTTTATTAGGGGAAGAGATGCCTGAGGCAGACATGGGATGGAAATCTGGCCTCAGAACTAGTCAGTTCCTTTAAAATAAACCAATGTTTTAACTCCTTCATGAGGCTTTGTGGAAGGGAAGACAAATATATTAGAGATACCCACTTAAAAGACAGGTGGAACTAATCTTTCACGATACATATAAAGCCCAGTGGTGAGTTAACACACAATCAGTAACAATTTTTCCTCCTGATTTGTCTATGGGTTATCTTTCCTTTATTTGGATTTTCTACTTTTTCCTAGGTATTTTCTTCTGTGCCCAGAGCTACTTTCTAATGAATTGGGATCATGCTGTCATCCATTCTAGTGATAATTTTCTTGGCCAAATTTGTGGCATAGACTAACCAGAACATCAGGAAAACACATTGTGGAAAGGGACTTTAAACTAACCAGAGACACCCATAAGTACATAGTGGCATGAAAAAAAAAGTTTTTTTTTCTATAAAATTCCCAATAAAGTCAAATAATCCTTCCTTTAGATTTCTAGTGACAGAGAACTCACCAAGATATTTTTCTTCTTTCACCAAAGGTTGAAATTCTAATTTTGGGTAAATCTAATTATTAGAATTTAAAAAAAAATCTCCCTTTAACATCCCCTTTGTGCCCCACTTCTACTTTCCATGGCCAAGAAAAACCAGAAGAATCTCTTTTCTACATAATAGATATTTAAATTTTTGAAGATGGCTTTTGTTTCTCCTCTATCACCAATCTTATCCATACTACCTAAACTTCTTTCAAGTCATTCTTTGGTAGCAGTCTCCTTTTGAGTCTCCCCCTACCCCCCGCACCCACACCCCCCCCACACACACACACCATTATAGTTACCCTCCTCTGAAGGTACTCTAGCTTCTTAATACTTTTCAAAATGTGTAGGTGGAACAGTGAATAGAGTACCAGTGGGCAAGTCACTTAACCCCAATTGCCATGCATTCCCCCCTCCAAAAAGCAAAAAAACAAAACAGAACAAACAAACAAAAAAACAAATGTGCTGACCAAAACTAGACACACAACAGATGTGAACTAGTTAAGAAAGAACATAGAAGAACCTATCATCAATTCTATACCTTCACATCTTAGGTCTGTAGCAACCTGTGATTCAACACAAGTTGAATCATGAAGGATTTATGCCGACCAATGTCAGTGTTAGGCATCACTGAGGAGATAACATAAGCATGGTAACTATTATTCTTGTCTGTCATCATTGTTTGGAACAACTGATATAAAAAATCAAGGCATTATAGTGACAATGAACAAATATCAATTATTTTCCCACTATATCTGTTACAAGCCTAGCATAACAGACCAACTAAAGAAAATGAAGAAGCATTAAGTATGCCACTTCCCCTACTAACTATGACTGCAGTTTCTGATGTAGATTTTAAAATTATATACCTATGAGTTTTCTGTAAACTCTGAGATACACTGAAATTTGCTGAAAAATATCTGAAGATTAAAAAGTCTTGCCATTTTAAGAAGGGACAACAAGGATAAATTATGGTTTGAAAGAAGGCAAAATATCCTTAGGTAATAAGGATACAATTGAACTAGAAAGTTGGGGGGAGAACTTTTTCTTTAATTTACAAAAGGACAATAAAAAGTCTTTCCTTTTTATAGGAGGCTTTAGGGTAGGGTAGGGAAGGGCAGGAATTATTAGTATTTCACTTTTGTTAGCAGTATTTGTATTTACAAAGAATTATTAATTCTAAAAACATTAATATTCTTGTTTATATCCTGTTGTAGACATTATGCACAGTAGAGCAAAGTGAACTGTTTGGCATACAATGAAATTTTCATTATATTGTGCCTTCATTTAACATTTTTTTGCCTGTATCAGTCTTAATTTTTAGACATTTAGATAAATGCCAAAAAGCAATTTTCTTTCTTAATATATGATTTCAAAACTTGGTACACCGTGGGAAACATTATAGAAAAGTTTTGTTGTAATGTCAGAAACATTTTTGTGACTACATTAAGATTTATACAATATTTTTTATGTTATACATAATATCTTGTTTACAATAAATAATTTCCTTTAATACAAGAAAAGAAAACTAAAATTGCAAGAATATATTTTTAAAATTAGAAAACTATAGATAGAACTAGTATAACTCTTACAAAGAGGTGTTTATTAATTCCAGTTACTCCCTATCAACTCCAGGATCAAATATAAAATTCTGTCTGACATCCAAAGTCTTTTTCAAACTGGTTCTTGGCCCCTACCTTCCCAGTCTTCCTATACTTTACTCTCCCCCATGTACTCTGATATTCAGTGACACTGGCCTCCTTACTGTTCCTTGCACAAGACACTCATTTTACATATTCCAAGAATTTTCACTAGCTCCCTGCACTTCTACCCAACATGTCTCTGCCTCCTGGCTCCCTTCAAGTCTCAGCTAAAATTCTATTTTTTAGAAAAAGCCTTTATTGATCCATCATAATGCTAATGCATTGCTTCTGTTGATTATTTCCAATTTATTCTGTGTATGTCTTGTTTGTACATAATTGTTTTTATGTTGTCTCCTTCATTAGACTGTAAGCTCCTTGAGAGCAGAAACTGACTTTTTTTTGTACCCTTAGCACTGAGCACTGTGCCTGCCACATAGCAGATGTTCAATAAAAGCCTATTGATTGACTAATTAAAAGAAAAATTACTCTCAATGAGTCACCTGTAAAAAGATTTTTCAACCTGACTGAAGACATTTCCATGAGATACTGGCTTTCTCACAGACTAACTTCCACCTTTAATAAGTTGTTGAACTCAGAGAAAAGGAACTAGAAGGAAGAATGTTACTTTTTCATTCATTAACAGAGTTCTTTTGTAGCCATAATTGCTAAGGCAGGAAAAGTTCACTTTCATTATTTCAAATAGCTCTTTCCCTGGATCACCATGCAACATTAAAAACCACCATTAATTTCCCATTAGTAAGCTTTAATTAAAATGAATATGTATCATTGCTTACAGCAATTGCATCTGTAAGAAATGCATAAATAAATATGAATCTTGACTAGAATACTCCAAATGACAATTTCCAGCCAAATCAGCATTTTGATATAATTTCAAAGATTTTTTTTCCCCATGACAGCTTTTAGAATTTTCCCAGTCTCCTAAAATAGCTAGAATTTTATGAAAATACTTACAATAAAAAGTTACCAAGCTGGCTAAAATCTATTTTATTGATCAGAGAAAGTAGCATTCTAAAACATGAGTAATGACCTCATGTGTTTTGGCCCATTGGGTACTGTTGTGTATTTTTAGTTCAGGGCTTCTGAACAACAGCTCTAAGAGTGAATGGATTTTTTACTATTTTAAAGAATTGGGCCATTGCAGGATCCTCTAGCTAATAAGTACCATTTTATTTAAATCAGTAAAAATATTTCTCAAAGTTATAGTTTAACCTTTCAAAGAACAGGAAATATATAATTTGGGGAATGTTTCCTTGTATACAGTTCTTTAAGTTTTTTCCTTGTTCACCTCCACTAGACAGTATAAAAGAAAGTCAATGAATTGGAAGATTAGGATTTGTAAAGTGCAACAGAAGCTAACTGACCTTTGAGTGTGGTCATAACAAACTATCTTAATTATCTATAACTATCAGTCACACCTTATGGAAAATGTTAAGGTAGGTCAGCTGCTAGGTTACTTCATTTAGTCAATTTTCCTGAAAATGTGTGAGCAACATAAGAAATTAAGTCTATCAACAGCTGTACCTCCCAGAAGATAATAAATTCTTTTGTCATGCTCTGAGGCTTCTAAGAAAAAGGTTATATGAATGTTTAGCAAGAGGACTAAACTATTAGCATTGCCATTCCTTTGAGATAAGCTATAACTGTATAGCCATGACATGATATGACAATTATAGCTTTTCATCTCTACCTCCACCTTCCTGGTGCCCTTTCTATATGAGTTGAGAGATGGTGCAACTTTGATATTTAAAAACCTTTTACTTTTCCTTCTTATTCAACGGGAGAAACTATACACCCCTTTTCATTTGGAAAAGTTTATTTAAGTACAACAATGATTAAAAGAACTACTGAAGTGCACAAAACTTTGTAAAAGATTCTTTATAGAAAGCCACCTTCTAAGAATAATAATTCTATTTCATTTCATTATTTTGTAAAGTGCTTTAATCATTGCTATACATCTAAAAAGAATCTGATATGGAATACTAAAGGTGATTGAAGAAAAGCATTTTGAAAAACTGTCTAAATTTTACAAAAAGTTGTCATAACTTTTAAAATAGCTGCTATTGTAGTTTCAGTTATCACTAAATGTTTGCATTACTCATTCAAAGGAAAACACTAGATGCTTCATATTGAACTTGGTGCTACATAAACATAAAAAATAATTCAAAGAAATAAATCATTACATCATTTTAAATCCATTGGAAATAAGACTTTTACATGATATTTAAAAATATTATTAGACATTCAAATTGTAGAGGTATCAAAATTCGAGTTCTCTTATGTTACTGTGTTGTCTAAATAGTTTTTTTTTTTTATAAAACTCTGTGACTTCTGGAAAGAAATATTTCTTAATCACTTTATGTTAGCCTCTACATAAGCCCTTTCATACTGGGAAACCTAGGAGAGGACCAGGCTGATCACATTCTTAATTTCAAGCAGTGGTGTTCAATGAAAGGATTCAGAAAACTCAGATAACTCTTCAGCTAAAAGTTACTTCCACATGGCCTTTCTCTATTCAGTTACCATATTTGAAGTTCTTTATACCACAAGACATTATGAGGAATGAGAGTTTTAACAGAACATTGATGTAATGAAGTACAGAACCATGTCTCCTACCTAGACATACTTTCTAAGAAGTTTTCTATTTTTACTCATGGCACAGTTACGCAGACCTGAACTATCCATTCAGTAGGAAGATTTGAGAAGTTTCAGAGTACTAAAGTCTTTATTCATTCCTTTCTTCTATATGGAAGTCAGCATATTATAAAATGTGTAAAGACTTCTAAAAAACTTTTAAAAAGAAAATTACCCAATATAATCACTTTGCATATATCCAAATCTATGAAATAACTGGACTCTTTCACCTAACAAGTTCAGGTTAGTATTCCCATTTTAAAACTTAAGTGATCAGTATATAAGAAGATTGTTATCTGATCTGCTTCATGTTAACAGAGTAAAACCACCAACTAGATGCCAAAAAGCATTACCACACATACAGGCACTGCCTTTCTCTTCAGAGGTTTTTAATCAATTTAGAAATCAAGGATGGTGACAGAGAACCTGATGAACTAAAGAAGTGATCCTGACTCCACATAACATACACTTTTATGGTAGTCATTTACATCAACCTGAGGGAAAAAGGAGTATCACACTAAGAACTCAAGATCCACATGCAAAGACAACTAACTGTGTATCTGCCAGGCACTTTCCTTTTGAATCTAGTGTTGTCAAGTAAGAATACTCAAAACCTGAGCGCTTCTGATGGATGGTCAATCACATCTAACTAGAAATAGAAATTTTCTGGACGAACAAAAGGAATTCAATTGCCCGTGTAGCACTCCCAAATCAAGCTCTACATTAAAAATATATTTAAAAGCTTCTCAATGGAGCCCCTCCCACTCACCAAAGCATTATCAGTTAAAAAAAAAAAAAAAGGTGGAGGAGACTGTAGCAAGTGAAAAAGCTAGAAGAGGAGAGTGAGGAAGGGTGGGGTAATCAATACCACTTTTCCCGTTCTCTATTCTTTTCCCAAGGTAAAAACTTCAAATAAAAAAAAAAAATCATCAGACTCTGCAAGTGTCCAAAGTACCTAACAAAGTGTGACTTAGACAATATCACCACAAACTATAACAGTGTAAAATCGAAAGTGGGTAGTGGTGTAATATTGGCAACAAGCCTTTCTCTTTCCCTCCACCCCTGATACAGTACCTCCAGATTTGTCCGAGCTGCAAGATGTGGATGAGTGACTGCAGGAGCCAGATGCAGAATGAACAGGACGCAGATCTGTTCTTGCCGCTGGCCCGGGTGGCACTGCTGCTGTTGCTGCTGTTGGTGGTGGTATAGCTCTTGCTGGCATTTGAAGCTTGCCTTTGCGGTGTTGAAGGACGAGCATCTCCTTCTCCAACTGCAGACCCACCGCTGACCACCGTCTTGCAGTCGGCTGCAGGCTGTGGGCAGCTAGAGGAAGAGGGACCAGCGGCAGCTGCAGCCGCTGAGGTACTCGTGGAGCTGTCCTCGGTACTGAAATCGTGCACGAACCAGCGGAAGCTGAACACCTGCACAGAGAGCGAACCCAGCACCACGAAGAAGAGAGTGAGTCCAAACCACCAGCGCTGGCCCCTCAGGTAGTAGTCCACGGCCAGCCAGATGTCTGTACCCACATCCGCGAAGTACACAGCCACAGCGGCCAGGATCCAGAGGCAGTCCCATAGCGAATAGCGTTGCTGCTCCCTGCCTAGACGCAGGCACAGCGAGGAGGAGCCCCCCCCACCGCCGCCGCCAGAGACCCCCGAGCCGCCGCCCGAGCTACTGCTGCCGCCGCCGCAGCAGCAGCACCGGGAGCAGCCGCTACCACCACCGTCCGTACAGCAGCCGCCCCCGGCCGCCTCCTCGTCCTCAGCTCCAGACCCCGACGGCAAACCCGGAGCCAATCCTTGCACCGAGCCCGAGTGGTCCGAATTCTGCAGCGGGGTGAACGCCACGTCGCTGCCCTTCTTCATTTTCAGCCTCCCGTCTGACTTAGCGGCCATGATGCCTTAAAACCAGAGAAAAACCCTCCTTTATCTGACACCTTTTCCCCCTGCTGTCTCCTCCTCCAGCCACCTCCTTTTTCTCTCTTCTCTTTCCCCTCCTTCCTTCCCCTCCCTTTCCTTCTTTACTCCCTCCCTCCGCCTTTTCCTCTGCTACTGCTGCTGCTGCTGCTGCTCCACTCCCTGATTTCCTAGCTGACTGGCTGGCTGGGTAGGTAGGATCTGGGCTGGGGCTAGCAGCTCCCCTTCCGCCAGCTGGAGCGCCGCCTGGCTGCCTACAGCAAGCCAACCTTCCTATCCCTCCCTTTCCAGTCCCCTTCTTCTTTTTCTTCTTCTTCTCCCTCTTTTCCCGGTTGCTGCTGCTGTCCGAGCCGCCGCCGCCGCCAGCAGCAGCAGCAGCCGCGGCGGCGGTCCTCGGACCTGTACATTCCTCCCCTCTCTCTCCCTCCCTCTTTCTCTCCTCCACCAGCTGACTCCGAGTGAGAGGATGACCTCATCCCTTCTCTCCCAGCTGCTGCCGCTCCCAGCCCTGTACGAAAGGGGGAGGGGGAAGGAGGGCCCCCCAGAGCAGAAGGAGGAGGAAAAAAGGGTGGAGAAGTGGGACCTTCCTCATCCCAGAGAGGCTAAGGTGTGTAGGGCCAACACTGTCTATTCCCTCTTGTTTGTAGAGATCTTGGAAGAGGTTGGTAGATTTGCTAGAAACAGGGGAAGGGGAGAAGAAAGAGGTGAAGGGAGGGGTCCCCTGCATCAAACCCGAGAGAGGAAAAGAGAATTGTGGAAGAGCAGCTTGTGCATTTGTGGGCGAGGGAAGAAAGTCCTATCTCTTTTGTATTCATCACTAGGCTCTTGGTACCTGGAAAGCGGGTTGCAGGTAGCGTTTTGAACCATACTAGGGATGGGAGAGAGATTTTGACCTGGCGGAGTATAGTGAAGGATCTCTAGTCGCGAGCAGGTCACTGTGTGTTTCTGTACTGTGTGTTAGCGTGCGCGCGCGTGTATGTGTATATATGTATGCATGTGTGTGTTCCGTTCCTGGGGTGAGCAGGTGGATAAGGACCTTTCCTGTTGCCGGGAATCGCTGCTCTTGCATAAGGCAAAATCCGAGAGCCTGGACAGGATCAGAAGTAGGGGAGGGGAGGAGAAAGGCGGGACAAGGTCCCCTAGAAGGGGATCTTGGGGGTGGAACTCGAGCTATTCCTTTGAGGGTAGGAGAACTGTTTGCTCTCAGAGGTTTTTCAAGAACAGAGAACTGGTATCAGGGGTTAAATGCGGGTTTGGGTGTTTAGTAGGGAAGGGGTGGTAGGGGTCCGAGAGCAGAGAGCTCCAAAGAAAAGCATGATCGATCTCGGTACACTACCTCTTCTCTTTTAGGCTGAAGCCACTCGACTGAAGCACTGTACCCCAGTGGCTATTTCATGCCTCTTACTACAGCTGCCCTGCCCGGGAACTGCTCTGGGTGACTGGCCCGAGCGACAGGGTTTTACACTTTGTCTCAGCAGGTGGTGAAGCGCTGCAGGTCTGGCAGCTAGTAGAAGATCAGACTGGTAGGGCAGGACTCTGAGCCTGTAGGAGGGCTTCCCTTAGAACCAGAACATCTGGAAGTGGTTAAATTGAAAGAGCTTCAACCACCTTCTCCACCCATTTAATTTTTTTTTTCTCTTAAAGAGACAGAAGCCGTGGAATAAGTAAATGTTCCTATCACTTCAAAAAGGACTCAACCCTGGATCAGTTTAAGTCACTGTCACAGGAAAACGACAACAATAACAATGATAATAACTCTAGAGTACGAAATATTCTAAAAGGTCCAGTAAAGAAATATGCCCCACCATCACCTTTCCCGAAAGTAAACTTACTTATTGGTTTGCATCATTTAACTTTTGCAAATGTGTAGGGAGTATAATTTTTATTGTCATGAAGTGACTCAGATTGCAAAGAGCAGAAATGGAAGTGAGGTGACACGATTTTCAAGAGAGAGCATTAGTTATATTCATTTCCTTCTAGAGGAAAAAAGCACGACATTTTCCCTGTAACTACTTTCCCACCAACTTTTGCACTAGTCATCAAAGCAGTCTCAAGTGGCACTGGAAATAGCAGAGTTAATTTGTGACTTGAATAAGAGGATCATTTAAGTTCCTTAGGAATGACCATTTTTTTTTTCTACTTATAGAAAGAGCCACCTAAACCACATTATGCCAAAGATGTATCAACTTGCTTGGATAGTTGGAATGGAATCAGTTCCATTCACTGAACACAAACTGTCATTCACTCTCAGGCTGACATGCTCATGACCTTGCTTTTTAACCTTCCTTTGATTCCTCACCTATTCTTTTTAATGGAACTATTTGGAGAAATATCTGAGATTATATTCTACAGGCACAAAACCAAATTAAATTAATATGCCCAATACAATACAAGCAAAAGAACCTAATGATGAATATGGTGAGCAAAGAACAATTCTGAAGGAAGCTAAATATTGTTAACCACTTGAAAATGTCAGACAAAAAAAAAAAAACTTCATCTTTAATATTGAGCCCTGATAGCATAGCAGAGTTCTTTGATGGAAAACACAGATGGAAAAGAAAATTTCCCCTTCTTTGCTGCACCTCCCCCATCAAGTTCAAATCTAAAGAGTCTTGCTCAAATTGTTCCTACTAGGCTTAACTACTGCAAAGGCACTTAGGGAAAGAAATTATCTCTTAGGTTACTGACTCCCAAGTGACAGAGTATATTCAAAGACAAAGCAAATGACCTGTATTGTGCTAGGTGCAAATAGGAATCCACAATAGACTACTGAGGACCTAGTGCTTCTTTTGGAAGAATATTTTGTTCTAGATGAGGTTCTCAAATACTTATGCCATACACACGGAGGAACTGCACTTCTTTGTCAGAACCATAATTCATGTAGCCCAGTTTTCTTTTGCCAACAGTGGCCCCAAGGGATGCCCCATGGGATGGCATGGTTTTTATCCCTGATTTCAGTGTTAAAGATAAGGCATATTGCAGCTTCTCTTGGTATCAGTTCATGAACTTGTTTGAATCTTTTGAAACCTATTTCTTCTGTCTGTGCAACTTTTGGAGGGCAATTTTTCCATAAATGGATCAATCACTTCATAAGAATTGTATTTCTCCACCCTTGTCATGGAATGAAGTGTAGAGGTCCCTATTACTGTGGTAATTAGCTTATAGGTAGAAGGTTAAAAGGATATAATGAGAAGAAATCTCAGTCTTATGACTTCACAAAAGAAGTCCACTATGGGGCTGAGGGCCAGAGAAGACTTGGAAGTATTGCACAAAATATAATAAACCCAGGAACAAGATTTTAGAGGAGATAGAGGATTACACAAGACCATAGAGTAGTGACAATACAAACCTGCCTCAAGCTAGAAGTTGGAGTAACTTAATTTAACATCCAAACAAGGGTGTGCTGAGCTTGTTGTTGAGTTTTCGATGTGAGCATTTACACCTTAGACATTGGCAAATGCTACAAATTAGGACTTATTCTTTTTATATTCTATACTTAGAAAACATATTGAGAAAATGTTGACAATGTGGACTGAATTTAAAAGTTTATTAAGCATGCCCCCATCCTACCACCACACACAGACCGGTCCTTAAATATTTACCAGCACACCTCTTCCTCCAACATAAGTGAAGGAAAGGAGTATGGGTGAGTGTCCCATAAACTGTGCTAGTCAAACAAATCTATGATGGAGTTTAGAATAAAATAATCTCTCCCCTACAAACTTGTACATTTCTATGCTTTTCTATTTTTTTTTCTTTCCCCTATGTTGCCTAGTAAAAGTGTGGTTATTTTTAAAGAAAAGTTACATTTTCCGAGATAGCATGTATGTCACTCACCAATATCACCACTGAAGCACAAGAAAAGAAAGGGAGTATATTCGAGCTTCCCATTCGTATTTGTATCAAGCAAGCCATAAAACCTGACATTCTTTACCAAAAAAGGTAAAAACTCCATGGACTAATACCTAACTTGTACTTACTCAGCACTCTCTTACTCTACCTCCCAGCAGCAAAACTACACAAGTGGACCTAACCTAGGGGCTTACATAGAATGAAACTCCACACCTTAATCCCACCCCCCACTCCAGTGCTTTGGAGATCCAAACTCCAAATTGCAGAAATTTGCTGAGCCTCTGATAGCCAGCACCACAGAAGCATTCTATATTGCAACAGAGCTCAGCAGGAGAGCAGCGGAACAGAGGGAATGGGGCAGGACACGTATTTGGGCTCGTAATAGGGCTCAACTATATGCCACTGAGATCCAAACTCCAAACTACAGAAATTCACTTAGGCTTCAATAGCAGCAGCATGACAGCATTCTCTACTGCTGAGCTAGAGAACTAAGGAACAGTGAGAATGAGATAGGATACCATGTGTGGGGCACTATAAGGCAACCCAATAAGACTGAGGGAAAGAACCCATCATTCAACTGGAGTCGGTTCTGTTCCCTCACCCCAAAAGTCAGTTGGGGCAAAGACTGAGGCTGGTGAATCATGAATTGCCTAGTGTGGGAGATGGTTGAGATTCTTTGAGATTCCGACCCCAGAGAGACAACAAGGAGAGGAGAGGAAGTCAGAAGGTAAGAGAGGAAAACAAGACAGAAATTACCAAAGATCTTAGGAGGAAGAAAACTCAAAGGCCTTTAAGATAAATAGATGAACCAACAGGGAAGAAACTAATAGCAGAAGGAAAGATAGCCTCTAGATCTGGTAAACAAGTTCAGGCATCTAGGAATAAATATCGTAAACAAAGGAACATAATTCAGCACCAGATAAGGCTCCTGTAGATTTTGAAAACATGAAACCAAAAGGCATTATTCTTGAATTGTTTAAAGAAATGAGATCTGTTAGTGCATAAACTATGACCTGAACAGCAGAAATAATTGGCAAAATATTTTAAAAATCTATGGTGGCAAATCTCAGCAAAGAAACAAAAGAGAACACATGATTGAGAAAGCAAATACAGAGAGATGAAGGCCAATCTAGAAGAAGAGAAGCAAAAAACAATAACATTTTAAAACACATAGACTTCCTACAAGAAAAGCATATTGATCTCAAAGACAGAACATGTAGAGATATCTTAAGAAGTATAAGTGGTCCAAAAGAACATAATAAGTCTAAAAATCCTGAAACAAGAATAAAAGAAACAGTACAAGGAAACTGCTCAGAATTTCTGAACACAGAAAATAGTGTCAATAAAATAATCCATAGATTTTCTCCCTCTTCTCCCCCCTGCCAAAAAAAAGGCTGACCTCAGACACTTAACACCCACACACACACAAAAATTAGCCGTGTAACCTTGGGCAAGTTAACTTAACCCCAATTGCCCTCCAAAAGGCAAAAAAAAAAAAGGCTGAACATTCTAAGACACATAGTGGTTAAATTTAACAATTCCATGGAGAAAAATGAATTCTCTAAGCAACTAGGAGAAAGACTTCCAAATACAAAGGAAAGGAAATTCAAATACCACAGACTATTTATTCCTCACCTACCAGAAATTTCAGGAGATATGTTCGAAGAGCAATGGAGCTCAAAATGCAGCCCAAGATGACCTACCCTGCAAATCTGAGCATAACCATAAATGAAAAAAGATAGATGTTCAATAATAAATAAGTATTCAAAGCATTCTTAGAAAGAAAACAAGACTCCAGGAAGAGAATGTTTGCTTTCTCAAAAAACCCACACAACAGAAATTCAAGACAGAGAATAAATGCATCAAGCCAAGGTCAGCAGTATCAAGAGTGGTAGCAAAGAAACCATTTAAGATAATTCTTAAATGTGCAAAAGAAAAAAGGGATGAAGACTGAAGACAGGTGAAGGTAATCATGGAGAAGTGGGCCTAGGCCATCATGGACTGATCCTCTCCATACCCTGCTAATACTTGAATCAGCATTTTGTTTTTGTTTGTTTGGGGGTTATTTTGTGAGTGTAAATTACAGAATGTAAGGAAAGGGCTTAGAGGTGGGGGAAATAGACAGAGGAGAGGGTGTGCTATGTCCTGGTCAACTTAAGGGCTAGTAATAAGGCAAAGGTTACTCTGATGGTCTCTCAGGTAAAAAGCTTTCAGGACAGTAGATGAGAGACCATGAAGAGTAATTGAAGGAGGGAGGAAAGGGAGGACTTGTTGTAGTGGCAGAGGGGAGTATCACTGATAAATGCTCTTGTAAATGAAGAGAGATGTTCTGTGAAGGGAGGTGGGGACTTTTCACTGGGTATTGTCTAGGGGATTTGGTACTTGGAAAGAACAGTTGTCCTGACTCAGGAGGGCAGGAATCAGAGCTACCCTGGGAAAACTGGTGGATGAGGAAGTTGACATGGGTGAGGGTGTAGATTTTGAAGAAAATGGGGAAGAATTGGTGACCAAAGGGCAAAGGCCAAGTGGTGGGCTGCAAAATTGGGGCATGGGTCCTGCCATGGGTGTATGTCCTCTCTATCACCCTGCAGGAATCAGTATATTTCTAAAACTGAGACAAAAGGTAAAAGGGGAAACTGAGGGCAAGTTCTCCAGGGTAATGACAGAAACTGCTTAGAAACCCAGAATAGATGCATTCAAAGTTTTGATTCTACAAGAAATGTAGAGAATAGAGAGGCACTAGATCAGTGGTGGGGAACCTGTGGCTCAAGGCTACATGTAGCCCTCTAGGTCCTCAAGGGCAGTCCTTTGACTGAATCCATACTTCATAGTACAAATCCCCTTATCCTTCATAAAAGGCCTCAAGGCCATAGGTTCCCCACCCCTGGACTAGATAAATATAGAGACTATGAATCAGGGGATAAGGGTCTAGAGTAGATAAAAAGGGAGGATAGACAATGAAGAGAGTAAGGAAAATAAATCCTCTCTAGAAAGGCAGAGGTAAAAAAAGTGAAATTTAATAAAAATACAGTTGAAGGAAAGGAGGAAAAGGAGCATTCTATTTGACTGAGAGAACAAAAAGGGGTAGAGGTATGAATAACCAGATAAAAACAGGAAAGAAAAAGGAACTAATTTGTAAAATTCCAAAGGCAAATGGGCAATAAATGTGAGGGAAGCTCCAATTAATAAATGATCAAAAGGTATAAATAGGCAGTTTTTATGAGAAGAGATCCAATCAATAAATAGCCATATAAAATGCTCTAAACTACTAATAATTAGAGAGACACAAATTAAAACAACACTAAAATGCATATTAAAAAATCATCTCATACCCATTAAATTGGCTAATATGACTAAAAAGGAAAATTACAAATGCTGAAGGAGTTATGGGAAAACAGGTACACTAATGCATTGGTTTTTTAATTTATTTTTAGTTTTCAACATTCATTTCTGCAAGATTTTGAGTTACAAATTTTCTCCCTGTCTTTCTCCTAACCCCCACCCCATGACAGCAAGCCTACTGAATACCCCTACCCCCAATCTGCTTTCTCTTATATCCTCCCCCATCTCCCCTCTAACTTCCTAGTGGCTCAAAATGGATTTCTATACCCCAGTGCCTGAATATCTTATTTCCCAGTTGCATGTATAAAAAAAAAGAAATTTTTTTTCCAGTTTGTTTCTTTCCTTTCTTTTTTAAAATTTCTGATCATTTTTAATTTTTTAATTTTTATTTTTATCTATTTTTTATTTACTTTACATCATTCATTTCCACAAGATTTTGAGTTACAAATTTTCTCCCCATTTCCCCCCTACCAACCACCCCAAAACAGCAATCCCACTGAATATCCCCTCCCCCAGTAAGCTCTCTCCCATATCTTCCCCCATACCCCCTCCAACTTTTTCCAGTAGGGCATGGTGGATCCCTATGCCCCAATGCCTGTATATCTTACTTCCAAGTTACATGTAAAATAATAGTAATAATAGTATGTATATATATATGTATACAGACATTTTTTTAAACATTTCATATTAAAACTTTGAATTCCAGATTCTTTCCCTTCCTCCCTTGTCACCCACCCTTACTGGGAAGATAAGCAATTCAATATAGGTTGTACATGTGTAGCTAAACAAAGTATTTCCATAATGGATATATTGTGAAAGACTGACTATATTTCCCTCCATCCTATCCCACCCCCCACTTGTTCTATTCTCTACTTTGATACTGTCCCTTTTCAAAAGTGTACTTCCAACTTTCCTCACCCACAGCCTGCCCTCCCTTCAATCATCCCCTCTCTCATCTCCTTCCCCCCTAGAGTCCCGTAGGGTGAGATAACCTATTTAGTGTGTATGTAATTCCCTCCCTAAGCCAAATTCAATGATAATAAGGTTGACCCATTTCCTTTTGCCTTCCTGTTCTTCCCCTCCTTTGTAACCATTTTCCCTTGCCTCTTCTATATGAGATAGTTTACCCCATTCTCTCTCCCCATCTCCTCTCATTATATTCATCTCTCACCTCTTAATTGCACCTTTTAAGTATCATCCCTTCCTATTCAATTGGTCCTGTGCCCTCTGTCTATGTATACCTGTATACATATATACACACACTCACATATGTATTCATAAGCACATATACCCTCCTATATAGACATACATACGTATGTATACATGTATACATATATATATGCATACACACATTTCTATTCCCTTCAACTATTCTCATATTGAGAGAAGTTTCATAAGTTACAATTATCATTTTTCCATGTAGGAATGTAAATAGATCAACTTTGATAAATTCCTTATGATTTCTTTTCCCTGTTTACCTTCACATGATTCTCTTGCTTCTTGTATCTGAATGTCAAATTTTCTCTTCAACTCTGGTTTTTTCATCAAGAATGCTTGAAAGTCCTCTATTCCATAGAATGACCATATTTGCCCCTGAAACATAACTCAGTTTTGCTGGGTAGGTGATTCTTGGTTTTAATCCCAGCTCCTTTGACCTCCGGAATATCATATTCCAAACCCTTCGATCCCCCAGTTTAGAAGCTGCCAGATCCTGTGTTATCCTGATTGTGTTTCCACAATATTCACATTGTTTATTCCTGGCTGCTTATAATATTTTCTCCTTGAACTGGGAATTCCAGAACCTGGCAATAACATTCCTAGGAGTTTTTGTGGGGAGATCTTTTTTCAGGAGGTGATCAGTGGATTCTTTCAACCTCTCTTTTGCCCTCTGGTTCTAAAACATCAGGGTAATTTTCCTTGAGAATTTCTTGAAGGATGATTGCTAGGTTCTTTTTTTGATCATGGCTTTCAGGTAGACCAATAAGGTCAGTGGTTTTTCCAATGAGATATTTCATATTGCCTTTATTTTTTCATTTTTTTGGATCTGCTTAATAGTATCTTGATTGCTCATAAAGTCCAATGCTTCCATTTGCTTCATTCTAATTCTGAAGGAATGACTCTCTTCAGTGAGCTTTTGAGATTCTTTTTCCATATGGTAAATTCAGCTTTTTAAGGCATTCTTCTCCTCATTGCCTTTTTGAGCCTCTTTTGCCATTTGAGTTAGTCTGTTCTTCAAGGTGTTATTTTCTTCAGTCAGGTTGTTGACTCTCATTTCATAATTTTCTTGCATCATTCCCATTTCTCTTCCCAATTTTTCCTCCACTTCTCTTATTTGGTTTTCAAAATCCTTCTTAAGCTCCTCTATTGCCTTTAAGAAGCTCATATTTTTCTTGGAAAATTTTGGTGCAGGAGTTCTGACTTTGTTGTCTTCCTCCTGTTCCATCTTTGATCATTGCTGTCCCCAAAAAAGGAATTCAAAATCAGACCACAGTGCTTGCTTTGCTTGCTCATGTTGCCAATCAATTACTTGACTTTTGAGCTTTTTGCCACAGTAGAACTCTGCTACCAGAGAGGGAAGTTTTGTGCCAAATCACTGGGGTTTTCTCAGCTGCCATAGCTATTATTTGGCTGCCCTCTCTGATGCCTCCACATGCTCTGGCAAACTGGTCAGGCACCCCAGGATCTCCACCCTAGACAGTGATCCAGATCTAAGCAGGTTAAAGCAAGAGTGATAACCCCTCAGAATGCTTACTTGGTCCCCCTACAATCTGCAAGCCTGGAGCTCTGAAGTAGCCACATGGCAGCTGCACAGCCACCACGCCTCAGCCACTTCTCCTTCCAGGGGGAAAAAGGCCAGACCACACTTCTGGACTCCCAGTTCCCAAAGTCCACATTGCACTGACCTCTCACTTTGTCCTTAGCATCTATGGGTTGATAATTCTGTAAATCACTATAGCTGCTGTTGATATGAAGTCCCTTCAGCTGGTAGCTTGTTGTGGCCACCATGACACTGAAACCTCCAGCTCATGCCAGGCTGGGCTTGGCTCCCAGAGCACTGTGCTGGCCTCTTCCTGCCAGACTGCTAGACTGTCTTCAGGGGAAGTTAGCTCCTCTCTGTTATTTTGTGGGATCTGTAGCTCCTAAGTTGTTTAGAGTCATTTTTACATGAATTGGAGGAGGTGGAAGTGGGAGCCATGTGGAAGTCCTATTTCTATTCCACTATCTTTACTCCACCCCAGTAATTTTTTTTAAAAATTTGTTTTTAAAACTTTGATTTCCAGATTCTTTTCTTTCTGCCCTCTTCGCCCACCTCCACTGGGAAGATAAGGAATTAAATATAGGTTGTACATGTGTAGGTATGCAAAACATTTCCATAATAGTTATATTGTGCAAGACTAATTATATTTCCCTCCATCTTATACCTCCCCCATTTTCTTCTGTGACCCTGTCCTTTTCAAAAGTGTGTGCTTCTTACTAACTCTCCCTTAATCTGCCCTCCTTTCTCTCATCCCCCCTCTTATCCCCTCCCCCCTACTTTCCTGTATGGTAAGATACCCAAATGAGTGTGTATGCTATTCCCTCCTTAAGTGAAATTCAATGAGAGTAAGGTTGACCCATTCCTTTTCACCTTCCTGCTTTCCCCCTCCTTTGTAACAGTTTTTTCTTGCCTCCTTTACATGAGATAATTTGCCCTATTCTATCTCTCCTTTTCTCCTCTCATCATATTCCTCTCTCACTTCTTAATTTTATTTTTTAGATATCATCCCTTTCTATTCAACTGATCCTATGTCCTCTGTCTATATGTATGCACATATACACACACTCATATATTTATACACACATACATCCTCCTAAACATACATGTATGTATGTATACATATATATACATGTATATATATATACATACACATATATATTCCTTCAACTATCCTTATACTGAGAAAAGTCTCATGAGTTACAATTGTAATTTAGGAATGTAAATAGTTCAACTTTAATTAAAGTTCCTTATGATTTATTTTCCCTGTTTACTTTCTCATGCTTCTCTTGACTCTTGTATTTGAAAGTCAAATTTTCTATTCAGCTCTGTTTTTTTTAAAGCAATCAGGGTTAAGTAACTTGCTCAAGTTTACACAGCCAGTTATTTTTGTGTGGGTGCTGAATATCTGAAGCCAGAACTGATCCCAGGTCTACTGACGCTAGGGCCAGCACTCTTAATCACTGTGCCACCTGGCTGCCACAGCTCTGGGTTTTTCAACAAGAATACTTGAAAGTCCTCTATTTTATTGAATGACCATATTTACCCCTGAAGCATTATACTCAGTTTTTTTGGGTAGGTAATTCTTGGTTTTAATCCTAGTTCCTTTGAACTCCAGGATATCATATTCCAAGCCCTTTGATCCCATAACGTTGAAGCTGCTTTTGTGTTTTGTGTTTATCTGTTTTGTGTTTTGTGTTATCCTGATTGTATTTCCACAATACTCAAATTGTTTCTTCCTGACAGTTTGTAATATTTTCTTTTTGACCTGGTAATTCTGGAAATTAGCTATAATATTCTTAGGAGTTTTCTTTTGGGAATCTTTTTCAAGAGGTGATCAGTGAATTCTTTCCATTTCTATTTTGCCCTCTGGTTCTAGAATATCAGGGCAATTTTGCTTGAGAATTCCTTGAAGGATGATTGCTAGGCTCTTTTTTTGATCATGGCTTTATGGTAGTCCAATAATTTAAAAATATCTCTCCTGTATCTCTTTTCCATGTCAGTGGTTTTTCCATTGAGATATTTCACATTGCCTTCTATATTTTCATTTGTTTGGATATGTTTTATAGTATCTTGATTTCTCATTGTTCTACTCTAGTTTTTAAGCAATTATTCTCTTTAGTGAGTTTTTGAAATTCCTTTTCCATTTAGGCAATTTGACTTTTTAAGGCATTCTTCTCCTCATTGGTTTTTTAGTCCTCTTTTGCCATTTGAGTTAGTCTATTTTTAAGGTGTTTTTTTTTCTTTAGCACGTTTTGGGTCTCCTTTAACAGGCTTTTGACTTGCTTTTCATGACTTTCTTGCATCATTCTCATTTCTCCTTTAAATTTTTCCTCCACTTCTCTTACTTGGTTCTCAAAATCCTTCTTGAGCTCCTCCATGGCCAGTAACCAGATCATATTTTTATTGGAAGCTTTTGATGCAGGAGTTTTGACTTTGTTGACTTCTTCTGGTTCCATGTTTTGATCCTTTTGGTCCCCAATAAAGGATTCTATGGTCTGATTGCACTTCCTCTGCTTGCTTATCTTGCCAGCCAATTACTTGACTTTTGAGCTCTTTGCCACGGCAAAACTCTGCTTCCAGATTGCAGAGAGCTGTCTCAAATTTCTGGGGTTTTCACAGATGTCAGAGCTATGAGGAGGGTGCTCTCTCTACAGACACCCCAAACTCTGGCATACTGGCCACACACCACATGACCACACCCAAGACCAAGATCTAGATGAAAACAGGTCAAAGCAAAAGTAATTACCCTCTGAATGGTGGCTTAGTACCCCTACAATATGCAGACCAGGAGCTCCAGAAGCAGTCATGAGGCAGCAGCTGCAGCCACCCTACATCCCCCACTTCTCTCCCTGGGTCCAGGGCCAGACCATGCTCTTCTGTCACCCAGTTCCAACAGATTTCTCCACTGACCTTTTACTTTCTAGTTAGTGTTTATGGGTTGAGAAGTTTGGAATCCACCACAGCTGCTGGTGATTCACTCTCCTGAAGTCTTCTCCAGTCGGTCTGTGCCATGTGTTGGGGCCACCCTGGATCTGGTTGTGGGAGGTTCATGCTGGACTGTGCTCAGCTCCCAGTTTGGTATGATAGACCCTTCCTGTCAGCCTGCCAGGCTGCCTTCAGTGGGAGATTTGTTTCTCTCCGTCACTTTGTGGGTTCTGTAGCTCTAAAATTTGTTCAGATTCATTTTTAAAGGTATTGGAGGAACCCACAGAGTTCCTGTTTTTACTCTGCCATTTTGGCTCAGTCCCCACTAATGCATTGTTTATGGAATTGTAAACATATCCAACCATTCTGGAAACTGATTTGGAATTAAACCCCAAAAGTGAATAAACTCTGTATATCTTTTGACTCAGAAATGCTGTTTTTAAGTCTATGCCCAAAAGAGATAAAAAAAAGAGTAATGTATCTTTGTTTTGTGGTGGCAAAGGATTGGAATTTAAGAGGATGCCTATCAATTGAGGAATGGCTTTACAAGTTATATATGAATGTGATGGATTACTTTTGTGCTTTAGGAAATTATGGAAAGGACAGTCTCAGAAAAACTTGGAAACACTTGTGTGAACTGATGGAAAGTGAAGTGATTAGAACCAGGAGAACAATTTATACAGTAACAGTAATATTATGAAATTATCAACTTTGAATTTCATCAACACAATGAAAGATCAACTGTAATTTCAAAAGACTTTTGAAGAAACACATTTTCCAACCCAAAATATAAAATGGGTGAACTCAGAGAGCCAACTGAAGTATATATTTTTTTTCTCCTTGTTTCTTTTCCTTTTAGGAGAAGGGAGAGACATGACTAATGCAGAAATTTGTTTTGTGTGACTATACATATTTCTAATGGGTTTTGTTTTTGTTGACCTTTCCAATGGGTAAAGAAGGGGTGAAGGAGAGAATTTGGAACCTAAAATAAAATAAAATAGCATATTAAAAACATATGGAAGGAGAATGCTGGGAATAGATGCCCCTTAAAAATGTAAGCTAACTAAACTAAAGAGATATTATTCAGTATTCACAGAAAAAGAAGAGAAAAAATAATAAATTTGGGGAAATATTAGGCACAGATGAAGGAAAATTAGAAGTTAACTCTCATAACTTTAAATATGAATGGTTTAAACAATCCAATGAAAGGGAAAAGATGGATATATTTGATAAGAATATGAAGCCCAAAGAGTTATTGCTTACAAGAAAGACATGTACAAAACAAAGATCTACACAAAATAAAAATAAGGGAATCAGGAAAAATGGTATGTATAAAGTGATTTTAAAAAAATAAGTTCCAAGCCTGTTATCTGACAAAGTAAAAACATTAAAAAAAAAAAACCCAACCAGGGATTAAACAAGAAAACTACATCATGCTGAAAGGAACCATAGACAATAAACTGATATCTGCATTAAATTTATATGTTCCAAATGCCTCGGCATCCAAATTAATAAAAGAAAAATTAACTAAGCTCCAAGAAGACACAGACAGTAACATAATAGGGACAGGAGATTTCAATATTTTTCTCTCAATTGTGGATAAGTCTAACAAGAAAGATAAACAAAAGGGAAAATATAAAACTGAACAAATTGCTAGAGAAACTAGAGCTAAAAGACTTATAGCACCTTCCAAATGGGACTGCAAAAGACTATATGTATTTTTCAACGTGACATGGAACTTTTGTGAAAATTAGAGTAAGGCACGATATGACAAAAAAGGTAAAAAAAAGGCAGAAATAGCAAATACATCCTTTATATCCTAAAACATAATAAAAACTCATTTTTGGTTCTCTAGAGAGTGAAATAAAATTTAAAAAGATTACTATGAACATTCCTGCCCCACCCAAGTTCACTTTTGAGTATGGCATAGATAATGGATAAATCACTTCCTTTCTGGCAAGACTTGTAACTGCCAGGTTGATTCACTATTAGTCTAAGTCAAGGAGGGTGATCTTCAGGGCTGGATTTTCACCAAGTTCAGCTTCTGTGACTCTCAGTGATTTCACTATGGACTCCAGTTGCTGGCTCCCTCCTGACCTTTCCAAATTTTTGAAGCTCATGATGTAAAAAAAAAAAAAAACGTTGTTGTTGCCGCAAAGTAAGCCAACAGGAAATAGTCATAAAATACCTGCACATGCTCTGCATCAGGGAGCAGCATTACATACCATCCTAGAGCCAGGAACACAAACCTTTCATATTAAGGCATATTTCACATTCCATAAGGTCTGGACTGTCACTGTCCAGTCTCCTGATATGTGTGTGCATGTGTGTATAGAATGCACACCAAGTACATGCTACCAAGTACAATAGGAATTCAGAGGAAAGAAACACCACCACCATTACCAAGGAAAGCTAGAATTTATATAGCAATTTAAGGTTTGTAAAGTGAGCTCATTTTTACCCTTAAACAACCTTAGGAGGTAGGTTCTCTTATTATCTCCATTTTAGAGATGTGAAAACTGAGGCAAAGGTTAAGTGACTTGTTCAGGCTCACATAGCTAGGATGTGTCTGAGACCAGATCTGAATTCTGTCTTTCTGACTCGAGGTTCAGAGTTTTATTCTTTGTGCCAGCTAACACACACACACACACACACACACACACACACACACACACACAGAGTTCGTACTGCATAATCCTTACGTGTGATTCACATATGTTATCTCCTTTTATTCTCAAAACAATCCAGTGAGGTGGATGCTTTCATTAACCCCCATTTTACAGATGAGGAAACTGAGGCTGAGAGGTTAAATGACTTGTGCAGAGTTACCAATTTACCAAGGTTCTGAGGCAGTATTTAAATTCAGGTTTTCTGGATTCTAAGCCTAACATGGCGTGCCAACTATCTGTCTTAAACAGAAAAGATCAATGGGTGTGGAAAAAATTAGAGCTGGAGTTTGAAGAATGGGTAAGATGTGAACAGGAAGAGTGAACTGGGGAGTAAGTTGCAAGTGAGAACAAGAAGTTGCCCCAGCATTCATGATACATTGTAAAAATTAGTTTTTTAAAAAGTTGAATGTGGATATACATTCATTTATTCATTCAGTCAAGAGTTATGTATTGAATGCCTACTGTGTAGGAGAAACTCCTCCAGGCACTGTGAGGATATACATAGATGTACAAAAATCACTTGTGGTATCTGTCCTCAAATAGTTTATGACCTAATTTGCGGCATTGGGGAGGGGGGCCGGGGGGGGGAGTTAACATGAATATAAACAACTCTTGTAATAAAAAGAGCTAGTTATTTGGTTAGATTTGGCCTCTTCCCCTAAGAGTGAAAAGGGGGACAAGTAGACAGAATTAGAATGACTGATGAGAGCTTTAAGTATAGCTCTTCACACCAAAGGTATCCTGCCAACCCCTGCATTCATCCTTATCTGACCTACTTACGATTGTCATATTAAAAGGGGACTGGGATCTACTCACCCTGGATTGGTCTTCAAGTCTAAATGCTCATTTTATAAGTTAGGAAACTAGACCCTGCAAGCTGGTGAGTCTAGTTCACGTACACACAATGGTTGAACCACGATTCATACCTGAGCACCCTGAACCTTACCTCTCCTGCTGGGTACAGTGTGTCCTTTGAGGAAAGGCAGCTGGCAGGAAGCTCAGGCATCTTCCACCTTGGCAGAGGGTCTCCCAGTTCCTGCTACTGCCTCATAGGCAGCGAAGACCTCAGACTCTGTGTGTATTAGCACCTTGAGCTTTTTCATCTCCTGCTGGGTTCAGCATCTTCCCTTAGGAAAGGCTTCTAGGCATGAGGCCAAGAATCATCCACCTACCCAGAACAACCACTTTTATCTGTAACAGTACAAGACATCTCCCACCTCTTGCTGCCAGCAAAATTTCCCACTGGGATAGGGAGAATCTTCAGTGCAAAGAAGAGTAACCTCTCTTTGACTTCAGGCCACCTATCTTCTGCTGCACCTGTCTTTTGAGGGTATAGGAATGGCACTATCTACTCGATGATTAGTATTCTCACATCTCTTCATGACCCTCATATCCCAATGGCTTTGAAAATTTTTCAAATAATCCCCAAACTTCCTTCCTTACCACCCACCACCTGATTTATCATTCCAATCTCATTCCCTTCATCTTAAATGTTTTCCTCTGTCCCTCCTTCCTCTACCAGATCTTGCTGAAACCTGAGCCTTCCTGGCTTCTCCTTGCTCCCTACTGAACTTTATTCTCCCCTTTCTTCCATTGCTCTGTAGCCTCTCTTTCTATGGGTTCATGCTTTTCATATCTACCACGCAATCAAAATCCTGGTAGCTGCTATCTACAGACTGGTTGACAATTTTTCTCTCCTACCCAACTCTTGCTCTTACATTTAAACATACATATTGATTCTTCTTCAAAAACCCTAAGCACTCTGTTACTCAATATACCTGCTCACCTCCACCCCACCTTAGTTATACACAAAAATAACCATGCCTTTGATCTTGCCATCACTCACAAATCACCCTCCTCCTCTTATTTCAAAACTTCTGTAACTCCCTCATCCAACCTTAATGTCCAGTCCCTCAACCCCTCAACTCTCTCCCAGGGCATCTCCCCTGAAATAGTCACCCTCTCCTCTTCTCCCTACCTTGACTCACACGCACAAAAAGAAAAATAGAGTTTAAAAAAGTATGCTTTAATCTGTACCCAGACTTGTTTTGTTCTTCTGGAGGTAGACAGCATCTTTCATCATGGGTCCTTTGGCATTGTCTTGGATCATTGTATTGATCAGAGTAGCTAAGTCTATCATAGTTAATCATCATTAAAATGTTGCTGTTACTATGTGAAGTGTTCTTATGGTACTGTTCACTTTACTTTGCATGGGTTCATATAAGTATTCCCAAGTTGTTATGAGACCATCCTGCTTGTCATTTCTTTTAAATTTTTCTTTTATTAATTAATTATTTTTTAGTTTTCAACATTCACTTTCATAAGATTTTGAGTTTCAAATTTTCTCCCTTTGCCTTTCCTCCCCTCTCCCCAAGGAGGCATGCAATCTGATATAGGCTCTACATATACATTCATATCATACATATTTTCACATTAGTCATTCTGTAAAGAAGAATTAGAACCAATGGGAGGAACCATGAGAAAGAAGAAACAGAACAATAAAAAAGAGCAAACTATGCTTCTATCTGCATTCAGACTCCAAAGATTATTTCTCTGAATGTGGTTAACATTTTCCATCAAGAGTCTTTTGGAGTTGTCTTAGATTCTTGCATTGCTGAGAAGAGCTAAGTCTATCAAAGTGCATCGCACAATGTGACTGTAATTGTATACAATGTTCTCCTGGATCTGTTCATTTCCCTCAGCATCAGTTCATATAGGTCTTTCCAGATTTTTCTGAAGTACACCTCATTATTCCTTATAGCACAATAGTGTTCCATTACATGCATATACCACATCTCTTTCAGCCATTCCCTAATTGATGGGCATCCCCTCATTTCCAGTTCTTTGCCACCACAGAAGAACTGGTATAAATATTTTTGTACAAATAGGTTCTTTTCCTTTTTCAATCTTTTAGGAATACAGCTGGGTCAAAGGATATGCACAATTTTATAATCCTTTGGGCATAGTTCCAAATTAATATCCAGAATGGCTGGACCAGTTCTCAAATCCATCAACTTTTCTCTAGTGTCCCAGTTTTCCCACATCCCCTCATGCATTTGTCTTTCTCCTTTTCTGTGATTTTAGCCAGTCTGATAGGTGTGAGGCAGTATATGAGAGTTGTTTTAAGTTGTCTTCTTTAATCAATAGTGATTTAGAGCATTTTTCTTGTGACTATTGATAACTGATTTTTTCTTCTGAAAACCGACTGTTCATATTCTTTGATGATTTATCATTGGGGTATGTCTTGTATCCTTATAAGTTGGGTCAACTAATTCTTTAATATAGTCTTAATATCTTTTAAGGAAAAACTACTGTGATTTTCAGCAGTTTGCCTTGAACAAATATCATTCTCTCATTTGGGGGATTTTACCCCAGTACTGTTTTTCTCACCCTTTTATTGGCTGTGAAGGTTATTCCATTTCTTCTAAGGGATTCTTGTATATGTAATGATCTCCTGAATTAAATTCACTCATTCCCATCCATCTATGTTGAGTGACACTCAAGATGTCAATGTTTAACCTTTCCATCTCCTGTTTGATCACATTCAACTTACCTTGGTTCACAGATCTTACATTCTAGGTTCCTAAGGAGTATTGATCTTTATAGCATCAGATTTTCCTTTTGACACATGTACAGCTGAGCTTCCATTTGGCTTTGACTCAGCTGCTTCATTCTTTCTGGAGCTATTTGTATTTCTTTTCTTCCCCAGTAGTATATTGGACACTTTCCAACCTGAGGGGCTCATCATCTTGTGTAATATTTTTTAGCATTTTAATACTGTCAATCAGGTTTTCTTGGTAAAGATACTGAAGTTGCTGCCATTTTCTTCTCCATTGGGTCCCCTTTCATCAGAACTCTCCACTATTACCTATCCATCTTGGTGTATGAGATATGTATGGCATATCTCATAGGTTCATTGAGCTACTACTTTGTCATGCAGAGAGGCTTACATAGCTGATATCCTGAGCCATTGCAAACTTAATTTTGGCAAATAATATTGGACAAGTAAGGCAGGGGAGAATATAGATGACTTCAAAACAAAGGCAAAACAGTCTATATTTGATGAAATGAGAAATATCAAGTCAGTGGGCCTTTTTTCACACACCATTACTATTAATATCCAACTTACAGATGTCTTATGTCCTACAATTGTATTTATAAACTAGATATTTAGAACTTAGAACTTATTTTCTCTTATAGAGGTAGGGTTCTTCATGGTGGTTAGTTCTTAGATCAACAAACAGCAATCCATCAAGCTTGTGACAGAGCTGAATTATTCCAAGGACAAATGAACATTTGTTCAGTACCTAGTGTGTGCATAGTGTTAGTCTATGCAATGCCTGGGATATGTTTACATGAAACATTACCTCTGCCTTCAAGAATCTCACAGTTTCGTAGTAATATACATTTTTAACAAAAGAGAAAAATATAATTTCAAAATAGAGAAAAAATAACATTGAATAAATGAATTCTTTGGAGATAGAGGGGGCAGAAGCAGAACAATAAAGATATGTGTACATTATAAAAGAAGTAGATTAAAATGAAACAAACTGAGTTGAAGAAGATCCATAATAAGGGAGGTGACAATCTTACTTTGCTCTGTATTGGTATTACTACATTTTAGAATACTATGTTTATTGTCACATCACAGGTAGGATTTTGATGAGGTAGAATATGTCCAAAAGAGGGATACAAGAATTATGAAACTATATGCCTTGTCCTATAAAGATAGCTTATAGCACTGGGAATAATTGTCCTGGAGAAGAGAAGGCTTATGAGAGTTCATTATCAATATCATCATCATCATCTTCAACAATTTAGAGCTACATGAGATTTCAAGGATCACCTAATTAAACCCTATCACCTTCAGATGAAGGAAGTGGGACTGAGAAGGGCTACATTACTTGTCTAAAGTAGCTCAGATCTCTAACTATTTATAGAATTCTCATTGTGAGAGGGATTAGAATTGTTCTGCCTGGCCTCAGAGGGTAGAAATAAGGGCAACGGGTAGAAGTTGTAGAAAGGAATATTTTATCCAGAAGCAGAATGGACTCCCATAGGAGTTAGGTAGTGAGTTCCATCTTTCTAGAGATTTTCAAGGAAATTGAATGATATGTTAGTAAGATCTAGTAAGTATTCTTTTTGCTACCTGGGTTCAGTTTGGAGTATAAGTCCCCTTTTAGTCCTTCCCAACTTTGAAATCATTACTCAAAGTTTAAGATAGAGTCAAAGAATGGAACAAAATATGTGCACAATCCCGCTAAGGAAGAAGAAAAAAAGAGGAGATGGGGAAGAAGCATCAAGTCAGATAGGGTCTCTGTCCTTTTGTCAGCTATTATCAATGGCTAGGTGTTTTCATTAGCCATTGCTAAGCAAGGTAAAGTGAAGAAAAGTGTTTAATTGGTTTTGTTGATTTTTACAGTTAAATTAATAATAAATTATTTTTAAAATCACAAAAATGTTAGAAGAGGCAGAATCATGGGAGAAAGAATAGGGAAAAGGGGACATTGGAGGAGATGTGCAAAACCTTGCTTCTAGTACAGTTTGTACACAGGTCAGGTGTTTGTAACTTGGAGAATGCCTATAAAGCAACCCCTTCAAGTTTACTGAAAAGTCCTGAGAAAGGCCATACTGATTTTGTAATTCCGTCTGCTTATACAACTTCCTTAGCTCATTGTGGGTTCAGAATTAATATCAGAGCTCAATTATTAAACTGGAGCAACCAGGTGGGAGAGAAGGCTTAGCCCTTCCGTGAGAAAGCATACCCTAGGAAAGTGGACATCATGAAAAATCCGACATAACTGAAAATGTCTGAACAGCAACAAAAGGAAAGTGGAAGATTTATATAGGTTGTTGAACTCATTGCTTCTGGACAGAGAAGCTGGGGCCGGGAATGTAGCCAGTAGGAGAGGACTATATCTCTGGATGAAGCCTCTATCTTTACATGGTAAACTCAACAACGGAGGAGCTTACATACAATGTGGTTGTTGAGTGGGGGATTGGAGGGGGACATGTCTTGCTGTGCTTCTATCTGTCCCACCTTAATTTTCTTTTATGAGTCAAAGTCTCAATCAATCCACCCTAGCTACAGTTCAAATCTCTTCTTTTATTTTTTGATAAGACTGAAACTAACATTTTTCTAGTTTAATAATTTTTCATACTTAATAGCAGACATGCAGTTGTTTCATTAAGATGTTTTGGATCAGATATATTTCATAGGTTGAGAGAGGAAAGAACCAATGGAGGTTAAAAAAAGACAGCATAAGTGACAATGTTACAAAATGTATATTTGTGTATATGTATATGTACATATGATAGAAACATTCATTTATCTCTAAAGTCAAGTTATACACTAGCAAATGGAACGAATTCACTCTTTAGGACTACTGATTGAATCCTAGTAGATAAAAATTCAGGAGGGTAAGCAAACATCAGCACACTGCTTTATTTCATTTATTTATCCAATCTTTTCAATTCATTTTTTTTCTTAGATCTCTATCTTGGCTAAAAATAATTTTCTAGCTCATCTATTTTCATGTGAAGCAAATAATTTTTACTTTCTGTTTACAATTAAGTCAACATCCATTTCCTTAAAACAAATCTCTTTATATTAGAAAATAATATAAGTAATATACTTTGTTGACCAAATTAATGAACAGTTTGAAGTCTTTCACATAAGACACTAATAAATTCACGAGAAGACTTTTTTCTCTTTTGTTTTCTTTTCTCTCATCTGATTTTCCCCCTCTCTATACTTTCCTTCCTTCATTTTCTCTTTGTTCATTTAAATAAGTCCAGTAGAACTTGTGTTTATCTAGCTGAGAAGAAAAATGGCTATTTATTTTATATTTTTCTCTCTTCATTACCCTAAACTCCAAGTAATATAAATTATATGCATAAGAACAATTCATTGTTATCATGGTTATTGTAACAGGACATTAAGAATTATAAAATTAATGTTATTTTACTATAAAATTAAAAGGAAGAAAAAACATCTTTACCTAGAAAAAAAAACATAAGTATGTTAAAGAAGTAACAACAGCTTTCATGATGGATCATTTTTAAATTTTTAAGTCATCCACCAGACTGAATTCAAGTCAGATCTTGGAAATGAGCACAATGTGGTCAATGGAATACAAATTCACACATACCAATGCCCCTAAAGTTTTCTTTCATTTCTTATAAGTTCATTTCATGTTCTGAAATGGCACTAAAAATCATTTAATATTCACTAAGCAGCCACTCAAAGCAAGTCATTGCATCAGATTCTATGAAGATATTCCTAGATGCTAGAAATAATGCAAAATTCCTCTATTCCAGTAACTGACATTTCTGATTATAGACACCTTACAGTGTAAACCATAATAAATTGACCATAGGGCAATGAGGATGGCCAGAACCTTGAGTGGGCAGTGTTTTCAAGCAATTTATATTTGTTAAACTTCATGATTATATGCTCTTTCTATTCAAGTATTTTGAAAATAGGGAAGTAAGAAATACATAAACTATTTCTCTATATACCCTCCACCCAATATTTTAAAACACATATTTAACCCAAAGGAAAAATCACATATAAGGTACCTGATCTGGACTCCCTAATATTTAATACTTGTAGATATTGCCTCAGCAGGCTGAGTTTCTATTATTCAAAAAGAGTAGAGAAAAGATATCCTGGAATGCCCAGGGGACCTCACCACCTCCCATCTCTTCCTCCTTATCTCTTGTGGCTAGAACTCTCTTTGAAGTCTGAAAGAGAACTGGGCCACATTCCAGAGCCCAATGAACTGCTTTTCCCTAATTAAGTTTCTGAGTTCTTTGGGAAAGAGCATTAAAGAGAGCTAAGGTGATTCATGTGTTCCTCAGAATATATGAAGGTGTAAGCACTACAAAAGAAAATGTCATTCACTCAATAAAAATGCAAGTACCTGAAGAACATGATGACTTTACTTTTTAACAATCTTTCTCTGAAAGTGACATATAAATTGAAATTTGTTTAATACAAATATACTAATAAAATGCAGATTCAAATCTGTTCTTCACATATATTCAGAGGTGCCTAAGGAAGTAAGAGATCAAGTCACTTATCCAGTGTCCTGTAACCATTATGTGTCAGAAACAGGACTTTTATTCAGGTCTTATTGCCTCAGGAATTAATAACTCAATCTAATTTCTCCACCTGATATACCATACTACTTCTTATGGAGAGGAATTTCATAATTGACAGATCTTTATATCAATGAAATTATAGATCTAGGGGCAGCCAGGTAGCAAAGTGCATAAGAGCAGTGGCCCCAGTGTCGGGATGACCTGGGGATAGAATCTGGGCTCAGACACTTAGCACCCACCCAGAAACACCTGGCCGTGTAACCTTGGGCAAGTTACTTAACCCCAATTGCTTAGGTGAGGCCAGGTGGCACAGTGAGTAAGAGCACTGGCCCCAGAGACGCGATGACCTGGGATTGAATCCAAGCTCCGATCCTTAGTACCACGCCCAGAAATAACTGGCCGTGTAACCTTGAGCAAGTTACTTAACCCCAATTGCTTAAAAAAAAGAAATTATAGATCTAGTCTAAGAAAAAGTAATACAAATTTTAAAGTCAATAACAACCACAAAGATTACATTTTTTTCCTTATTATTTCCTCATTAAACATTAGACTGCATTTACCAAAGCAAGTCTAAATGACAACAGGTATTTACATGTTTCTAGTGCCTGCAAAATGCTTTAGCAAGTTACAGATAAGTGCTAAAATATACTAAACTACTTGTTTGGAAGAACAAAATGTCTAAGAACCTTTATTTAAAAAATCTCTGGAGAGCAATGGAATACAGTAGAAAGAGAACTGAATATTAAAAGGCCAGTCAGGAGTTCAAATATTAGCTCTGCAACTAACTACCTATGTAGTCTTAGAAACCCTACTTAACCTCAGTCTTTTCACCTATTAAATAAGAATTTGACTAGATTACCTCTGAAGTTCCTTCCAAACCTCAAACCACATGACCAACGAGAAGGAAGATGAGACATTTTCTTTGACCCTCACAACTTCTCACACCTCTCCAAAACGGAATTACCTGCTGGAGAAGTCAAGTTCCATTTTCTCTAAGGTCTAGGACACTGATAATTCAAATGAGATAAAAAGCCAATTTATTAGACGCAGGCTAATTTCCCACGAATTTGCTCACTCAGCATCTCCTTCCTCACTATCCACCATGATCTGATATCAGGGCTATGCAAACTAGCCCATAGACTTACATGTAACAACTCAAGTCTATGCCCACTAGCCTCTACCCCCAACCACTGCCACTTCTCCTAGTGCCACAGAAAGACAAAAAGCAAAGGTTTTCTTAAGCTAGGGCAGCAGCAGAGCATGGCTCTCTGCCCTAACAGAGAACCAAGGGACAGAAAGAATGGGGGGCAAGACAGTTGTGTGCAGTTGTAGAGTAATCCACTAAGTGTAAGGGAAAGAGCACAGGATTCAGCTGGGGCCTGGTCTATACACCCAGAAATCATTTGGGGAAAGGACTGAAGCAGGTAAAAAGTTAATTGTCCAGTATGGGAGGAGGCTGAGATGGCTTTGTGATACAATCTCCAGAGAAATCACATTCAAAGGGGAATAGTAAGAAAATGGGTAGCAGTGAGATATAAAGGGGGAAAGGGAGCCTGAAACTACCAAAGTTATCAGGAGGAAGAAAACTTTTAACAACCTTGAGCATAAGCAGATAAATAAACAGGAAAGATATTAATAACAGATGTGATATGGCCTCCAGATCAGTTAAGCAAGGCTAGAAATCTATGAATAAATATTGTGATAAAAAGCAAAATGAATCAAAACCTTATGTGGCACATAACCCTGTGGATTCTCAAGAGAGCATGGAACAGCATACTATTCCTGAATAGTTTAAAAGAGAATTAAGAATAGTAAATTCAGAATTTATGACCTGCATACCAGAAATAATTGGCAAAATAAAAAAAATCTTAAATCCATAGGGGTAAGTCTTACTAAAGAAATAAAAGAGAGAAGAACTGAATGGAAAGGCAAATGCAGGGAAGTGAAGGGAAAAGAAACAAAAAGCAATAACAATGACACTGACAAACAAGTCCTGCAAGTGATCATGAGAAAGATCTTCAATATAAAGGGAAGGAAAATTGAATAATGTAGACTATCCTGGAAACTACAAGAAGAAATTGAATGTTGTGTTCCAATGGGCAAAGGAGTTGAAGATGCACCAAAGGTGACCAACCCCTAAACATTAATGATATAAGAGGCATTCCAAAAATCTCTAAAAATAAAACCTGATCTGAAGGAATTATTTGCTTTATTTAAGAAACTTAGACAACAAAAATACAGGAAAGGTAAGCAAATATGGAACAACTAAGCTAAAATAAATGGAAATACATAGCAATATGTTTAAAGAAAAAGAGGAAAGAATCATCATTTAAAAACTATCAGAGACAAAAGAAGAAAAATACAAACCTAACAACTTTAAATATGAATAGATTAAATAAGTCAATAAAACAAAAAAGTGACAGATTTAATAAGAAAAGAAAACCCCACAATCTGTTACTTACAAGAAACACATTCTGTAAGCTAAGAAATACACAGAATTAAAATCAGGGATTGGGAAGAATTATTATGCATTAGATGAATAAAAAAATAAGAACTTGCAATCATTCTATCAATTCTATCAAAAAAAAACCAAAAACAAAAAAGGTCAAAATATAAAAAGGAACAAACGAGGAAATTACATTATGCTGAAAGGAACCAGAGAAAAGAAAACAACATTACTTTTAAACTTATATTCTTTAAAAGCCTTAGTATACATATTCTTAAAGAAGAAAAATTTACACAAAAAATGTAGACACTGCAATAGTGACAAGAGACTTAAATGCTCTTCTCTCAATCTAAAAGAGAAGTAAACAAAAGGTAAAATAAAAACATATTATTGGAGAAAGCAGAGCTAAAGGATCTATGGCATCTTTTTAATGGTACTGCCAAAAATATGTGTATTTCTCAATACCACATGAAATTGTATAAAAATTGTTCATATATTAGTGCACAGAGATATGGAAAACAAATGTAAAGAAAATAGAAATAGTAAATACATCCTTTGTAAATCATAATGCTATAAAATCAATTCAGGGGGTACATACACAAAGAAAAAGACAGATGCCCAAAAGGAAATTTAACAATGAAATTTAAAATAATATAAGTGGGTCAAAGAACAAATCATAGAAAGAAGCAATAATTATGTGAAAGAAATCAATAACAATGAAGCAGTACAAAAAAAAATCTGAGATGCAGTTAAAGCATTAATGGGGAGGGGGATTATTTCCTTACAAAATTATTGAACAAAATAGAAAAAGGAGGATTAATTAAAAATGAATGTACATTTTTTTAAATAAGAAAGCTAGCATCTAAAATAAACACAGAAAAATTCATACTAAAATTGGAGAAGAAGAGAGGATTCTGGGAAGATGGAAGAGTAGATCAGAAAATTCCAAGTTCTCCAAATTTCTCCCTCCCCAAAACAAAACAAAATTGTGCCTTAAAGCAAATGTAGAGTGGCAAAAATAAACAAGAGTAGGGGCATAACAGTGGTCCTCCTAGGACAATGAGAAGATGGTCCAAAATAAAACAAATCCCAAGTTGAAACAGCAAGTGGCAAGCCGTTGGACTAACTTGGTTGGCAGGTAGCTTCCTTCCCAATCACAGGAACTTCTATCTCTCTGACAGTGTGAAAAGTCACATGTCTAAGCAGGGGAAGATTGATGGAGCCTCTGCTAATAAGGAATGCCAGGCCCAGCTGTGCTGCTGAGACATGGCCCTGGGTGAGAAGGAACCAGCACACACTAGGTGAATGCAGAAATAGTGGAGTGGAGAAGCTGCTGGCTGTGGGCACTAACGGAAGTGTGGAGTTCTTGGTTTCAGTTGTAGACCAAAGGGGAGAACTAAAGGAGGAGTTAAGACCAGAGGCACCATCACCCATACCCTAGGACTAGAGGTAATTCCAATAATAAGCTGCTACAAATAAAAAATAAATAAATAAGAGCATGCAAAGGAGAATGAACCCAACTATAGAAATTTACTATGGGAATAGGGAAGATTGGGGTTTATCTTCAGAGGAGGCTACTAAAGCAAAGAAAAACCTACCTTACTCCAAAAAGTTATGTCAAATGGTTACATATTTCAAAGGTAATACCTAATTCATAGAAGAACTTAAAAAAAGACTTTAAAAATCAAATAAGAGAGACTGAAGGAAAATTTAAACAAATAAGACCAATCCAAGAAAAACAAGAAGGTTCTGAAAAGAAAGTCAACCAAGTGGAAAAAGATCCAGAGTCTTAAGAAGGAAATGACACCTTGAAAATTAGAATTGGGCAAGTGGAAATCAGCAACATTATAAGAGATAATAAAATAAAATGTAAAAAATTATTAAAAAATTGAAGAGAATGTGAAACACCTGACAAGAAAAAACAACTAATCTGGAGGACAGATCAAGAAGAGAAAACATGAGAATAATTTGACTATGTGAAAGTTATAAGCAAAAAAAGAATCTTGATACAATAATACAAGAAATAATTAGAAGAAATTGTCCTGAACATTAGAAGAAGGAAAAGTAGAAATAGGAAAAAAAATCTACCAATCACCACCTGAAAGAGATCTTATAAGGAAAACCTATAGGAATATCATAGCCAAATTTTGAAGCCCTGACTTCAAGAAGAAAATATGAACAAGAAAAAGTAATTCAAGTATGGCAGAGCCAGTTAGAATCACACAAGACCTAGCAGTGGCAACAGTAAAAGACTACAGTTCTTAGAACACTATATATTGAAGAGCAAAAGAACTGGGGTTGTGACTGAAAATGTTGTATCCAGCAATGTTAAGCATAATACTAAAAGAAACAAACAAGTGGGCATTCAATGAATTGCCAGATTTTCAGGATTTTGTGGCAAACCTCCCCCCCACACACACACACACAACAAAACCTGAACTCAATAGAAAATTTGACATACAAAATACAAGAGAAATATATGGTATACGTCAAAGACTAATTACAAGGGACTCAATAAGGACAGACTGTTTACATTTTATGTGAAGAAATGTAAAAAGTTTGTTTAAGATTGTTATTAGCAATTGGGTAGTTTGAAAGATTTTACAAAGTAACTATTTATGTAACTATTTAGGAAAAAGTAAAAGTAATTATCTTATATAAATGAGGTGCCAGAGGAACAGCTGATACAGGGGGAGGAGGGATGGTAGTTCTGTAACCCTACTCTCATCAGGAATGAGCTAAAGAGGTAGCAATACATACATACATGCACACGTATGTATAAAAGTCTTCTAAATTCAGAAAGAAATGAAGCTAAGGGGATAGAGAGATGAGGAGAGGATAAGGAAGGGAATTTTTAGAGAGTACCATGCCCACATCAGATCTGGTTTAAAGAGAGAACAATGCATACATTTAGAAGGGAAGAAAAGTCTTCTAGATTTATAAAGAAATAAGAGGGAAAAGGAATAGGATAATGGCAGTATAGAAGGATGTTGAGATTAATGGGAATGAGAGGATAAGAAAGGGATCCTTGGAAATTTGGTAGATTAAGTAATAGGAGGGCAAGGTAGTGGGTAGAAGAAAACTGGAAGAATCATGAATATAGGAAAGAAGATATACACACAAACATAAAATAAAGACCAGGAATAGAATTTATTAGTATAAAAATCAGGGGTAGTAATGATGATTACTAAAAATTAAATTTAAATTAAATTAAAGCTAAAATAGATTTAATCAAAAGACAAAAATAGGGAAACTACACTATATGTCAGCTGTATTAGTCAATATTGTTTTAGACTATTTAAAATAACTAGATAGTATAAGGTTGTAATATGTAGGAAATGATGAGTTGGTGGACTTAGAAAAATATGGAAAGACTTGACTTATGAAGATGTTATCCACTCTCAGAGAGAGAGAGGGGGCAAGCAATTATAGTGCAGTCTTACAAAGATGCATGGGAATGTATCTGTTTATATATGACTATGATAATAGATGTCTAAGTATATGTATGTAAGTGTATGTATACATGCATATATGTAAGTGTATATATATGCATACACATATTTATATGTATTTTTTGTGTGTATATGTGTATGTATGAGTTTATAGGAATGTGTGTATGTGTGTGGGTGCATGAGTGGGGGTGTATCCACACTTAAGTATAGCCTTCTTATGGGACTGGGGAGGGGAAGGAACTAAGTAAAAAGAAAACTTAAGAGGAAGCAAAAAAACATGGACAGGGGCAGCTAGGTAGCACAGTGAATAGAGCACCAGCCTTAGAGTCAGGAGGACCTGAGTTCAAATGTGGCCTCAGACATTTAACACTTACTAGCTGTGTGACCTTGGGTATGTCACTTAACCCAAATTGCCCCTCCAAAAAGCAAAAAAAAAAAAAAAGAAAAGCTGGATCGCTCTGAATGTAATGGGTAGTATTTATTATATAGGCTTTCTTGAAAGGAAAATTTATTGATGTATATTTTGTATCCCCTTTGAAGTTCTTCTGTGCACATGCCAATGCTTTTTTTTCTTTTCTTATTTTGTACTTAGGTTTTAATATTTCAGTTTATAATATGTTTCTTTTTCTTTTCTTATTGTGTATTTAAGTTTAAAATAAATTAATAAAAAAAATAGAGAAGAAATGGATGAACTAAAAACAAAAAAGCCTCTAAAAATGATAAATAAACCTAAAAGCTGGTTCTTTGAAAAAACTAACAAAATTCATAAATCTTTAACCAATCTGAATAAAAAGAACAGAGCAAAATATCACATCTGCAATATAGCAAATTAACATGGTGAAATCACAATAAAACCATAAATTTTTAAAAAATATATCAGAATTACTATGACCAGTTGTACTAACAAAATTGAGAATATAAAAAAAGTAGAGGAATGCCTAAGGTTCCCTCCAGCTTTAATTCTATGAACCTTTGAATTTAACTGTTTCAAACTGCTAAATGAAATAATTACTAGGTAACATCAATCAGAATTTGTAGGTGTTATTTTTTTCACTGGAGACTTAATACAGAATGATATGACAGTTCAAAATACATAGACATTTACAGGGAAAATTAATTTACAGAGTGAACACCAGAGGTGTCAAACTCAGCCCACAAGCCTCCCTAATGAAAGCCAAACCAGATTAAAATGTGATTAGGAAATATTTAATAAAATAATTAAAAATTCAATACACCATAATGTTAATTTATTATCTTCTAAGTCTATATGTGGTCTACAAATATGTTAGTTTTTTAGTTTGATAAAACTGGACCAAAAACCCAGTCTATTATATGGCTAGGAATATTTCAAGGGCATGCTCTCATGGACCATGTCCCAAGAGAACAGAAGCAAAACCAATCCATTGAAATGGCTTCTTACGAAATAGCTCTCTGAAGGAAGATTTGTGACTAGGAATTCAATTCATGTTGGAAACATGTAAGAGAAACAGCCTGAATTACTCCTGCAACCACACCCACATATATGTACTTTAGTTTCCGTTTTATGGGATGAAAACTAATATAGTCACATTTACATAAGCACTTTGCAATTTGCAAAGCACTTTACGTACCTTGTCTAAGCTGATACTAACAACAATCTGCAAGGCAGGTGCTAATACTATTCACATTTTAAAGAATGTGAACCTGAGGATAAGACAAGTGAAATAAATTTTTCCAGGTTATAGAACTAGAAGGTATATAAACAATTCAGTCCTTGTCTTTTCAACTCCAGTTCCAAAAATGTATCCATTATACCACACCACCTGTCAATGAACCCAATTTACTCTTCATTATTAATTGAACCCTTTATAACTTCTTCATAAGCTACTTCCACAATTATATGCCTTGTCTTCTTATCTCCTTGACTGAAAAACAAAGAGTCTTGATTTAACAATCAGAATTGAGTTTCATTTTTTTTTATTAATTTGCTATGGCTTTCTGGGGGCATATGGCTATGGTTATGATTGAAATCATTCAAGAAAAGTTAATGATGAAGATGGTGGAGTAGAAGCAGGACTCCCCCCACCGTTGCTCCGGCTTCCACCTTCCAAAATCCATGTAAAAAGGGGACTCTAAACAAACTTTGGAACTGCAGAACCCACAAAATGACACAGAGAATCTAACCTCCCATTGAGGACAGTCTGGCAGGCCAGCAGGAGTCAGCTAGCACAGCGCTCTGGGAGCTGAGCCCAGCCCCACGCCGACTCCAGATCAGCACCAGCTGTGGCCATTTCCAGATTTATCAACACATAGATGCCAAGGACAAAGTGAGAGGTCAGTGCAGTCTGGACTTTGGGACCAGTAAGTGGGAGTGCTCTGCCTTTTGCCCCCAGGGCAAGAAGCCCTAAGACTTGGCACAGCCAGCCAGCACCACATGGCAGCTTCAGCTCCTGGCCTGCAGAGTGTAGGGGGACCAAGCACCAGTCTGAGGGGTAATGGCTCTTGCTTTTAACCTTCTTGAATCTGGATTGCAGTCTAGGGTGGAGGTCCTGGGGAGTGTGTCCAACTTGCCAGAGCGTGTGGAGACCTCAGAGAGGGCACGCATCTAATACCTCTGGCAGTTGAGAAAACCCCAGCATTTGGAACAAAAGCTCCCCTGTATGGTGGCAGAGTCTTACTGTGGCAAAAAGCCCGGGGTCAAGTGACTGAGGGGTGACATGACCAGGCAAAGGAAACAAAGCAGACAGAAGATTCCAACATTAAAATCCTATTTTGGGGACAAAAAGGAGCAAAGCATGGAATGGGAGGAAGACAGTGAAGTCAGAACTCCTGCACCAAAAGCTTCAAAGGAAAATACAAGCTGGTTACAGGCCATAGAGGACCTTAAGAAGCAGATAAGAGAAATGGAGGAAAAATTGGGAAGAGAAATGAGAACAATGCAAGAAAATTACAAAATGAGAGTCAACAGCCTGACTGAGGAAAATAACACCTTAAAAAGTAGACTAACTCAAATGGCAAAAGAGGCTCAAAAAGGCAATGAGGAGAAAAATGCCTTAAAAAGAAAAATTAATGACTAAAATGTATTATTATTTTGGGGGGTCTAGGAATGAAAAAATAACCTAGATACAATCAGATTAGTATATTAGTGTATATAGAATATATAGAGACCTAACTGAAGTGGATGACATCACAGACCTAATTACTAGTATGACAATTAATAAATGCATGTATGACATTTTTTAAAAAAACTAAATGTTACAATAGTACCACCTCTAGAGGATGTGCATTCAGTATTGTGTCAATAGAAAAGACCCTCCTGAAAATATTTTCACCTCAGCTCTCAGCTGTTTGATACCTTAAATCTCACTAATTGTCACCTTAATGTCACAAATAACAATGGCAACAATATTCCATTATAGTAATGATAGCCAAAAAAAGGTGAATATAAACATTGTACCATCAACTCTATACATGTTTGTCCTTAAAAAATAAATTTCTTTGCTCTTACTTTTCACTTTTGGTAAATGAATCTTTGAATCTATTATCTTCTTACTTTAAATCAAATTAACCAATTTTCTGACTCTTTTCAGTGTGTTTTTGTGTCTCTGTCTCTGCTTCTGTCTTTCTGTCTGTTAAATAAAACCCCAAAACTCTGAATGTTATGTTTAAGAAGGTAGAAACTATTTTGCCTTAGTGAATGAACATTTTGAAATGATCATAGGGTTTGAGGAGTGCATTTCCTCCTTTCTTTTGAATCTTAAATGAACCCATTAGAAACACACAAACATATTTGTTGTTGTACAGTAATTTCAGTCATGTCTGATTTTTCATGACACCATTTGGGATTTCCTTGACAAAGATTCTAGAGTGGTTTGCCATTTCATTTTCCAGCTCATTTTATAGATGAGGCACACAGGGTTAAGTGACTTGCCCAGGGTCACACAGTCAGTATATGAGTCCAGATTTGAACTCAGGAAGATGAGTTTTCCTGGCTCCAGACCTGGCACTCTATCCACTGTGCAATCTAGCTGCCCCATAGGACAGGTCATACAAAGGCAATTTTTCAAAAAAAAAAGAAAGAAAGAAAAAGGCAGACACTAAAAGAAAGTATTTACTATCAATAATATAAAATAGACTACAGTGGCCTTATTTACACATGGTAATTCCACACAACATCAAAGAGATTTAATATTACAAACCATTAGTGAAAGACTTACTAATGGAACAAAGCCCATAACTGGTCACAACAAAGTGCCTTATTATAATGAATGCTGATAAAATGTAAGCAGGCCATGGTCTCTGGGGATGGAATTTAAAATAATTGCAAACTATACTGTAGCAATTTAAAAGGAAACTCTATTTTCCTAGGAACTAATGCTACATCGTTTTCTTTATTCTAATCAAATAAGTATTCACAAAGATAACCATTTATTCAAATTAATCACTGGAATAACCAAAAATCGAGTTTTTTTCTCTTTTTATTTTTTAGTTTACATCATTCGTTTCCACAAGATTTTGAGCTGCAAATTTTCTCCCCATTTTCCCCCTACCCACCACGCAAAACAGTGATCCCACTGAATATCCACTGAATATCCTCCCCCAATCTGTTCTCTCCCTTATCTTCTCCCATTCCCCCTCCGACTTTCCAGTAGGGCATGGTGGATCTCTATGCTCTAGTGCCTGTATATCTTCTTTCCCTGTTACATGTAAAACAACTATATGTATATATTTAAACATTTGATTTTAAAACTTTGAATTCTAAATTTATTTCCTTCCTTCCTCATCAGAAACCCTTACTGGGAAGATAAGCAATTCAATATAGATTGTACATATGCAAAACATTTCCATACTGGATTGTGAAAGCCTGACTATATTTCCCTCCATCCATTCCTGCCCCCCCCACTTGTTCTATTCTCTACTTTGATCCTGTTCCTTTTCAAAAGTGGGTGCTTCCAACTTCCCTCCCCCCCAGCCTGCCCTCCCTTCCATCTTCCCCCCCTCTCATCCCCTTCCCCCCTACTCTCCTGTATGGTGAGATACCCTATTTAGTGTGTATTTCATTCCCTCCCTAAGACAAATTGAATGAGAATAATATTGATTCATTCCCTTTTGCCTGCCTGTTCTTCCCCTCCATTGTAACAGTTTTCCCTTGCCTCATCTATATGAGATAATTTACCCCATTCCATCTCTCCCCATCTCCTCTCATTATATTCCTCTCTCACCTCTTAATTTCACCTTTTAAGTATCATCCCTTCCTATTCAATTGGTCCTGTACCCTCTGTCTATGTATACCTGTACACATATATACACACACTCCCATATGTATTTATGTGCCCATATACCCTCCTATACAGACCTACATACATATGTATATATACATTTATATGTGTGTGTGCATATATATGTATATATGTACATATATACACACATACACACATTTCTATTCCCTTCAACTATTTTCATACTGAGAAAAGTTTCATAAGTTACAATTATTTTTTTTCCATGTAGGAATGTAGATAGTTCAACTTTGATAAATTCCTTATGATTTCTTTTCCCTGTTTACCTTCTCATACTTCTCTTGCTTCTTGTATCTGGATGTCAAATTTTCTTTTCAACTCTGGTTTTTTTCATCAAGAATGCTTGAAAGCCCTCTATTCCACTGAATGATCATATTTGTCCCTGAAACATGATACTCAGTTTAGCTGGGTAGATGACTCTTGGTTTTAACCCCATCTCCTTTGACCTCCAGAATATCATATTGCAAGCCCTTCAATTCCTCAGTGTAGAGGCTGCCAGATCCTGTGTTGTCCTGATTGTGTTTCCACAATATTCAAATTGTTGCTTCCTGGCTGCTTGTAATATTTTCTCCTTGATCTGGAAACTCTGGAACCTGGCTATAATGTTCTTAGGAGTTTTCTTTTTGGGATCTTTTCCAGGAGGTGATCTGTAGATTCTTTCATCCTCTATTTTGCCCTCTGGTTCTAAGACATCAGGGCAATTTTCCTTGAGAATTTCTTGAAGGATGATTTCTAGGTTCTTTTTTTGATCATGGCTTTCAGGTAGTCAAATAATTTTTAATTTATCTCTCCTGGATCTATTTTTCAGTTCAGTGGTTTTCCCAATAAAGTATTTCACATTGCCTTCTATTTTTTTCCATTTGTTTGGATCTGTTTATTAGTATATTGATTTCTCATAAAGTCACTAGCTTACATTTGCTCCAATCTAATTCTGAAAGAATGATTCTCTTCAGTGAGCTTTTGAGATTCTTTTTCCTTCTGGCAAATTCAGCTTTTTAAGGCATTCTTCTCCTCATTGCTTTTTTGAGCCTGTTTTGCCATTTGATTTAGTTTATTTTTAAGGTGTTATTTTCTTCAGTCAGCTTGTTGACTCTCATTTCATAATTTTTTTTGCATCATTCTCATTCCTCTTCCCAATTTTTCCTCCACTTCTCTTATTTGGTTTTCAAAATCCTTCTTAAGCTACTCTATGGTCTGTAACCGGCTCACATTTTTCTTGGAAGCTTTTGGTGCAGGAGTTCTGACTTTATTGTCTTCTTCCTGTTTCATGCTTTGATCCTTTTTGTCCCCAAAATAGGAGTCTAATGTTGGATTGCTCTGCTTGCTTTGCTTGCTCATGTTGCTACTCAATTACTTGGCTTTGGAGCTTTTTGCCACAGTAGAACTCTGCTACCAGAGAGGGGAGTTTTGTCCCAAATTCCTGGGGTTTTCTCAGCTGCTGGAGCTATTAGTTGGGTACCCTCTCTTGAGCCTCCACACACTCTGGCAAACTGGTCACTCACCTCAGGACTTCCACCATAGACTGCAATCCAGATCCAAGCAGGTTAAAGCAAGAGTGATTACCCCTCAGACTGGTTGCTTCATCCGCCTACAATCTGCAAGCCTGGAGCTCTGAAGCAGCCACACAGCAGCAGCTGCACCACCTTGAAGCCTCAGCAGCTTCTCACCCAAGGGGCAAAGAGAGGCAAAGAGAGAGGCCAGACCTCTCTCCCAAGCTACTGTTTCCCAGAGTCCACACTGCACTGACCTCTCACTTTGTCCTTAGCATCTTTGGTTTGATAATTCTGGAAACTGCCACAGCTCTTGGTGATCTGAAGTCCCTCCAGCTGGTGGCTGGTTGTGGTTGCCCGGAGGCTAAAACCTGGGGCTCATGTGGGGCTGGGTTCAGGTCCCAGAGTGCTGCGCTGGCCCCTTTCTGCCGGACTGATTGACTGTCTTCAGCAGGAAGTTAGCTTTTCTCTGTCATTTTGTGGCTTCTGTAGCTCCAAAGTTTATTTAGAGTCATTTTTTTTTATGTGAAATAGAGGAGGTGGAGCAGAAGTCCTGTTTCTACCCCAAAATCAACTTCTGTGAGAAATTATGTTTCATCATGATTGTTGGCAGTCAATGATGACACAACTTAAGCATGCTTAGCAACTCATTCTTCCTTCAATGGAGTCTCTACAGAAGGTTTTACAATCATACACCACAAGCACTGATTGCAAATCTCCACCAGCAGATTGACTGGTGGAGACTGATGTGAGACCGATGATCATCAGATCATGGAAGATGAAATGGAGGTACAGAAATGAAGGAAATCAGACAGACAATTACATAAGAGAAGAGAGATGTTATTAGGAAAAGTTACATTCAGTTGATTTTGAAGGTAGAAGTGTGATATTGGCTCTGAAGATATTTTCCCATATCTCATCTCTGACACATCAACCTCTTGGGACCTTCTGATTAAAGGCTCAGCTCCAGTGTCACCTCCTGCATGAATCCTTTTCCAATTCCTCTGGTAACCACTCACCTTCACCAGTACTGTGTATATATTTTTACTTATCTATTGACATATATGGGGGCAGATAGGTGGCACTGTGGATAGAGTGCCAGGCCTGAAATGATAAAGACTAAACTTTGTGAATTCCAAAATAGCCTCAGATATGAAGTAGTAATGTGAATCTGGGCAAATTGCTTAACTGTTTGCCCCAGTTTCCTCATCTGTAAAATAAGCTGGAAAAGGAAATGATAAATCACTACAGTGCCTTTGCCAAGAAAATCCCAAATGGGGAGACAAAGTGTCAGACACAACAAAAAAAAATTGGGATTCATGTTACTTGACCCCAAGACAACATTAGTGCCTTGAAGGCTGGTACTATTGACATTTTTATCTTTGTATTCCTGGTGCCTAACACAGGGCCCACCTGGAACACAGTTGTATTTAATGAATGGTTGTTGAATTTTCTACAGAGTAGAAACTGAATCTTACAGAGATTTCTTCCTCAAGAAATGATTTATTCATGGTCACATAATAGATACTAAGTGGGAAAGCCAGAGGGCTTAAACTCAGATCTAATTACTCATATCCTGTTATTTTTTTCCACCATCATACCATGGTAGTATAACTAGAATAGCTGAGGCACAAGCCTGACAGAGTAGGGGTAGAAGTCTCTTAGGTTTTCATCCCCAGTTCTTTGGCCCTACACTCTTCTATTTTTTGTAGTTTTTATGATTTTAGCATTCATTTTTAAAGTTTGAGCTCCTCATTGTCCTTCCTTCCTGTCCTTCCTCCACTCACAGAGAAGGCAATTCTGATGTCTGTAATACATGTGAAATCATGTAAAATATGTTCAGTTATTAGTCATATTGCAAAAAAGAAAAAGGAAGAAAAATGAAGGAAGGAAGGAAGGAAGGAAGGAAGGAAGGAAGGAAGGAAGGAAGGAAG
>NW_027186304.1:63461026-63549766 GCF_028583685.1 Petaurus breviceps papuanus | reverse complement strand
AGAGAGAGAGAGAGAGAGAGAGAGAGAGAGAGAGAGAGAGAGAGAGAAAGAGAATGTGTGTGTGAAATACTATACTAGGTATACTCCTATTTATTGCCTCTTTTCTCTGAAGGTACTTAGCACCTTCCTTTATAAGTCCTTTACAATTGATTTGACTATTTAAAATGGTCATAAAGGGGGTGGCCAGGTGGCTCAGCGAGTAAGAGAACCGGCCCCAGTGTCGGGATAACCTGGGGATCGATTCCAGGCTCAGATGCTTAGCACCACACCCAGAAATAACTGGCCCTGTAACCTTGAGCAAGTTACTTAACCCTGATTGCTTTAAAAAAAATGGTGAGAAAGAAAAAAAATTAAAAAAAAATAAAATGATCAGAGTAAATTAGTTGTTCAGAGTTATTCTTCAAACAATTTTGCTGCTACCAAATAAAATGTTCTCTTGGTTCTGCTCATTTCATTCTTCATTATTTCATGCAAGTCTTTCCATGTTTTTCTAAAATCAACCTGCTCATCATTTATTACAGCACAGTAGTATTCCATCAAAATCATATACCACAACTTATTTAGCCATTCCCTAATTGATGGGTATCCCTTAAATGTCTAGCTCTTTGCTACCACAAAGAGAGTTGATTACACACAAACACACACACAAATATGTATGTGTCTATGTCTATGTACTAGAACATAGAGGTTCTCTTCCCTTTTTCCTGATCATCTTTGGAAGCACACTTGATAGTGTTATTGCTGGATCAAAGAGCATGCACGGTCTTTAAGTCTTTGGGCATAATTCCAAACTGCTCTCTAGAATGGTTGGATCAGTTTACAATTCCACAACAGTGTAATAGTGTCCCAATTTTTCCACATCCCTCCAACATTTGTCATTTTCCCCTTCTATCATTTTAGCAATCTGATAGGTGTGAGGTGGTATCTCAAAGATACTTTAATTTGTATTGCTCCAATCAATAATAATTTAGAGTATTTTTATATAACTATATATAGCTTTGATTTCATTACTGACAAATTTCCTGTTCATATTCTTTAGTCATTTATCAATATATCATTTATCAATTTATCATTTATCAATTTATCAATCATATTCTTATAAATTTGACAGTTTTCTATATATTGGAGATATGAGCCCTCTATCCAATAAACCATTTATAAAAATTTCTCCCAATTTTTGACTTTCTTTCTAATCTTTAACACATTTGTTTTATTTGTACAAAACTTAAAAATTTTTAATGTAGTCAAAATTATCCATTTGACACCTCTCCATGCTCTTTATCTCTTATTTATTCATAATGTCTTTTCCTAGTCAAAAGTTTGATAGGTAGCATGCTTCATTTTTTTTCTGATTTACTTATGATATTTCCATTTATATCTAGATCATGTATTCATTTTGACCTTATCTCTGTAAATGGTATAAAGTATTGGTTTGTGCCTAATTTCTACCAGGCTGCTTTTCAGTTTTCCCAAAAATTTTACCAAATAGTGAAATCTTGGTTTCCAAATATAGGCCCTACACTATTCAAAATATTCATGGAGGGTGGGGAGAGGGGTAGAGGAAAGATGGGATTATTCCTTGTTAAAACAATTTATTAGGATGGAACAGAGCAATAAATCTTCAGAGTTTTGAGAAATTTCTGGGCTTTTTTGACTTTATGTTTTGATTTCTCACCACTTCTTATATCTGATCATAGTGAAAAGCTAACTTGATAGCCTCCAATAAGAAATGTTGTTCCCAGGGTATTTCTGCTTGACTGAGAATAGGAAGTACTGGGAATTCTGCTGGAAAGTCAACGTTTGTTAGATTCCCCCCCCTCCTTTTTTTGAGCTCAAACTAGTTAGGATAATTTAACAAATACTAATTAAACACCTATTATGTACAAAGTATTGAGAATATCAAGCTAAATATGACATGGTCTTGCTCTCAAGGTGTTTGTTTTAATATTTTATTTTTTCAAACTACATGTAAAAACAATATTTAACATAATTTTTTTTAAATTTGTGTTCCAAATTTTCTCCCTTCCTTTCTCCCTTTCCCCTACACTGAGGAGGCAATTTGATACAGGTTATACACCTGTAGTCATGCAAAACATAGTTCCATATTAGTCACATACTGAAAGAAAAGAGATCTCACTCCCCTTCCCCCAAAAACAAAACAAGAAAAATAAAGTTAAAGCAGAATGTTTTGATCTGTATTCTCATTCCATCAATTCTTTCTCTGGAGGTAGATATCCTTTATCATCATAAGTCCTTTAGAACTGTCTTCTCAGGGTGTTGATAATTTAATGGGGGAAGAAGGGAGCCACATGTTCATAAAATAAGTAATATACTAATAATATAAGGGAAAAACAAAAACAAAATTACAGATGCCAGATTAAGGGGCCTTGCCTTAAAGGATTATTGGAACCACACTGTCAATAGCCCTGAAGGACATGAAAAGAATTATGCATCTTAGAAAGCATTCATAAGCTACTGAAGGTATTTGATTAGTAGTGATCAGTGACATATGTGAAAGGTTCAAGCAGACCAGGAAATTACTATTGTACTACCACAGCATTAATAGAGGCCCTGAACTAGGACAGGTATAGTTAAAATGAAAAGGGAGGAGATACATAAGAGATATTGTCAAGGTAAAATTGGACTTAACAGTTGATTATATGTGTCAGTTAACAGTAGGTAGCTTATGATAAAGTGGATAGAGCACTGGGCGTAGTCAGGAAGACCTGAGTTCAAATCTAGCTTGAGATACTTGGCTGTGTGACCAAGTTGCTTAACTGTTTGTCTCAGTTTCTGCAATTATAAAATGGGCATAATAACTTTTTCACAGAGTTGTTGTAATGATCAAATGAGACAGAAAAAAAGAATACTTAGCAGGGTTCCTGGCACATCACAAGTACCATGTTAATGTTTATTTCCTTTCAACAGAAGGTCATAAGCCTAGGTGACTATGAAGTTAGGAAAAGGAAAATATTATAATGAACAGAGAATTAGGGGAAATCAACACAATTATGGTTCTTAGTTATAGTAATTTATATTAGGAAGCGATATAGTACAGGGGAAAAATACTGGACTAGGAATCAGAAAACCTAGGGTCTAAGCTAGCTCACTTATTTACTCTATCACCATAGGTAAATCATTTCACTTCTGTGGGCACCAATTTCCATACCTTTAATATTACTGGTGGAGACTAGATGACCTCCAATGGTCGCTTCCCCCTCCATAGATTCATACTTCTAAGCAATACTTCAGAACCCCAGACACAAAGGACAGCAGCTTGGAGAAGGCAGGAGCACTAGGGAAATGGCCAAACCATAACTTAAATTCATTTACAATCTGGACTTTAATATATTTTCCCTATATATTGGTAACACAGTGGAGAGAGAACTAGACCTGGAGTCAGAAAGACTTGAATTCAAATTTAGCCTCAGACATTGACTAGCTATGTGAACCAAGGGAGGGCACAACCTCAGTTTTGTCATCTGTAAAATGGAAATAATAAGAGTACTTATCTCTCAGGGTTGTTGTGAGGATAAAATGAGATTGTACATGGAAGGCACTTTGAAAAAACTTAAAGGAGTTTACATTTGGTAACTGTTATTGTTATTATATCTGCTCTGCAATGAATGGATTTAGAATAAACTCTTTGAAAGAAAGACAGATGTTACACACATCTGTGGTAACAGCATGTTTGTTTCCTCACTTTATTTTACTAAAGGCTATGAGGACAGTCATAAAAAAACAAAACACCAATGTCTGGGGGACTAAGTTGATTGATTTGCTTAAGTGCATTTGTCATCCATGGACAGAGTCACTATTATGTTTTAAGTCTGTTTATTTACAGATTATTCCAGTCCAACTATTTAATATTTCCCATAGAAGGAATTACACATCAAACAAACATTAAATGTTACTAGTGATATGAAATGCTAGCTGTTATTTTGACATTCGTCTGTAATAATTATAGAGCCTTTATAATTTTACATAAAGAAATGTGAGAATTCAGATCAATAGGAATTTGAGAAAAGAAACGTATTGAAGATAAATGTAGAAAAAAACAGGTTTATGAGTAGAGTTTTATAACAGTGAGTCCATCACGTTCATCTTCAGTAAGCCACCTATATTTGGAGAAAAAGAAAAGAAAGATGAGATTGGCACAACAGGTAATGTCTACCTCAAATAGAGTTAGTAGTCAGCACATAAATGCCTTTAGAGCCCAGTTCCCCCTTTATCCATAACCTCAATAGTCCAAGATTGCCAAAAGAAGGATTTTAATTGTTTAACTCAAATTCCTCTGGTATACTGTAGTAGTAATAACAGCAGCAGCAGCAGTAGCAGCAGCAACAGCAGTATTTTTTAATAGTAACAAACAATAGTTATTTCCTTAGTTAGTAATAAAGGACACAAGGGAAGAATCTTTGGATTCTGTGAAGTAATCTGTTTATGTTGCCAAACCCATCTTTTTGTCATTTTGCTTGTTTCAGATTCTATAGAAGAAATAAAGTTTGGACTCCTGTAAGAGACAAGTTGTCTCACTACCTCCTCTCACCCTGTTCTAGGTGAAGTAGCCACCCTTACACAGTGGGGACAAAGTATTACTTCATGTGTACCCTTTAAAAGGTTTAGAGCTACCAGACAAACTTGGGACAGGAGATATCAAGCCTTAGGGCAGATGACAGGAAAGAACTGAGGAACAATTGGGGGAGGTACTTGGGGACATACAGTTTCCAGAGTGAGTAAAAGGAAAGTGTTAATGAGGCATTTAACACCTGTACTTTAGCATCTGTGAATACATATTTAGGTATCAATCCTTATGAAAACAAGGTCCTAGGGAACAGGGGAATCTTAGATCATGAGAAAGACCTGAGATCCACTTTATTAGAGGGGGACATGGACCTTTCAATTAAGTGCTATTGACTTGGAGCTCTGCCTCAGTGGCTTTTTCCTTGCAGACTAGACAGTTTTGGACTTGACACATTTATACTCAACACTTAAATGATGTGATATAATTACAAACCAAGGTGAGCAGCCAGAAGAGTAAACATGACCTAGGGCCACTTATTAGTTGAGAAAGATAAGAATCCATGTTGAGAAGAGATGTTGTGAGTTAAGTTGGTGATAAGGTGCAAGCAGTTTTGAGTTTTCTCAGCTTCACATATCACTCCCTACTCAGCCCATTCAGCTGCTTAATGATGCATCCATACTTTATTTCTCACCCCCTTTCTCTGCTCATTAAATACTTTCTGCTGTTGGTAACAAATATCTTCAAAGAGACTGATGCATTATCTTCTGAATGATGCACTTGAGAATGTTGTTTCCAGGAATGCATCGCAGTGTAATAGAAGTACCCAAGAGTTTCTTGTTCATTACTTTCTAAGAATCATTCAATCTCAAAGTTGGAACAGAATTCAGAGGCTAGTGAGACCAATCTATATTTGAACAGAAATCCCCTCTTTGACACATACAGCAAGCAGTATTTTGCTTTCTCTTGAAGACCTTCAGTGAGCGAGATGTGGCTAACACAAGGCAGTCCTTTCAAGTGTGGGATAGTTTGCTTCATAGGAAGTTTTTATTTGCTATTAAGACTCTGCAACTTCTACCCACATCTTTTAGTTCTGTGCCCTGGGGGCTAAGCAGAACAAGTATGGCCAAATATTCCACCCAATAATCTTTCAAATCCTTGAAAAGAGATATCCTGTTTCCTACTTAAGGTCAAGCAGTATGCCTTCAATGACTTTTTTTTTTAAGCAATCAGGATTAAGTAACTTGCTCAAGGTAACATGGCCAGTTATTTCTGGGTGTGGTGCTAAGTATCTGAGCCCGGATTTGATCCCCAGGTTATCCCGACTCTGGGGCCAGTGCTCTTACTCACTGAGCCACCTGGCCACCCCTAATGACTTGTTCATGTAGCATGGTGAGCACCTCCTCCTGGATCTACTCTAGCTCTTCAATGTCTTTTCTTCAAGGTGTTATTTGTGAGATATGATCATTAGGACTCCTACTTTCAATCAATATTAATCAGTTTAATATTTTAAATAAATCATATAGAGATAATTACACAAGATTGGTTCTTATAGTAGGCTTCAAAATTTAATGAAATGTTCACTGCTTGCTTACTTGTTACGAAGGTCACTTCACTACCACAAGAATGCTGACAAAGATATTAGCATCCTATTTTACTCAAATTTGTGTCCAAACCCAGCATGGGTGGGATGCCTTGATTCTATGGAAAGTCCCCCAACTTATGTTTGAATCTCTGGACTACCTTCTTGTAATGGTAATGGAAATTTGAAGATCTTCCCTGCCCTTTAATAAGCATAAGGGAATTTGAAGATCTTCCCTGCTTTGAAAATATACTCTTCCTCCTAATAGGTTGAATGTAATCACATGGAGCCTGTGGTGGGAGGAGTTTGCTCAAGGGTGGAGCAGAGTCCACAGGAAGCTGGGAGTCAGACCCAGCTAGACTAGAAAGAGGAGAGCATGTATCTGAGGGAGACAGGCTTGTGAGTAAATATTGGTTGGTGGGAAGGCTAAGGGATGGCATGGCTCTCTGTGCTATTGTGGCTTATTAACTTCTTTGCTTACTATGATGGAATCAGCTTACTGGTTTTAGGATTTGATTTTTTGGTGTCTAAATAAATATTTTGCTTCTGTCTTTTATACGGAGAATCTGTTATATTTTGTGGTTTAGCACCATGCAAGTATATATTTATAGTGACCATGGGCACTGTGAACATTGCATTGGCACTACATCTCTCTTGTCCAACATGAACAGGTGGTTATCTTATGACTACTTGGTCACTGGAGCTGACTCTTGCCTTGCCCATCTTAATTTTTGGCCCAGAAGAACAAAGTCTATTACACAATGAGATTCTGTATTTTACCATATCTCTTTTACATATTTAGGTATCAATCCCTATAAAAACAAGATCCTAGGGAAGAGGGGCCTCTCAGATCATGAGAAAGATCTGAGATCCAATTTATTAGAGGGGGACATGGACCTTTCAATAAAATACTATTGACTTGGAGCTCTGTCTCAGTGGTTTTTTTCCTTGAAGACTGGAAAATTTTAAACTTGACACATTCATATTCAGCACTTAAATGATGTGATATATTTAATAGAGTATAAAGATAAACTGATTAATTTGTGTTTTATTGCATAAACAAAATATTTTTAAGCATGTCAGTAATTCAGTTTTTGATACCTAAAACCTAACAGGTGTGAAAAACTTAATAAGGCATAATTAATGACTGTGGCATTTACCTGAAGAAAAGGCAGAATACCTTGAAGTACTAAAATTTCTTTCTAGAACTTGGCCTACAAACCTTTTCCACTCTTTTTAACTGATGGAAGCCTCCTAGGCCTTTTTATTAATAAGAAATCTTCTCTATTTCATTCCTGCACAATTTTCTTAAATAGGTTGGGCTAGAGAGACGTTATTGGAGTAAAGTCTTCTTATCTTTTATCTTAGTGTTGACTTAAATATTTGTTTTACTTAATAAACAATATGACAGTACATAGCTAATTCTGACAATGACCACTGCATTTAAAAAATTCTGATCTACTAAGACATAATTGGTTTCTTTTTTCATCCCTTATGATATTTGTCAGTTTTGTAATACATGGTTGCCTTTGAACTCTTTTCTCATAAAAAAATGTATTGGTGATACATTATGAGGATTATTAATAATCTGAAATTGTTTGGTCCTCATTTCTTAATTTCATTTCTTATATTTTTCAAGGTGATTTTTCCCTTGTCCATTGAAATGAGGTTATTAAACATAAAGTTATATATGATTATAGATTTGAATCTGGAAATAGCCTTAGAGTTCACTTAGTCGAACTGCCTCTTGCTACAGATGAGAAAATTGGGGCTTAAGAAAGTGAAACAATCTGCCAAGGGTCTTATAGGTAGTACATGATAACCCTCAAAAAGTTATCTTTTTACCAATTTCATATATACTTGTATATTATATGTTATCTCCCCTGATAAAATTTAAGTCCCTTGAGGGCAGGGACCACTTTTGACTTTCCCATTGCATAGCACAACAAATTCTTATTGACTAATATACAGTTACAGTTTAGTTCTCTCAGCCAGGTCATTGGATAAAAATCACATTTAAAACACCAACCCTCAATCTCTGTAGTGTTTGAATCTATGGACCATTATCTCCTCCTGAATACTCTCTTCCCTAGAGGTTTTCATGATGCCTCTCCAAGTTCTTCTTCTACCTGTCTACTCCAACATAGCGCTTAATCACAGAACCTCTTCTCTGTCTACACCTTCCTGATACAATTAGCTTCTTTGGATTTAATTATATTCTCTGTAGCTTGCCCTAAGCTATTTTCTAAATCTTAAGCATTTCATCAACTGCTTATTAAAAATTTCACACTGGATGTACTGTAGATACTTCAAATATACTATACCCAAAACAGAACTTTAAAAAAAATGTCCTCCAAAGTCAACTTACTTTACTTTCCAATTTCTTTCCAATATATTACTAGTCTTCCAGTCACACCAGCAGGATTATCTTTCACTTCTCACTCTCTGTGTTTTCTAAATACTGCCTTTTTTACATGCACTATACCTCTCACTTCATTTCTTTACTTTCTACACACATAGCTACTACACTAGGTCAGATCATTATTACTCTGTGCTTGGAATTATTGAAATAGCCTTGTAATTTGTCTCATCACACTTCTTCTGATTCCATCTTTTAAACAGCTCTAAAGAAATTTTATTAAAGCACAACTTTGACCACAATATTCCCCCGACTCAATAAATTCCTGTGGCTCCTTATTGCTTTGGGAATCAAATATAAACTCCCTTTGTCAATGTTTTAAACCCTTTCACAAGGTATCCTTTTCAACCTCGCTATATAGTACTCTCCTTCCCATACTCTGCAATCCAACCAGACGAAATTTCTTTCTTTTCCTCAAACTCAGCACTCCACTTCCCATCTCTGTAGCTTTGCCCTGCTGTCTCCTCAAATGTTACCTTCAACATAATTACTCTCACTGTGGCTGCTAGTGTCCTCCCTCCTATATCACCTTGTATTTGTCAGCTTATATATTGTACAGACATGTATATATTGTCTCCCCCCTGCCCCACAATAGAATGTTTCATTTTTGCCTTTGCATAATTCTTGGCACATAGCAGACTCTTAACACATGCTTGTTTATTGTTAAAGACAAATTGTGTGATAATTATCTGCCTCTTTCTCTCATGATTCTGCTTCTATCACAACAGAATAGTGAGTGGCCACATAGGACTGAAAGCTATTTGCTATTCTTTTCTTCTCTTTCATAACTCACTTTGGCCAAAGAATTCGCCATCTGGCTTTTGGTGATAAATTTTTCTATGCTAACTAAATGTGTCCTCTGATGGCAGATTTTACATTGGGGGAGGAGGGGCAGAATGAGGGATGATGAGTATAATTTCGTTGCGAATTCTCAATGAGAAAATTCCCTCTGTCAAAGTAGATCAGACCTTTTCTGCAACTTATGACCTTAGGAAACTGCCTGGCCAACTTAGGGGTTAAATGATTTGCCCTGGGTCTTGCAGTCTGTATTTATCAGTGGAGGATTTGAACCCAGTCTTCTTTATTCTAGAGAGGGCTCTCAATCCACTAGGCCATGCTGCTGCTCTATCCATGAATAAAAGCATCTAAATTAAGCTGCCTAGATCTTTAAGGCCTAGGGAAGAGATCCTTTTATTTTTTTATTTACAAATTATTAAAATGTAATTGGTTCACATGTAAATTAAAAAGGATCCAATCTACTCAATTTATTCAAATTGGCTACATATAAAATGGGGCAATTTTCTTCTTCTTTTCCTTTTTTTTTTTTTTTGGAGGGGGAAAGGCAAGGCAATTGGGCTAAAGTGACTTGCCCAAGGTCACACAGCTAATAAGTGTGTCAGGTGTCTGAGGCCACATTTGAACTCAGGTCCTCCTGACTCCAAGCTGGTGCTGTATAAACTGCACCACCTAAGTGTCCCAGCAACTTCCTTTTGGGGAGGATTGAGTAATTATAAGCCCCAGGAAAGTGGTCCCTCAGTGGCTCCTTTGTATCTTTACATGCTGTGATCTAGTATGCTGCTCGCATATTGGAGGTGCTCAGTAATTGTTGAGTTAAATTGATCTGAACTGTGTAAAAGGCTACTTTGTACAGTACTGTCTGAAATATGTGTATATATATATATACATATATTGTATAATGTACAATATATAATTTATATATCATATATTTCAAATACAATAAACTAAATAAAATAAAGTACATTTCTTCAAAGTCTTAAGGGTTTGAATTTTCACTCACTTTCTCACTTCCTTTATTCCACCCCACTCACATGTTTCTCCTTTGTCTTCCTTTTTTTCTACTCATCTCCATTTTCTAGAAAATAGGTTATTGCTTGTTAGTACTTATCACCTACTTAAGTAATCTTTGGCAAAGACATTAAAATCTTGGTGGGCTAATGAGAACTCTCAAGACCTCCTCAGGTCACCACTTATTAGCCATTATGCTCCATGATTATTAAGGCCCTGTTTTACTCTGAGCAAAAGGTTCCCTGAGATGCCTCCTATGAGTCCTTATGTCCATTAATGAGCAGGCCTTTCTCAGAAGTATCACCCTTCTTAGGTTGTGGAGCAGAGGACATAACAAAAACCCTCAGTCAAAATTCCTTCTCCCCAATTTTGTGGCATAGTGCTCTATTTCCTTCCTTCCTTCCTTCTTTCTTTCTTCTTCTCTTCCTTCCTTCCTCTCTTCATTCATTCCTTCCTTTCTTTCTTTCCTTCTTCCTCCCTTTCTTTCCTTCTTTCCTTCTTTCTTTCTTTCTTTCTTTCTTTCTTTCTTTCTTTCTTTCTTTCTTTCTTTCTTTCTTTCTTTCTTTCTTTCTTTCTTTCTTTCTTTCTTTCTTTCTCTTCCTTCCTTGAATTGATCTGAACTGTGTAAAAGGCTACTTTGTACAGTACTGTTTAAAATATATATATACATATAATATGTACAATATATAATTTATGTAATATATTATATTTAAATGCAATAAAACTAAGCAAAATAGATTCTTTCTTTCAGGGTGAAGGCAAGGCAATTGGGTTTTTTTAAAATTGTCTCTATTTCTGATAATCAGTTAAACCATATCCACTCCTGGTAGTGGTGGTGGAGAGGACTGAGTGGGAAAGGTAGGAGAGACATTCTCTGAAGGGCGCCAACAATGAGAAGAAAGGGTGATAAAGTGAGTAAGTTCCTCAGGGGCCCAGGCCTGCTAAAATAACATGGCTCTGCTCATTTGATTATTCATGCCTTGCAATAAAAAGTTCAGGTAGCCTAGGCTATAGTAAGGGCTGGAAAAGCTCAGGCTATAGAGAGGGTATTGTGTTAATAGAGAGCACAAGCCAGGCATGCTCAGCACATGTATATTCATGTGTAAATGCATACATTTGTGTATGCATATAGATATCTATATCATCTATCTATATCAAATACATCTGTAGCTATATCATCTCTGTACATATACACACATACATATATGTGTGTGTGAGTATGTGTTTGTGTGAGTGTGTGTGTATGTTCATGAGTGGGCTGGCTAACGAAGGCCAAATCTTTAAGGATACAGGCAATGTGCTCCACATGCTCTATGGCCACATGGAGGCATGGTGAGTTTGCTTTAGGAAGTATGAGATGTAGAGAGCTTCCCTTCCCTGATTCAAAGCATGTTCAGGTATCCCAACTTTCTCCTCTAAGTTGGCTAAGCAGTGACAAAAGCCTTTTTAACTGGCTTGTGAGACAGAGATGAGTATGTATTAAAAAAAAAAACAAAAACTTAAGAAGAGAAAAGCTCTCTTTCTTCCCAGGCTACTTTCAAGTGAGGAAGAAGAAATGCTTTAAGCCTCCAGGTGGGGATAGAGTGGTAACTCTGGCTGCATCAAGCATGCTATAGCTGGCTTCCTTACACTATTCAGTTGGCATAAGCCCATAAATGCAGGGTGCTACCTTTGTTTCAATCTCTCTTCTACGTACTCTTTCCTGATTCTAGGGAAATGAGTATCCAAGACAGAAACAGAGAAGATTGTGCAATTCTGTGAGCTTTGGAAGGTTACAGAACACCAGCATTCCAGCCACTGGAGTCCAAACAAGAGTCTTCCAGCAACCTCAGCAGGGAAATCTAGGGAAGAGCCAGCCCTGAGGAGAGAAATACTTGACCTCACCCGGCAGCAAACTGACCTGATAGCCAAGACAAGAGCCCTGCAAGAAGGAAACAACTCAACTACACAACAGTCACACCTAGAAGTGAACTAGGTGGGCAGATGTGTGGTAATCATTACTTGAAGTGTAAGTCCCTTCTCCCCAGAGACTAAAACAGTGGAATAGAATGGGCTCTGATTTTCTGAGGTGGTTGCACTTTCTCAGTAAATATTACTTTGTAAAGTCTAGTTGATATAAGGTAGCTATTGATGAAATTGGGAAGATAGTAAATGCTGATGGAATCGAGGAGGATAAACTTCAGGAACAAAAGTACTAGAGAATCCCCAAACCCCCAGTATTCTTGTTCTGGAGTCACCAGTGGAAGTGAGACGTGGGATACCTCAAGGACTGTGTGCTATACACACATGTTCATAAACACATACGTATTGCCTATGTCATATGCATGATACAAATACATATATGATGAGAACTCATAGTCTTAAACACATATATGAACAAATGGACTTACATACCGATTGCATTGGAAGCAGTGCTTTTCCTTTGTAGACATATCTATGATTTTCACTTTTTCTAGAAACCAACCATTTGCTATGGGGAAAAAAATTCCAAATGAACAAGTAGCTTAATATTTTACATATCATATATAGATACATATTCCCCCCCCCATTTAACAGTTATTGCTGTTGTTTTCCTTGACACTGAAGAGCATAGTTCATGATTTACTATCGTGAATATTTACAATATCAAACACAGTAAACCTGGAGCAAAAAGTCTCAAATCCTTTTCAAAACTATTTTTCCTATCATGGGGGCAATTCTTAAAACTAATATAAAAAGGTGAGTTTGGATTCAATTTTAAATCATTTGAAACACACTCTATAGAACAAGTTACATCAAATGTAGAATAGGAAACTATACAAGGGCAAATTCTGAAAATTTAATATTGTTTCTTTTTTACCAAGGTGAAATTCTATTTAAGAATACAGTTTGCTGATAATGTGTGTTGATCTTTTTTTTCTATACCAAAGCAAGAAAGTCGCAGGAATCCACAATGAAGACTGATTTTTTTCTCAGAGCAATAGAAAGTTTTAAGTAGAACACTCCAAAAGAAGAGATCAAACTCCTAAGATGGTATATTACATTTATTCATCTATTTTATTAGAAATTTCTATGAGCCCAGAATGTTTCTCAAAACCTATGAAAATGTATACATTTTATTTTCATCAAAAGAAGGTATTTGTTTCAAGTTCAGATTTTAGAAATTTAAACCCTATTGAATTATTGACTTGAGAGCCATATTTCAAAATTAGGTAATATTGCAGAAAGACTACAGGATTGGGTCTGAGCACTTATACTCCAGGTTTGGTTACATCATTGATATGTTGTAGAATCTCACATAAAAATTTAATTTCTCTAAACCTTGCTTTCTTCAGCTGTAAAGTGAGGGGATTTGGACTAGTTAATTTTAAGAATCCTTGCTAGTTTTAACATTTTATGTTGCTAAATTCTTGAAACTTTTCTTAACAAAAGGAGATGGAATTCTCTCATTTATATATGATCAACTTCAAACACATTTCTGTATTTCAATAAATATGCATTTTTTCCGGACTATATGATAAACAAGCAATAGTGAGAGTCTACTTGATAAAAGAGAAATTCAATTTGTATTAATGAATATAAATTCATGAAATTTAAGGGAAAATAACTTTTTATCATCACTCAAGGTCATACCAACATTTCATTTTTATTTACTTATGTCTCAGATTAAGGATCCAAATGCATAATGTATATTCAGTGAACTCTCACAGATATTTCAGTGCAGTTTCTAGTTAGTTCTCTTCATGTTTACGTCATACTCTATTGTTATTATCAGTAGGAGCTTTTCAATTTTTGTAATTGATTTTTCTTGTTGTTGTTTCTATATCCCCAGTAGCTAGCATACTACCTGACATACAGGAGGTACTTAATGCTTATTGATTGATTAGCTTGTTTTTTTCATCCTTTTCAATGGGGATACAATAAAGTTTTCACACAAAGAAATATAAGCTTTAATAGCCATGTGAATAAGATTCTAAATCACTAATAATTAGAAAAATTAAAATGAAAGGGACTTTGAGTTTCTACCTTGAGCCCATCAGATTGGCAAAGATGACAAAAGAGGAAAATGATAAGCATTGGAAAGACTGTAAAGAAAACAGGTAGACTGTACAAGCACTGTTGGTAGAGCTGTGAACTGGTCCATCAATTCCAGAAAACAATTTTGGAACTATGCCTAGAAAGTCATTGTGCATATTCTTTGACCCCACTATTCTCCTCCACCTCCTTTTCCTCCTCCTCCTCCTCTTCCTCTTCCTCCCCCTCCCTCTTTTCCTCCCTTCCTTCTCCTACTAGTACTAGTACTACTGCTACTGTCACTGCTGCTGCTAGGCTATACTCTAAAGATATTTGCTTGTTTAAGACATAAGGAGCTATTACACAAAAATATTTATAGCAGCTACTTTCATATCATCCAAAAATTGGAAAGTAAGGGGCTGTCCTCCTATTGAGGTCTGACTAAATAAATTATGGTTTATGAATGTAATGGGATTTACCATTCCAAAATAAGTAATGAAAGGGACAGTGTTCAAAGGAAACTATGAAGACCATTATGAACTAATGCAGAATGAAGTGAGGAGAACTTGCATGATGTATACAAATACAACAATATTGTTGAACTTTGAAAGATTTAAATCTCAAATAAAAGAAATGGTAAAACATAAGTCCAGAAGACTAAAGATGAAATAGGTCACTATAATGGCAAGCAAAAAAGTTCTTAGCATCTTGTTTCAGTTGAGCCTTGACCGTGATTATATCAAGTCTTTGTTAAGAAACAGAACTTGTGAAACCCACAGTGGGAGGGAGTTTCCAAAGACAGGAACAGGAAGGATGTAAGAGGTGGGCAGAACAGGGAGGAGCTAATGACCAGATAAAAAGCTGAGCACAAGCTGGGAGAGAGCAGAACTGAGAAGGGAACACTTGTGGTGGCAGAGTTGAGAGGGTGAAAAACTTGTGGTATCCCAGCACTCTGTTTGCTCTGTCTGTTTTGATTTGTGTTTGTGATGCTTTGTACAGAAGCCCTAGGAACTTATTGGAAGCCCTGTAAGAGGATTTTCTTGTTGTCTGCTTACAGAAGTCCTGGAGGAAGGTTTCAGAGGTCCTGGGACTATACTGACGATTTGTGTTGAGTGAGTCTCAGACTTTGTTTGTGGGTCTGTGATGATTCCACAGGCAGACAGTAAATTGATGATGGTGCCAGCAATGTGCATAATGTTGTTTTGGCTCTGTTAAGCTTCGTCTTCCCAGAAACAGAAACTGTGAAGGACTTGAGGTGGACTGGACACTGTGAGCTTCAATATGGAACAAGAACTGGACAAGGAGGTATACAAGAATCTGAGAGCTGCCTACTATTGAATCCAGGTGACAGTTGGGTAAATTCAGCCAAAAGCTGGGACCATGGATAAGGAACCATGGAGTCATCCAGTCAAGATGAAAAGATCTCTCCTTCGGTACTTAATGCTGACTAAGATCATGATTTACTGTGGCCTAGGGGTAGGAGAACTTTGTACTCTGTACCTTGTACCTCTTAAGGATGATTGAGTTAAGGATGATTGGAAACTAATCTCCAATCAAGAAGAAAGAAGACTTTTTGGCTGAGAGTTTAAGACAATGTGACCTAGGAGTGGAGAACTTTAACCTTTGTACTTTGTGTCACTCAAGGAGGATTGTTCCTTAAGGTTAATTGAGTTAAAGACTTACTGAATGGGGGGAAGGGGTGACTAGGTGGTACAGTGAATATAGCACCAGCCCTGGAGTCAGGAGAACCTGAGTTCAAATCTGGCTTCAGACACTTAACACAAGACTAGCTGTGTGAACTTGGGCAAGTCACTTAATCCCAATTGCCCTGCCTTCCCCCTCCAAAAAAAAAGCAAAAAATAAAAGACTTACTGAATGATATCTTTTGTTTAAAACTATGTGGAGACTTTAGTGATAAGTTGTTATAACATTGTGAATGCTGTACTTTGGTTTCTGTGAATGTTTTGCCTTAGTTTATTACTGAATAAATAGAGTTCACTATACTATGTGATCAGAACCTCAAAGCTATTTATTGCAGCAGTTCTCTGGAGAGCTTCTCATGCTTGACTTTACAGTCACTCACCTCTTGCCAAAAAGATGTTAAAAGGCATTGCCAGTGTGGGAATTTGGGATTTGGGGGAAATACATATTCTATGATTAAGATGTTGTTTTTTTTAATTTATTGTCATTGTTCAATGGGTGGGAGGGGAAGTAGGAGGGATAAATTGTATATATGTTGAAATATTTTTTTTAATTTTAAAAAGTTAAAAAATTGTCCTGAGAGTAGTTGATGTCCTGTTACTATACTTTTTTTTTGGTCGTTGCTCTATGGGCTATTGCACAGTTAAATTTAATAACTCTTTTTTGTAGTTCTAAAAAAGATAGGATGTATATTTATTCTTTTTAGGCTCATTGAAAATACCAAAAAGTGCAGGCAATATAGTTTAATATTACTTCAATAGCTCTCTCAAATCACTTTTACTTTGATGGAAGAACACCTGTCCTTAGAGTTATTCTTTGAAAACTCTATGTTTCCCCCTGTGGTAATCACTATGGAAATGACCACATACTGTTGTCAAAAGCCCTTGAATTGTCTTTATACTTTTAGTTATATGCCATGGGAGAAAACATTCATCTATGATAATTATAGACAAGATTTCTTAACTTGGGATCTGTGAACTTAAAAAAATAAAAGTGATAACTATTTTAATCTAATTGATTTCCATCATAATCCTATGTATTTATTTTTACTTTATGCTTTAAAATACTTTTTGCTTTAATGATCTATTCTGAGAAGATACACATGGAATCATGTCTATCAGACTGGCAGAGGGGTCTTTGACACCCCAAAAGATAAGTATGCCTGCTAGAATTTACTAGCTTTTACTAGCTTTTTGGACTTACTATGTTTAAATTTAATTGGTCCATTAGTTGGATTCATGCTGTCAAAATACATAAAAGAGTTTTTGGAATTCCATTCTAAGTATGCCACTCTCTTTTTCAAAATCATTTGAGACAATAGTTCTTTATGTAAACTGTTTTATTATTAGGTATAATTTCTAAAGTTTGTATTGCATTAATATTTTCAATGTTTCAAAATTTCCAACTTTTCCTTCTTTAGTTTCAGTAGTAACTTAATTTATCTCATTTCTTTTAATCATCTCAGGTATGAAATTATTTTTATGGGTTCACTGCATTGGTTAGCAACACATTATTGTGTGACTTGAAGCTGACAGCACCTCATTAGTTTGCCTAAAATTGGAAAGATCTCTTTGTGATCTATTTATAATTTTGTTATGAAAATTACTGAACAATAATGAAAGAATTCATTTCTTCAGGCCATTCATGAGCACTAAAGGTTTGCCCACTTTAGTGGTTAGTGACATCTTCATTGAAGTATTTCAAGGCAGGCAGGGTATTCGTATTTATGATTTGTTCCGGAGTATCTTGCTTTCCTGGAGCACCAAACAAATAAAATAAAAGAAAGAAAAGGAAGGAGGATCATTGGCCCTGCTATATTTTGCATGAAACTGATCATCATGAGTATTTAGAGTAAGGAGAGCTTGAAGCTTTCTATCTTCCCATCTATTTCTTTTCATCTTATAAGTAGTTTCTCACATTGTCAATTTCACCTTTGCAATAGCTCTCACATATGCCTACTGTTTTCTTCTGATATTGCTACTATGCTGGTACAGGACCTCATCTCCTCACTCCTGAAGTATTGCAATAGCTTGCGGCTTATCTGCCTGCCTGAAGTCCCTCTGGATCCCAAATCATCTACTCAGCTTCTAATGATCTTAAAGTGTTGGTCTGACCATTTCACACACACACACACCTCTATTCATTTTCTATTACCTCCAGGATCACATGTAAAATTCTCTGGTTGATGTTCAAAGTCCTTAACAATCTGGTTCTACTATCCCTACCTTTCCAATCTTCTCACAGTTTACACTCCCACTTCCTTCACACACTTTGTGAACTTTGTAAACTGTCATTGGATTTCTTTGTGTTCTGCACAGAAGATACTCTCTCTCCTGACTCCAGGCATATTAACTGGCCATCCCCATTGCCTGGAACACTTTCCCTCCTCATCTTTTTCTACCAGCTTCCTTCAGCCACAGAAAAAAAAACTTGACCATCTAACAGAAGCCTTTTCACCATTGCCCTTAATGTTAGTGCCTTCCCTCTATTAATTATTTCCTATTTATTATAATGTTAGGACATTGGTCGGGGGGAGGGGGAGGTGGGGTAGGTAGGTACAGTGGGTCTGCTATTCAGTATTGCCAGGCCTATAATGAAGTTAGAATATTGGGCCTGGGGGCAGTTTTATTAGGATTCCATCACATGGATCTAAATTATGTCTAGGTGATTGTAAGCAAAAGTTCAATCTGATACAATGATATGGTCTCAGTATATTTTCACTGAATTCTGCAGAATATTTTGAGTTCTGTATTTGGAGTATGGGGATTTGTCATCTGTCAGTTCATTAAAAATAATATTGTTTAATATTTCATTGTAGCTACCAGTTCATGTCTTGCTAGATGTTGCTGGTGTTATTGACAATGTTGTTATTGTGGTTATTTTACTAGATCTTACTTGGTTCATTATTTTCTGGCTTACCTTCATCTCTCCATATGAGGCCCTTCTGTGTTTTACCTGGCACTGCACTGCAAACATGTTAAAGCCTTCCATGAACAAGTAAACAGGACAGCTCAAGTCAAAATGATAAAGTTCAATTCAAATGATGATTTACTCAGAAATGAGTGCCTCATGCTAGACAGTCTGTCTGCCTCTGATATTTTCAATCACTGGAAAGACTTTCTAAATAATTTCCAAGACCTTTTCTTTGACTTATGAACTTCAGTGAAAATACTAAAGAATTCCAAAGGTCATTCTGAAAACTGTAGGATTTTATCTCTTAGTAGTTTAAAGAAATGGAGTAGGAACTCAGACTCTACACTGCTTAACATCAGTAGGCATTGGAGCAGGTGCATATTAGGGAGAATAGTAGATGCAGAGAAAGGAAAAAAATACATTTAATTTAATGGAATAAGATATGTAGGGGAATGAATAATCATCTTTTCCAAATACTCAGAAGAAAAACAGAGTAGTCTGTAGTACTTATATGAAAAAGCTGGTAGTGTGGTCTTGAATGGAGGAAAGACCAATTATTATGGGACTTTTTCCTAAACTAATCACACATTATAAGCTTATGTAGTGTCTTTCAAATAGTAATTGTCCTTATAATTGTTGTTTACATGACTGCTTTTTATTCTAGGAACATTGTTTATATATTTTTCTTTGTTGTTCTTTTCTATTTTCATGGGTTTTGGCAAAACAAAAATAAAATTATCATCTGTTAATTGGTATTAATCAGGGGCAGTGAAGAACAAGCCCCAGATGTCAGTGTGTGGCTTGGATCCTCTATGAAGTATACATGGGGAAACATGGACAAACATAGCACATGATAAGACGCACAGGTTTTGATTTGTATTGATGATGGCAATATCCTCTCCAGCAAAATTTGTTCACCCTCTACTGTACAGGCTTTATCCTTAATGTTTTATCAGTACGCCTTGATGTCTAAGAGCAGGTTGCAGTATTTCTGGTATCTCAACCAATCCACATAACGCCATATATGTTTGCTGGCATAGACTCAAAAGCACTCTTTGAATTCTGCTACCTGTCGTAAGCTGGTTAAGGAATAGATTGTAAAGTACATAACTTCCATCAAGATAATGATCCTGCTCTTTGGTTGGCTGGCAGTGAGATGAAGATGTTGATTACTTTTGACTGGACCACCTCCATAACTATATGGTTGTTTGTCCTTCATTCTCAGAGATGACCAATGACATCGGGAAGGTGATCCCTTGACTTTCAAGTGAATTTGATTTCAGTGAGGCAGGGCTGTGCAAAGTCACCAGTCTCACTCTCTCCTCCAGAGTCATCTGGGTCCAAGGGCAAGATATAGATCAGGATGACGGGAGACCTTGGTCTTTTCAAGCTAAGGGTTTTCCCATGTTGTAGTCTGTCTGAAGTGATACTCATTTAGTCATTTAGGTTAGGTAAGAAATGAATAAACAAATGGCTTCTTTTACCTAATTAAAAATCATTCTGGGAGGGGAAGACCCTCAGGGTTTCTGGCCAGAACAGAAACACATTTTCTATTTACATTCACTCTGAGCCAACAAAACTCATACAATAACCAACAGAGGCTTGGGTTGGGGTGCATTGTTGATGAATCAGTGAGATTCAGATTGATTTGGGTTTAAGGCATAGTCAAGAAACTCCATATGAATCTGAATGTCTCTATCAATGTCTGGTTTCCAGAGCTCTGTTTGCAGAAAGTTATATTCCTTATAAGGTCTTTCTCAGGTCTCAGTCTAAGGCAACACCCATTCAGTAATTTAAGTTTGGGTAAGAAATGAAGCAAAAGATGTTCTAATTTGCCTATTCTAAAAAAATCAATTTTGAAGAAGAAGAACCTCAATGTTTCTGGTCAGAACAGAAACAACTGCTATTTTCACTTACTCTGAGCCATTGATATCCAAACAATGACTAACAGAGGATTTGGCTATGGACTATTTTGGTCAATAGGTAAGAGACAGAGTGATTTGGGTTCAAGGCATAATCAAATTACTCCATATGAATGTGAATGACTTTATCAATGCCTGGTTTCTGTAACTATTTTCAGAAATATATATTCCTTTGGAAAGAGCACCCACATGTAAGAAAAGAAAGAAGGAAAGAAGGGAGGGAGGAAGAGGAAAGGAAGGAAGGAAGGAAGGAAGGAAAGAAGGAAGGAAGGAAGGAACGAAGGAACGAAGGAACGAAAGAATGAAGAAAGGAATGAAGGAAGGAGTGAAGGAATGAAGGAACATTGACCACCAATGGGAATTGGCCAGTTGGGTCCCCAATAGGGAAGCTACTGCTACACACAAAGAGGACAAATGACATCAAGAAGGTGATGTCTTGACTTGCAAGTGAATTGGATTTACATGAGGCAGGGCTGTCCAAAGTCACCAGCATCACTCTCTCCTCCAGAGCCATCTGGATCCAGTGGCAAGACATAGATTAGGATGACCAGAGATGGCCCTGTCTATGACGGGAACTGAGCCACAAATAGCACCAAGACTCTTCTATGCAGATTCCTTATTATTCTTGAGCCAAACCCAATGAGAATTGGCAAGATAGGAATGAAAACAAAGTCCAGTAGGGCAGCCAGTGATTACACAAGAAAGCAATGCTTGCTTCACATTCTCCACTGGGATGAGGTAGCATGACTAATTCGTGGCAACAGATGTCTAAGTAGCAGTTGTTGGGGGAAAAAAAGGACTTAATTTATGGTAATATAAAAAAATTCAATCAAAATAAATGATAGAGTCCAGGAGTCAAGATGGTGGAGTAATCAGTAAATTGCCATAACTCCCTCATATTCAACTCCAAACAACCATGCAGTAGGACTCCAAATCAAATCCTAAAACAGCATAAACCAGCAAAAGGTGGGGTGAAACAATCTTTGAGCCCAAGAAACTTGGAATTTTGGCCAGACAGGTCTGTCTCACTCATGTTAAAAGGGAGCACAGTCCAGGAGAGGCAGCATCCCAGCAAACAAGCAGGAGATCCTGTCCCCAGTGTGGTGGACCAGGCAAACTCCCACACCAGGACTCCCAATATGCATTAGCAGAGCCAGGGGAACTAGCAGATGCCAGCTCCCAGAACCACCTCGTGCTTTGGCATAACCCAGGGCAAACAGGCAATCTCCACCTGCCAGACTACTACATGTTTCAATGTAGCCCCTGGGAAATACAGAAACATCCCACCTACCTCAGTACATGCCATACAACAACATTAATGCCCTGGATCACCACCAAGCAAGCTGCCAGACACTCATGGCCCCCAGCAGCACCAGCCACTTCTCACCATACCCCCTCAGCACAGCAACAGACATGAGGGTCCCCTATGGGCCTTAGGGTAATTTCAGTGCAATACTAGGTGTATAGCCCCTGGCACAAGAAGCCTGAGACAGTGTCCATTCCACCCTGGGAGGTAGAGCTCAAATTTAAAAGAAAGGAAAAAGGTCAAAAAAGATGAGCAACAAACAACAACAAAAAAGAATGTGACCATAAGAGTTATGGTGACAGGGAAGATCAAGACACAAAGTCAGAAGGGGACAACAATGTCAAAACATCTACAAGTAAAACCCCAAAGAAATATAGGAAGTAGTATCAAGCACAGTAAGAACTCATGGAAGAGCTTGTAAAGGAACTTAAAAATCACATAAAAGAGGTAGAAGAATAATTGGGAAAAGAGAGCGATTCAAGAGAATCATGAAAAAAAGAGTCAACATCTTAGAAAAATAAAACTCCTTAAAAAGAACAATTGGTCAAAAAGTAATTACAAAAGCTGAGTAAAACAACTCCTTAAAATTTAGCATTGGGCAAGTGGAAGCTATTGACTCTATGAGACATCAAAAAGCAATCAAACAAATGAAAAAGAATAAAAAAAACAAAAGAAAATATAAAATACCTAATAAAAAACAATTGACCAGGAAAATAGATCCAGGGAAGACAATATAAGAATCACTGAACTACCTGGAAGCTTCATAATCAAAAGGAGAACTTGGACAGCATCTTTCAAGAAATCCCCAAGGAAAACTGCCTCTGGAACTAGAGGGCAAAACAGGCATTGAAAAAAATCCGCCAATCACATCACAAAAGTGGCCCTAAAATAAAAACTCCAAGGAACATTACAGCCAAATTTCAGAACTATCAGGTCAAGGAAAAAATACTACAAATGACCAGAAAGAAACAATACAGATATTAAGGAGTCACAATCAGGATTACATAGGACTTAGTGGCTACAACATTAGAGGATCAGAGGTCATGAAGTATGATATTCTGGGAGGCAAAGGAGCTAGGACTATAACCATGAATCACCTACCTCATCAAATTAAGCATAATGCTTCAAGGGATAAAAATGATCATTCAATTAAATAGAGGAATTTTAAGCTTTCAAAAGGAGAAGACCAGAATTGAACAAAAATTTGATCTTCAGTATCAACACACCAGAGAAGCCTAAAAAGGGGAAAAGGGAAAAGAAAACATAAGTGATTCAGTGGAGCTGAACTGTTTATGTCCCTACATGGGAAGATGGTACTTGTAATTCTTAAAAATTGTGCCACTAATAGTACAGCTTGAAAGAATATACATAGACAGAGGACATGGGTATAAGGTGAATTTGAGAGAATGACATAAAAATAATTAAAGAATGAGAAAGAGGAGTACAATGGGTACAGAAGGAAGTAAGGGATAGAATGGGATAAATTATTTCAAATGGAGAGGTATAGAAAAAACCTATTACAGTGGAGGGAAAGATTGAAGAGTGAGCAATGGGTATCACTTGAATCTTATTCTCATTGTTATTGGCTCAAAGAGGGAAAAAATATAAACAATCAGTTGAATATAAAAAAAAATCTATCTTACTCAACAGGAAAGTAGAAGAGAGGAGATTGAGTAAATGGTAATGGTGACTGACACAAGAGAGGGTAGACCATGGGAGGTGTTAGACAGAATCAAAACACATTCAAGGAGGGAAAGGATGGAGGAAAGAGAGGTTGGAGGGAAACGCACAGCTATTAATCATAACTGTTAATATGTATGGCATGAACTCTCCCATAAAACAGAAGTGAATAGCAGAATGAATCAAAAACCCAAATCCTGTAATATGTTGTTTATAAGGAATACACCTGAAGCAGAGGGGCACACACATAGTAAAGGTAAGGGGCTAGAGCAGAATCTATTATGCTTCAGTTGAAGTGAAAAAAAGGCAGAGGTAGCAATCCTGATCTCAGACAAAGCAAAAATAAACTTAATTAAAAGAGATAAGGAAGGAAACTACATCTTGCCAAAATATACCATAGACATTGAAGTAATAGAAATACTAAACATATATGCACCAAGTGGTAGAGCATCCAGATTCTTAAAGGAGAAGTTAAGTGAGTTGTAGGAAGAAATAGACAGCAAAACTATATTACTGTGGGACCTCAGCTGTCCCCTCTCAGAATGTGATACATCTAACAAAAAAAAATAAGAAACTAAGGAGGTGAACAGAATATTTGAAAAGTTAGATATAACAGACATTTGGAGGAAACTGAATAGGGATAGAAAGGAATATACCTTTTTTTCTCAGCAGCACATGATACCAACACAAACATTAACCATGTATTAGGGCACAAAAAAATCAAATAAGAAAGGCAGAAATATTAAATTTATTCTTTTCAGATAATAATGCAATAAAAATTACATTCAACAAAGGGCAATGGAGAAATAGATTAAAAACTAATTGGAAACTATATAAGTTAATCCTAAAGAATAACTGAATCAAAGATCAAATCATAAAAACAATAAATACTTTAATTTTTAAAAATTACAACAATGAGACATGTAAGATTTATGGGATGTAGCCAAAGCAGTACTTGAGAGAAAGTTTATTTCTCTAAATTCTTATATCAACAAAACTGAGAAAGAATTGGGCATGTAACAAAAACAAAAACAAAAAACAACCTAGCAAAAGAACAAATTGAAAATCCCCAACTGAGCACCAAATTGGAAATCCTGAAAATTAAAGGTGAAAATTAATGAAATAGAAAGTTAAAAACAGTGGGAGGAAAATCCATATGTACAAAAATATTTATAATAGCTCTTTTTGTGGTGGCAAAGAATTGGAAATTAAGGGGATGCCCATCAATTGAGGAATGGCTAAACAAATTGTGGTATATGGATGTAATGGAATACTATTGTGCTATAAGGAACAAGAAGCAGATGGACTTCATATTTACCTGGAGAGGTTTATACAAACTGATACTGAGTGAGAAGAGTAGAACCAGGAGAAATTTGAACACAATTACAGACACAGTGTATGTGTGACGACCAACTTTGATAGACTGGACTCATCTCAGTAATGCAGGGTTATAAGTCAACTGCAAAAGACTCATGATGGAGAAAGATGTCTACATTCCAAGAAAGAACTAGAAAGAACGGAATTTGAATGCAGATTGACACAAACTACCTCCTCTCTGTCTTTTTCTTGTTTGGTTTTGTTTCCTCTTTCCCATTGTTCATTCCTTCCTATACAATCCTTCTTTATAACCTGACTAGTGTCTAATGTGAAAGTATTTGCAGATGCTATACTTGATTGTATACCGCCATGGGGGAGGGGAGTGGGGGGGGGAGAAAATTGGAAACTCAAGGAATTGTAGAATTGAATCTTGTAAACTAAAAGTAAACAAATTAATAAAAACCAAAGAAAATTTAAAAAAATCTGAAAATAAAAGGGTAGATGAAAAATTTTAAAAAGAAAAAAAATTAAAAATAATTATTCAGCTAGTAAACTAGGGACATGGGGAAGCCAGGTAACACAAGAGTAAGAGCACCGGCTCCAGTGTCGGGATGACCTGGGGATCGAATCCAGGCTCAGACACTTAGCAACCACCCAGAAACACCTGGTCGTGTAACCTTGAGCAAGTTACTTAACCCCAATTGCTTGAAAAAAAAAACAAACTAGGAACTGCTTGCATGAAAAAACAAAACAATATAATATGATAGATAAGCCATTGGTTAACCTAAATTTAAAAAAAAAGAAAGAAGAAAACCAAACATCCGGTATCAAAAATGAAAAAGGAAAAAATCACCACTAGTGAAGAAGAAATTAAAATAATAATTAGTAAATATTTTGTCAAATTATATGCCAACAAATCTAACAATCTGAGTGAAATTGATGAATATTTATGAAAATAAAAATTACCTAGATTAACAGATCAGGAAATAGAATGCCTAAATTAATCCACCTTAGAAAAAGAAATTCAATAAGCCATTAATCAACTCCCTAAGAAAAAATACCCAGGACCACATGGGTTTACAAGTGAATTCTACCAGACATTTAAAGAATAATTCTAATACTATATACACTATTTGGAAAAATAGGTGAAGAATGAGTCCTACCCAACTATTTTCATGATACAAATATGGTGACATATGATACCTAAACCAAGAAGACCTAAAACAGAAAAAGAAAATTATAGACCAAATTTTCTAATGAAAATAGATACAAAATTTTGAACAAAATACTAGCAAGGTGATTATGGCAGTATATCACAAGGATTATACACTATAACCAGGTGAGATTTATACCAGGAATGCAGGTACAACATTAGCAAAACTTTCAATATAATTTATCATATCAATAACAAAGCCAACAGAAATCATGTGATTATCTCAAAAGATGCTGAAAAAGTTTTTTGAGAAAATACAGCACCCATTCCTATTAAAAACAGTAGAGAGCATAGGAATAAAGAGAGTATTAATTAAAATGATAAACTGTATTCATCTAAAACTATCAGCAATCATTATCTGTGATAGGGATAATCTAGAAGACTTCCCAATAAGATCAGGGGTGAAGCAAGGGTGCCCATTATCAATATAGTACTAGAAGTGTTAGCTATAGCAATAACAGAAGAAAAATCAAAGGAATTAGAATAGGCAATAAGGAAATAAAATTATCATTCTTTGCAAATGATATGATACTTTACTTAGAGAACCCTAGAGGATAAATTTAAAAAACTACTTAAAATAATTGACAACTTTAGCAATGTTTCAGGATATTATCAGCGTTTTTTTTTTATATAGGCAATAAAGCTCAGCAGCAAGAGATAGACAGAGAAATTCCATTTAAAATAACTATAAACAATATAAAATACAAGACAAACCCAGGAAGTATATGAACATTATTGGAAACACCTTTCATGCAAATTAAGTCATATCTAAACAATTGGAAAAATATCAACTGCTGTTGAGTAGGCCAAGTCAACATAATCAAAATGACAATTCTATCTAATTTAACTTACTTATTCAGTGCCATATCAATCAAACTACAAAAAAAATATTTTACAGAGCTAGAATAAATGACAAAATTCATCTGGAAAAACAAAAAGTTTAAGAATATCAAGTCAATCAGTGAAAAAAAAATACAAAGGGGGACGGCTAAGTGGTAGTGAGTAAGAGCACCATCCCCAGAGTCAAGAGAACCCGGGATCAGTTCCAGCCTCAGATACTTAAAACACACACAAAATAGCTGGCCGTGTAACCTTGGGCAAGTTACTTAACCCCAATTGCTTTAAAAATAAAATAAAATAAAAAATTCGAAGGAAGGTGCCTTGCAATGACAGATCTCAAACTATATTATAAAGCAGTAATCATCCAGTAATCATCAAAAGTATCTGGTACTAGTGTTGGGATGACCTGGAGATCGAATCCCAGGCTCAGACACTTAGCACCCACCCAGAAACACCTGGCCATGTAACCTTGAGCAAGTTATTTAACCCCAATTGCTTAGGGGAGGCCAGGTGGCTCAGCGAGTAAGAACACCGGCTCCAGTGTTGGGATGACCCGGATCAAATGCGGGCTCAGATACTCAGCACCATACCCAGAAATAACTGGCTGTGTAACCTTGAGCAAGTTACTTAACCCCGATTGCTTTAAAAAAAAAAAAAAGTATCTGGTACTAGCTAAGAAACAGAGTGATTAATCAGTGGGCTAGATTAGGTACATAAGACATAGTAATGAATCACCATAGTAACCTAGTGCTGATTAACCCCAAAACCCCAGCCTATGGGATAAGAACTCATTATTTGGCAAAAACCACTGGGTAAACTGGGAAACAATAGGTCACAAACTAGGTACAGACCAACATCTTATATAAGGTCAAAATGGGTACATGATTTAGATATAAAGAATGACACCATAAGAAAATTAGACGAGCAAGGAAAAGTTTACCTGTCAGATCTATGGAGATAGGAAGAATTCATGACTAAACAAAGGTAGAGAGCATTATGAAATGTAAATTTGATAATTTTGATGTTATTAAATTAAAAAGACTCTTTACAAACAAAACCAATGCAATCAAATTTAGAGAGGAAGCAGAAAGCTAGGAAGCAATTTTTACAGCCCGTATCTCTGATAAAAGCCTTATTTCTAAGATATACAAAGAACAAAGTCACATTTATAAGGATACAAGCCATTCCCCCATCGATAATTGGTCAAAGGATATGAATAGGCAATTTTCAGATGAAGAAATTAAAGTTATCTATAGGCATATGTAGAAGTGCTCTAAATCTCTTTTGATTAGATAAATGCAAATTAAAACAGCTCTGAGGTTCCACCTTATACCTATCAGATTGGCTAATATAACAAAAAAAAGAAAATGATAAATGTTGGAGGGGATGTGGTAAAATTGGGACACATGCACTATTAGTAATGTTGTGAACTGATCCAACCATTATGGAAAGCAATTTGGAACTATGCCCAAAGGGCAACCAAACTGTGCATACCCTTTGATTTAGCAATTCCACTACATCTGTATCCAAAAGAGATCATAAAAAGAATTAAAAGGACTTATATGTGCAAAAATATTTATAGAAGCCTTTTCCATTGTGGCAAAATATTAGAAATTGAGGAGATTCCCATCAATCGGGGAATGACTGAACAAGTTGTGGTATATTAATGTAATGGAATACTATTATGCAGTAAGAAATGAACAGGCAGATTTCAGAAGAAACCTGGAAAAACTTAGACAAATTGACGCAAAGTGAAATGAGCAGAACCAGGAGACCAGTACACAGTATCAGCAACATTGTGTGATGATCATCTATGAATTATTCAGCTCTTCACAGCAACACAATGATCCAAGTCAAGTGCAAAGGACTCACAGGAAGATACTATCCACATCCAGAGAAAGAACTGATGGACTCTGAATGGAGATCAAAGCATACCTTCTTCATTTACTTGATTGTTTTGTTGTTGTTTTTCCTTTTGATGTTTCTTCTTTTACAACTGGGACTAATATGGAAATATGTTTTACATGATAGCAAATGTATACCCTATATCAAATTATCCTCCATTTTAGGAAGGGGGGAAGGGAAGAAGGGAGAAAGAAAAATTTGGAACTCAAATCTTGTAAAATGAGTGCTTAAAATTGTCTTGACATAACTGGCGAAAAATAACATAGTATGAACTAAAAAAAAAAAAACAAACCAAATATGGTATAATCTTGTGTTAATAGCTAATGCTAGGTAATGTAGAATATCTGTGGAATTTGAGGCAATAGAGAAACAGACAGATCAGGCTTATACCCAGCAGTCAGTGATGAGATCCCTTTTTTCTTCTTGTCTTTATGGAAGATCCAGAATCAAAAATAGCAACAAGCTTGGCAAAGAGTATCTACAGCTGTTAGCTAAAGGGCAATCTTCATTCACACACACTGGGCAAAGGCCTGGGCTACACATTGGTCTTTTCAACCATCCTCATGTGTTCAGAGAGCAATGGAGTCAGTGGGAGCATCTTCAAATATAAAGACCACCCACAGACTTGTAGGGCAGCAATTCCAAAATGGTTAAAATAATGAAACAGAGGTACTTACTGAGCCCTTTTCCATCATGCATAATTTCAATCCGGTCCAGGTGCCCTAAGTTCTTCGTTTCAATTTGGAATGTATCAGCCTTTTTTAAAAAGGAAAAGAGGTGGGATGATTAAAATGTAATACATCAAACATGAAAACAAGAATGTTTGGCTTGCTCAGGTTTGATACCAGCAAGTACATTTAATAGAAAAATACCAGGTGGATAACAGGATGAATTATTGTTATTAATGAATACCTTTAATATATGTTCTATGTTGATAACATGCCTTCCCAAATAGGAAAAAAAAATGCACTTTTCCAGTCCTTATTTGATGCTTTTTAAGCTTGCATAGAGGACATAAGAGATATGGTCGCTCTATACAATGGAAGGTGTCAGGCATACAAAGAAATGCACTTTTTATTATTGTTATCTACTATACACAGACTGATTAAAAACAGGAATATGAAAAAACAGGAAAAATGCATTCTTATTCTTTTGTCCTACTGCTTGAAACTTTTTCTATATCTGGGGTCTAAAATACAGGATATTTTTTTCAAATTTTATTTTTATTTTTATTTTTTACTTTTTGGAAGGGGAAGTCAGGACAATTGGGGCTAACTGACTTGACCAAGGTCACAGGGCGAGTGTCAGGTGTCTGAGGCCGCATTTGAACTCAGGTCCTCCTGACTCCAGGGCCAGGGCTCTACTCACTGCACCACCTAGCTACCTCAGGATATTCTTTTGAAATATGAGAAGACAAGGTATTTTCCCTTAATAACATTTCTGCCAAGTATCTGTAACCATACAGAAAGACAAAAAGGAGACTGATTCAAAGGGAAGCACTAATCAGTCTACATACTTCATTTTCTTCTTGTTACCTTAATATGACCTCATGTTCCTAGCCTCATCCTCCTTCCCTCTTACTGTCTGTTTTCATAATGCACCATTAGTGACAAACTCTGAATGTACCTTTTCCTTTCTTAGGGGTGTTAGAAAAGGATTTTCATTATCCCACATGCTTTTTTCTTGCTTCCCCAATGCTTCTCAGGATTTGGATTGTCATTATAGTTGCAAGGGTGCAAATATCTAAGCAGGTCAACCATAAACCTGCTCGCCTAGTAAAATGAGTTGTATGGGATGGAGTTCAACTCAAGTTGTAGTTGATTAGGGCTTAGTGTTTAGCCAAGAATCCAAAGTAACTAGGTTCACCTCTTATAGATCAACAGATAACTTATGTTGCAGGTTTGTGTTGGCTGAAGATTCTGAAGATAAATAGCTTAACATCAAGGGATCATAAACTGAGAACTAGAATGAATCTTTGATGCTCTTTCTTCCTCCCAACCCACCCCAGCTACTACTAATAATAGCTAAGTGCTAGCATTTACATAACCCTTTCAAGGTCTGCAAAGTGGGGTGTGTGTGTTATGCATAAAATATCATTTGATCCACAAAACAACCCTTAGAGGTAGGCAACATTATCATCTCTATTTTACAGATGAGGAAACTAATGCTTAGAGAGATTAAATGACTTGCCCAGGGTCGCAGGACTACTAAGTGTCTGAGGCAGGCAGAATTCAATCTCAGTTTCCTGACTTTAGGTCTCAAATTCTACATACTCTACTAACTAGATAGCTAGCCTCTTCATTTCACAAATAGGAATACCCAATCCCATCCTAATAGAGAAAGTGAAGTCAACACTGCTTTGATGCTTCTCTGATGGCTGATTTTATGGGACTTCATTGTTTCCACCCTGGTTGTTTCATTTCTTATTGGATGTGGCTCCCAGATGACAATAGTTGACTTAAATAGAAAATTACAGTGTAGCCCTGCTAATGGGGTGCTTGGGTACTTGTGTTTAGACCCCACTTTCAAGACAACATTTCTCCCTAGCTTTGAAACACTATCCCTGATAGTTTTCTCCCCAGTCCAAGGACACTAAGCCTAGCTCATGAGTGGGCCCCAGTAAAATAAAATATCTTTCCACACAATTACTCATAAGCAGGTCCCCAGTGAAATAAACTCTTTCCCCATAACAGGAACAAGCTGACCTCTGAAGTTCTCTTGTAAAAACAGGACTATTTTGTAACCACAAAATTATTATGTACTGATTCCCAAAGTTACCATATTCAATCCAGAGGTCAATATATAGATATCAACTCTCAAAATTATCTTGCAACAGACATAAAAAATCAAAAACATACCCCTTAAGAAACAGGGGGCTCTGGCTCCCACCTCCTCCAATTCATGTAAAAGATGACTCTGAAGAAACTTTGGAGCTACAGAACCCACAAAATGAATCAGAGAAGCTAACCTCACACTGAGGACATACAGGCAGGCTGGCAGCAAATGGCCAGTGTAGAGCTCTGGGAGCCTACCCCAGCCCCACTCAAGCCAGGGGTTTTAGCCTCAGGGCAGGTCTGACCAGTCGCCAGATGGAGGAACTTTAGATCACCAACACCTGTGGTGGTTTCCAGAATTATCAACACATAGATGCTAAGAATAAAGTGAGAGGTCAGTGCAGTGCAGATTTTGGGATCTGGTAGTTTGGGAGTATGGTTGGGCTTTGCCCCTGGGTTGAGAAACGGCTGAGGTACAGAAGCCTTGTAGCCACAGCCACGTGGCAGTTTCAGCTACTGGCCTACAGATTGTAGGGGGCCCAAGCAACTGGTCTAAGGGGTAATCACTCTTGCTTTAACCTGCTTGGATGCAGATTGCGGTCTAGGGTGGAGGTCCTGAGGTGTGCAAACAGCTTGTCACAGCATGTGGAGGCTTCAGAGAGGGCACTCAACTAACACCTTTGGCAGATGAGAAAATCCCAGCAACTGGGATGAAGCTCCCCTGTATGGTAGCAGAGTCCTACTGTGGCAAAAAGCCCAAAGGTCAAGTAGTTGAGTGGCAACATGAGCAGGCAAAGAAAGCAAAGCAAGCAGAGCAACGCAACTTTACACTCCTATTTTGGTGACAAAAAGGATCAAAGTATGTAAGAGGAGAAAGATAGTGAGAAAAATATGAGCTGGTTACAGGCCATAGAGGACCTTAAGAAGGATTTTGAAGACCAAGTGAGAGAGGTGGAGGAAAAATTGGGAAAAGAAATGAAAACAATGCAAGAAAATTATGAAATGAGGGTCAACAACCTGACTGAAGGAAATAACACCTTAAAAAATAGACTAACTCAAATGGCAAAAGAGGCTCAAAAAGGCAATGAGGAGAAGAGTACCTTAAAAAGCTGAATTTGCCAGATGGAAAAAGAATCTCAAAAGCTCCCTGAAGAGAATCATTCGTTCAGAATTAGATTGGAGTAAATGGAAGCTAGTGACTTTACAAGCAATCAAGATACTATTACACAAATCCAAAAAATTAAAAAAATAAAAGGCAATGTGAAATACCTCATTGGAAAAACCATTGACCTTATTGGTCTACCTGAAAGCCATGATCAAAAAAAGATCCTAGCAATCATCCTTCAAGAAATTCTCAAGGAAAATTACCCTGATGTTTTAGAACCACAGGGCAAAATAGAGGTTGAAAGAATCCACTGATCACCTCCTGAAAAAGATCCCCCCCACAAAAACTCCTAGGAATGTTATAGCAAGGTTCTGGAATTCCCAGATCAAGGAGAAAATATTACAAGCAGCCAGGAAGAAACAATTTGAATACCGTGGAAACACAATCAGGATAACACAGGATCTGGCAGCTTCTACACTGAGGTATCAAAGAGATTGGGATATGATATTCCGGAGGTCAAAGGAGCTGGGATTAAAACCAAGATTCACCTACCCAGCTAAACTGAGTATCATGTTTTAGGGGAAAATATGGTCATTCAGTGGAATAGAGGACTTTCAAATATTCTTGATGAAAAAAACAGAGTTGAATAGAAAATTTGATATTCAGGTACAAGAAGCAAGAGAAGCATGAGAAGGTAAACAGGGAAAAGAAACCATAAGGAACTTATCAAAGTTGAACTACTTATATTCCTACATGGAAAAACAATAATTGTAACTGATGAAACTTTTCTCAGTATGAGAATAGTTGAAGGGAATAGAAACATATATGTATATATATATAAAGATATATATATATATATATATACACATACTTACATATGTATGTCTATATAGGAGGGTATATGGGCATATGAATACATATGTGAATGTGTGTATATATGTGTACAGGTATACATAGACAGAGGGCACAGAACCAATTGAATAGGAAGGAATGATACTTAAAAGGTGAAATTAAGAGGTGAGAGAGGAATATAATGAGAGGAAATGGGGAGAGACAGAATGGGGCAAACTATCTCATATAGAAGAGGCAAGGGAAATGGTTACAATGGAGGGGAAGAACAGGAAGGCAAAAGGGAATAGGTCAACCTTATTTTCACTGAATTTGGCTTAGGGAGGGAATGACATACATGCTAAATAGGGTATCTCACCCTACAGGAGAGTAGGGGGGGAAGGAGATGAGAAGGAGGATGATGGAAGTGGGGATAGTTGAGGGGGAGGGAAGTTGGAAGCACCCACTTTTGAAAAAGGACAGGATCAAAGTAGAGAATAGAATAAGTGGGAGGTGGGATAGGATGGAGGGAAATATAGTCATTCTTTTACAATATATCCACTATGGAAATGTTTTGCTTAGCTACACATGTACAACCTATACTGATTTGCTTATCTTTCCAGTAAGGGTGGGTGACAAGGGAGGAACGCAATGAATCTGGTATTCAAAGTTTTCAAATCAAATGTTTAAATACATACATACATATATACTATTATTACTATTATTTTACATGTAACTTGGAAATAAAATATACAGCCACTGGGGCATAGAGATCCACTGTGCCCTACTGGAAAGTCAGAGCGAGTATGAGAGAAGATATGGGAGAGAGAGCAGATTGGAGGAGAGGATATTCAGTGGGATAGCTATTTTGGGGTGGTGGGTAGAAGAAAAATGGGGAGAAAATTTGTAACTTAAAATCTTGTGGAAATGAATGATATAAACTAGAAGTTAATAAAGCATTTGGTTAAAAAGAAAAGAAAAACAAACAAAAAAACCAAAAACACACCCCTTAGAAATCCCTTCCCTGGTTCCCAGTAGTGAATGACGTCTGTGACCAAGGTTGTAAGTTGTCACCTAATTAGCCTATTGGCCAGATAATTCACTGCTTTTCCTATATAAGCTTTAGTACCATTCCTGTTAAATGGCAAGTTCCTTAAAGGAACATTTGGGTCAGAGATTACATGAAGAGTGATGCCCCTGACTGACAATATAGAGTATAGGACCAGGGCAAAGCAGAAAAGAGAAGTAGCAGCATCTTCTGCCCCCCTAAAAGGGCCAGTAGTATTATGTAAGAATCAAAATATGTAGAAAGACAATAGTATACTTGATAATGATGATGATAGCTACCATTTAAATAGTGCCTACTATGTTCTAGGTACTGCAAAAGCACTGTATAAGTATTATCTCCTTTGATCTTCATGACAGCCCTCGGATATAGGGTTTTTATTATATAGGGTTATTATATTAATATATATTATATGACATAATATAATATATTATTTAACTTAATTATATTGTATATATTGATATATTTTATTAATAACCCTATTATATACGGTTATTATTATTTCCTCTTTACATTTGGGAAAACTAAGGCAGACAGTTGTTAAGTGATCTGCTCAAACTCATGCAGCTAGTAAGTGTATGAGGCTAGATTTGAAATCAGGTCTTTCAACCTCCAAATCACTGTATCATCTAGGTGATGATGATGATTATGATGAAGATGATTGTGATGATGATAGCTAGCATTTATAAAATGCTTGAAAGTTTGCAAAGTACTCTACAAATATTATCTCATTTGTTATTTATATAGAATTCATGCCCTTGAAAAGTTTATAATATGAAAGAAGAGAATTTGCAAAGATGAATGAAGAAACATTGAGTTTTGTTAATGTGACATAACACAAATTCACTCAATATCTAGGTACAAGAGTGTGTAAATCCATCAGTACTTGGGGTATCTATGATTCTGGGGATCCTTCTACTGTAGGCCGTGGATACTTCTTGATCAACTCATCTTTCAGGCTATCTATGACTTAGTAGATAGTTTTCAGGGAAACTAGAGTCTTCTCAATAACATAATAAAGCCCTGAATCAGAATGTCAATGGAGGTACATAAATGGTCATTTAAAAGATAGCAGGAAGTCAAAAGTAAGAAATGGAAAGAGTATTTATGGAGGTATGTCACTGACTTAGGAAAGAAAGAAGTCATTACATAAGGATTCATTCTATATGTTCAAAGATGTTAAAGGTTGTGCAAAAGGAAATTGGGGAATTTTGTGGGGCAGACACAAATTACCACAGTGTTGTAATTTAAAAGAATAAATAAAGTTATGAGGTCAACATTTAGAAAATGCTTTGAATTAAATGCAAATTAATTTTAAAAATTGACAAAATTTTCACATGTGATACACTGTTCTGGGTAATGAGGACACAATGAGAAAATATGGAAATCTCTATCCTTAAGAAGTTTACATTCAGGGTGGCCAGGTAGCACAGCGAGTAAGAGCATGGGCTCCAGTGTTGGGATGACCTGGGGATCAAATCTGGGCTCAGACAATTAGCACCCACCCAGAAACACCTGGCCATGTAACCTTGAGCAAGTTACTTAAGCCCAGTTGCTTAAAAAAAAAGAAGTTTACATTCTACTCAGAGTAAAAGTTAAAAAAGAAAACAGGACAAAATGTTCACTTTATTGAGGTCTTTTGCATTAGAATATGATACTACAGAAGTCAGTGTGGCTGATTTATTTCATAAAACATAAACTCTTCAAAACTCACCTTTCCCATTTCAAAAGGATTTGCATGCTCCAATGACTCAGTGAGAAGAAAAGATTCAGAGGTGCTTTGATTTCCAAAGAGGGTGATGTGCACCTTGCCATTAGTGCCTGCTCCTTTAACATCACCTGTATACACTTTAATTTGATATACATTGATATCAGCTTTGGAGCCTTTTTCTTCATGGGAATTACGAGTCATTTCAGCAGTTGATTCAATTCCTCTTTTGTCCATAATGTAAGAGACTGAAATTTTTTTCTGAATTTCAGGCTTATCAGCATCCATGATAAACTTTCTGCCAAACAAATTAAATATAGCAACAAGATATATAGAGTATTTTAGCTAAGAAGCATTGAAAACTCGGGATAAAACAGTAGAATAACCAAAAAGAAAAGTCTAAACTTTGCTTTCTGAGGTTTACTTGACCAGATAATGTTCAGGATTTTGAGAAATGAACTCACTTGCAATGTTGGGCTAATGAGATTTCTCTTGCAGAGGGGCTGAACAGCATAACTTTTTATTATGTTAGAATCATCTTCTCATTCTACCAAGAGAAAACTGAGTCACAAAGCCTATTTAATTTTTACATTAAAGCAACATGGAAACCTCCAAGGGTTTCTCACTGTGTGGAAATAGTACTCAGAACCAACCCTGTACAAAAACCAAACTGGGGAATAGACATAGTTTGCCTTCTCCACTTAGCACCTGCTAAGTGTTTCTGTGCCCCACTATTTTTTTTTCAGTGAAACATCTCCCATCCTACCATTCCAAAGAGGTTCTCTTGTAGTCATGGCTAAGGGAACTTGCAAGCCTTCTCATCCAACCCTTACTTTAACAATAATTCCTTCTACAATTTGCCCAAAGAGTAATGATGTGGCGTTTCTTTGCTTGAAGTATTCCTAACAGGAGACACAATGACCAGCTCCCCAAATGGGAAACCCATTACACTTTAAGATGACTCTAGCTATTAGGAAGTTTTTCCTTACACGTAGCCCAAATCTTCCCCTTTGTAGCTTCTTCTCATTGCTGTGAGTACGACCCAGAAACAAAGAAAAAAAAAGTCTATTCTGCTTTTCACATGATATGGTAGCCTGACTTTCCCTCCCCTTTCCTCCCTTCATTCCTTGCTATAAAGTCACCTCTTCTCAAGGCTAAACATCCTGAGTTCCTTCATTTAATCCTCTTAGATAGTACTATGTCATATTATGTGGCAATATATGCAAGCCCTTCACCATTCTAATTGTCCTTCCATGGACATCCTAAAATGTAGAAGTAAAAAGTGAACAAAATATTCCAGATTCATTTTGAACAGCAGGAGTATAATCTTATAAATTGTGCCACCGTGGATGGAGCACCCACCCTGGAATCAAGAAGGACCAGAGTTCCTGCATTCCAATTCTGCCTCAGATTCTTACTAGCTTTATGACCCTAGGTTCCTGAGTAAGCTCCACTTAATGGCTATATTTTGGGCTCTCCAGGCTTAGAGTGAATGTCAATGTTAACTGTTTCTCTTTGGAAGAGAAAATCTGAGGGTCTTCCCCTCCCAGCTTGATTTTTTCTTTTTTTTTTTTTTTTGTAATTAAAGGGACATTAGTTGCTTCACTCTAAGTGAGAACCTGAAAAGGCCTTAGCCTAAAAGGGTTATCAGGGACTCCAGTTGCATCCTTGCTCATCTCCACTCATCCTGATCAATATCTGGCCACTGGACCCAGATGGCTCGGGAGGAGAAAGTGAGGCTGGTGACCTTGCACAGCCCTCCCTCACTCAAATCAAAGTCAACTGAGAGTCATGTCATCATCTCCCTGAGGTCATGGTCCTAATGACAAACACAACCTGTATGACCCTAGGCAAGTCACTTAACCCTGATTGCCTACAAAGGAATGAGTAATTGAATGAATAAATAAATAAATAAAGTATTCCCTTTCACAGTCAGCATCTCTTGAGGCAGTCTAAGATTGCATTAGCTTTCTTGGCTGCCAAATAATACTCTCATTGACTTTGTGGTCCATTAATCCCCAAACCTTTTTCAGATAATTTGCTGTGTAGCCATGCTACTCCCATCTTGTACCTTAAAACCTGATCTTTTAACCTAACATTTTACGTTTATCCCAATAAAGTTGCAGTTTATTGGATTCAGTCCAGCATTCTACCTTGTTGAAACAAGTAGGTTGCACAGTGGATAGAGTACTGGCCATAGAGTCAGGAGAACCTAAGTACAAATTCAGCCCTAGACACTTACTAGCTGTTTGACCCTGAATAAGTCACTTAACCTCCATAACCTTCAGTTTCCTTAACTATAAAAAAGAGGATAATGAGGGTACTTAGCTTGCAGGGTTGTTGTAAGGGTCAAATGAGTTAATATTTGTAAAGAGCCTAGCACAGAGCCTAGCACATAGCAGGTACCACATAAATGTTTATTCTTTTTCCCTTGAGATATTTTTAGATCATGCCTCTGTTGTTTAACATGTTAGCTCATTTGCCACCAGCTGTTCTACTTGGTTTCAACCCCATCATCATCTTCATCAGGCTCCACCCAGGATAAACATCTCACCAGGAAAACTCATAATAATGGAGATTGCTGCAACTTTGCTTCTTACAACTCATCAATACTCTCAGTTGATTTTTATATTTTTGTTTTGAATTAGTGGAGAGAGCAAAAAACCCTCTGCCAATGGCTTCTCTTTATAGTGGATTCAATATCTCAGGCACTTCTTCACTCCCTACCAGCTAGTGGAGCTGTCTGGTTTCAACTCCATCATGCATAACCCCAAGTACCATCTATCATTTTTCCTCACTTTCCATTTTTCTCTTTTCAGCTTTCTTTTATTTACTGACTTCTCCCTTTAGATTGTAAATTCCTTGAGGGCAGTGTTATCTGTATTTTTCTTATTTCTAACCCCAGAATTTAGCATGGGGTTACACATAGTAGACAATTAATAAATGTTTATTGTATTAGCTCTCTTGCTTAGCTTTGTACCATCTCTGCATTTATCCAAGTCAGTGATAAAAATGAAAAAATGTGCAGAGACAGACAAGGGACAAATCTCTGGAGTAATCTACTAGGAATCTTATTCCAAGTTGGCATTTATTTATTGTGGCTATTCTTTGATTCTCATCCATCAGCCAGTTCTGAATCTTAGTTATCTTGTCATCTGATCTATATTATTCCTATATTGACCACCAGAATGGCATGGAGAACTTTGTCAAATGTTTATACCTACATTTACTAAATCCACAGCATTTCTCTCATCTGTTTTTCTTGTAACCATGTCAATAATTGAAATAAGATTAGTCTGGCATGCTCTGTTTTTTTTTTAAGCAATTGGGGTTAAGTAACTTGCTCAGTGTTACATGGCTAGGTGTTTCTGGGTGGGTGCTAAGTGTCTGAGCCCAGAATCGATCCCCAGGTCATCCCGACACTGGGGCTGGTGCTCTTACTCGCTGTGCTACCTGGCTGCCCCACATGCTCTGTTTTGATGAAAACATGCTGGCTCTTTTTGACCATTCCTTTTTCTCAATCTTCAAAAACATCATTTGAATAACATCCTACAATTTTGGCAGGAATTGTTTTGAGTCCATTCTTCATATTTTTGTAAATTGTGACATTTGCCTGTCCTTAGTCCTGTGTCTTCTCTCCCATACCCTACAGCCTTTCAGAGATCATTGACAGTGAGTCAGAAATAATATCTACATGTTCTTTCAGGAACCTAAAATCTAATCCATCTGTAACCAACTTCTATAAGGGTAAATAGGTGCTACCTTTCCAGTCTTACGTGTTAATTCCCAATGAGCCATTTTTGTTCTAGCTTTTCAAGTCTAAAAACAAAAGTGATGAGGTACAGGCTCTGAGAATCCCCTTGAACTCTCACTGAATCTTCCCATTTGATGAGGAATTTGCCTGAGGCCATAAGCCTTTCACTGTGGCTTGGCCCAAAACTCTATTAATAGCCTAGCCCTCCACTGTCCAGCTAGCTCTCAGCCTTGATCCTCCCAAAATAATCTATACACCCTTAAACTAGCCTAGCTCTCCATTATCTCATCTCCAGGTGGCCCCCGGCTACTTCCCTCCCTTAATCACTCATCACTAGAATCTGACCTCTTTTGACTCCTGGAGATCCTCCCCAAACTCCTCCTCTAGAGCACCCCCTATGTTCCCCCCGCCCAACCTTTCTCAATATAAGACCCTGTCTTGCTTCCATGAGAGAGAGGGCTGGAGAATGATGTAGCAGACTCACTCTGTGTAAGATGATTCTGGCCTGCTTGTCCAATACAAGTGTCACAGATACCGAGGCTCCTTAAGAGTCTACCCAACATGGTTAATCTTAAATCACTTTGCTTTTCTTTGGCTGAGAGAAGACTTGAATTGAATTCATTCAGCAGGACCTGGTGTGTTGGTATTTTGGGGTCTCAAGCACCCCTAACCCTACACCTTAACATTTTATGGTGATTCTCATCAAGAGCAAAGGATGATTTGACCAGTTCTTCCTCTGTCATCCATTATTTATTATCCCATGTAGTCCCTCGTCCTGAAGCAACTGTACTGTTGTACTTCATTTGCCCCTTATCTGCTACCACCATCCTGTTTTTCAACATCATCTACTGTTCATTGGGCTTAACTCTATCTTTAGGCTACCCCCAGCCTGTTTTGTTATATTTAGCCTTCATTTCCAAACTTGGTGCATTTTGAGTTTTTTCACTCGGTATTTTTCTTACAGGTAGCCAGGTGGTGCTGTGCATAGAGCATCAGACCTGGAAGGAAGATCAAAACTCAAATCAAGCCTCAGGCCTCTACCAGTGCTGTGCCTGGCTTCCCATTCCCTAACCTCAGCCCTCCCTCAGGGAAGTGAGCAGACTGCCTTAAGTGTGCAGGTCAGCTCCACTGGCCCCCAACGGATCCCTGAGTAGGAATTTCAGCCTAGGGTAAATTCACTGTCGTGCATGACCTTGTTCTTCCCTGTCCCCTCCCCCACCGATTTCTGCCCTTACCCAGCCAGCTAACCTTCACAGAGGTGGGTGGGCTTCCGGGTCAGGGAGACTTGGCACCAGCAGTAATTTTGAGGTGTGTACTGACCAATCACTGTTCTTGGCCTCTGCAAGTTTCTGCTTACATAATACCTAACCTTTGGTCGTGTGGCATCCCTGTCCCTTTAAAAACTGGCACATTGTCTGTGCAGATGCACTGTTCTATTTGGGCCTCACCCCAGACAGCCCTGCGGAAAATAAAATGCACTTCCAAATTTTACTCTCGGGGGTCTCTTGTCTCATTTTTTTGTCACAACACTAGCTACCCAAGCCTAGTCAAGTCAGTTAAGCTTTGTCTGCCTCAGTTTCCTTGTTAAATAGGGAGTGATTAGGATAAATTGAGATAATACTTGTAAAGTTCTCAAAAACCTTAAATTACTGCAAGCTGTCAACAATCATTGTCATTATTGTAGGATTATGCATTGTTTTTGCATTTATCTTATGATACCTAGCTTTGCACTGCTTCAAGTAGGGCAGCTAGGTGGCACAGTGAATAGTGTCATGCCCAGAGTCAGGAAGGCTGGGTTCAAATCTGACTTCAGATGCATACTAGCTGTAAGTTCCAAGGCAAATCAATTATTCTCAACAAATCACTTAACCTTGCCTCAGTTTCCCCATCTATAAAATGAACTGGAGAAGGAAACGAAAAACCACTCCAGTATCTTTGCCAAGAAAACCCAAATGAGATCACAAAGAATTGGATATAACTTTAACAACTCAATACTTGAAGTTTATTGGGAGTTGTGATTTTACTGATGGGGTCCTGCTTTGAGTGGTTCAGATTCTGACCCAGCCATACCTTTTTATCCTATGTTACTTTTTTCCATACCCTTCCTTAAGTAATCTACTGAAATTCCACCAGTATCTATTCTGAGTCTGTCTTCTCTATCTCTTAACATTGCATAGACACCAATGGAAAACATGGTATCTCCATTAATTCTCCTTCACTCTTGCTGTGTGACTGCCTCACTTCCTCTTTTAGTATATATTTCTTTGATAATCACTTGTGGCATTTTTTCATTAAAGTTTTTTTTTTTTTAATAATGTACTAAATTGTACTCATGCCTGTATTTATGCCTCCATTGCCCTTTAGGGGACCTCAAACTTTTAATTTTTTTGCCATATTCTTTGTTTCATAAAGGGATTCCCTATGAATAATATCATAGGTATTCTTGTTCGAAGATGATAGTGTTGATTGTATCAAGCCTCAAAACTATCACGAGGCCTCATAAATGACATTGATAATCATTCAAGACTTCGACCTAACTACTCAGATGAGGGGGAAAATAAGTGGGTGAAGAATGCTTTTTGCTCAGAATATTATGTGAAATTTGATGGCTAGTCAATCAAACATGCATATATTTACATACTTATGTGTATGTGTTTATGTATGTATATGTGTGCAGACACACACATTTGTATACACATATATATGTGTATGTGTGTATATGTATGTATATATGCATATGTATATGTATATAAAATTACATAGGGGCCATGAGTTGTGCCCGCAATTGACTAAGAGCAAACATGAGAGAGTGCTCTAGATTGCATTTGGGAAATTTTGCAGTGCTTTATATGACCCCACGCTTCTCCTTGAAACAAAAGTTCTTCTTAACTCCTTCCATTGATGTGTTATGTATAGTTGTAAAACAAAGAATACAGAAGCCTCCAATCACTTGTGTGATTTTAAAATGTTGTCTTTTTTAGGACATTTATTATTATTGTTATTATTATTATTGCTTTTTGGAGGGGGGAAGGTAGGGCAATTGGGGTTAAGTGACTTGCCCAAGGTCACACAGCTAGTTTTTTGTGTTAAGTGTCTGAGGCAGGATTTGAACTCAGGTCCTCCTGACTCCAGGGCCAGTGCTGTATTTACTGTACCACCTAGCCACCCCTATTTATTATTTTTTAATTGTTGATTGATATGTGTGCAATTTATTTTCATAAAGATGTTTGGAGGAGTAGAAGGTAGGAATAAAGGTTCATGGTTCTTAATTTTTTTAATTGACAACTTTTTTTGTAAGTAAAACCAATTTTGAATTTTCCACATTAAGATTTGCTCCCTCAGTGCTCTCAGAATATTGTGTACTGTAGCCTAGATCTCCTTTGCTTATCCTCTCTCATTCTAGTGTGGCTGCTCTTGTCTTTTTTTCTTCAGTGCCACACCACAAACCCTTACTCTGTTTATTGATAACTCTGCCAGTCACCTTGAACAAATGGCAGCCTTCTCAAACATTCTATGGTGGTGCCCATACATCCAATTGATTCTTTTAGTCATTTCCAAAGAGTCACAAAATTCCTCCTCTACTGGGAGCTGATTAAGTAACTATCCCAAGGAGCTGATGTTTTCCTTGATGATGGGGTGGAAAAATATCCAACCTACTGGAACCAATTGGAAGAATAAAAAAGGGGTGTGGGACTTTGTATTATCAGAAGAGAGGAATGATAGGGTGGGAGGTGATTTGTCAAAAGTTCCCACTCACATATAAAGACACAAAACAAGCTGAAGGACAGTATTTTGTATTCCTCTGGTTATTTTCCCTTAGTTCACAGGAAGATGCTGATTGTCAGTTAAAGCTGGAAACTGATTTTCCTAACCCCTCTTCACTATATTAATCCAATATAGCCAGAACTCTACTTGGTCCACATGGAAATAATCATAGGCTGATTCTTCAGTCTGTCAAGTTCACACTTAGAGGAGGGTTGCTAATTAAATCAATAAGCACTTACTAAGGGCCTACTATGTGCATGCTGGGCACTGTGCTAAATGCTAGGATTACAAAGAGAAACAAAAAGAGTCCCTGCTCTCAAGAAGCTCACAGTCAGATGAGAGAGACAGAAAAAAAAACCTTCCCCTTCTTTGAGCTGCATAGCAAAACTATTTAGTTCCTCTTGGCACAGATACCATTCATTCTATTTTTCTTGCTGTAGGCACTTAGCCCTTTTGGTAGTCAAGGCTCTGTGCTAAGGTCATACCATTCATTACTCAATCAGTCAACAGTCATTAGGCATTTACTATGTTCAGGAACTGTGCTAAGTATTGGGGCCAAAAAGACAAACCAGAACAGGCCCTGAATAGTTCTATCATGGGCTAAGGAAGGGGGATTTTTTTTTTCCTTTCTAAAGCACCTGAAATTTATATCTCTTGTGCCCCCAAGACAAAAATCAGAGTTCCCCTGAGAGCAATTAGCCATTTGCCTTATTGATTTGACAGAAACTTGCATTTTCTGCCCTTTTCCAGAAGGTTGAGATGTAGAAGCACAGTGGTCTATCTCTGCCCCATCCCCCACATTAACTCTTCCTCATGGCCTTGCTGCATGGGAATCGGTCTGGTCTGCTTTATGGAGACCACCTGATCTTGCTTATATTAATTTGTTTCCTTGTCATGAAGAGGAAAAAAAAATAAGAAATTTACAAATTTGCTAAAGGTTGTTCTTCCCAAAACAACAGATGGACTCTATATCATCCCCTTTCCACCATTAATTTGAAGGGTCAAACTTACTGATTCACTTCAAATACATAAATGGGCTCTCTCTTTAATGCCTCCATCAGATGCAATGTTTTCACATCTAACTCACATCCTACAAAGAGAAAAAACACAAAATACACTTCAACAGTATATCCTAGATCCTTCTCTGAATTTGATTTGTCATGTAGTGTTCTTAGGCAATCAAAATGCAACACAAGGATTTGGTTGTCAGTAATCTCGGCAACCTTACGGCTCACTCAACATAGACTAGATTTTTTTTTTCTTTAAGTCTCAATGTGCAATTTTAATTAAAAAATTATAATAATGTCATGATAACCACTTCCAGTTTTAGTGGACACATTTAAGGCCTCATAACTTTGATTTCAACCTAGGTAACAATTTAATTCTATATACTAACTAGAAACATTACTAAAATGAGAAGTACCTATTCGCCTTACTTTCATTTTCATTATTATCTTCAAAGAGGAGAGGGGCAGGGTTACACTTCCTACAGTTAGCCAGTAGCTGGCCATCTTTAGGCATTCCAAAAACACACTCTTCATGCTCACAAAGTTGCTAGCTATGCACTCTTTAGTTCTGAAGAGGAAATGGGATGTTATAGACCCAACTGCTCTCCAAAATTCTAACCTCTACAAGGACCACTTTCAAATGATAAGAATAACCAGCATATGGTGGAGGCCTCTCAGTTCTTGTTTTGAAATTGTCAAATAATTGTAAGACACAGACATCTTAACTTTAGTATACTTTTCCCCCCCATAGAAATCAAGCCACTTGGTGGAAAGATACCCTTCCTTAACTAACCATTGTTTGGACTGAGTGTGCATCTTTGGGGCAAGTAATTATAGGAATTATATGCTAGAAACATTTCCTGTGTACTGGACAATTGCCTCCTCTAAGTAAAGGGAGAGCCCTGTGCCCTGAAAAGTAGGTCTGAATGGGGTTTTCTTTTTTTCTTTTTGGAGGTCAATTTGGGGTTAAGTGACTTGCCCAAGGTCACACAGCTAGTTTTTGTATTAAGTGTGTGAGGCCGGATTTGAACTCAGGTCCTCCTGACTCCAGAGCCAGTGCTCTATTCACTGCTCCACATAGCCACCCCCCCCCCCATGGGGTTTTCTTTCACTCCTCGGGAAGGATTCAAAAATATATTTGCATTTCTAATCTCCTACTTTGATGGCCCCTATGAGAAAGGCAAAACCCAAACTTACTTGTTAAGCTGCTGATGGAGAGGTTGACATACTGTAGTTCTCCCAGATCAACAGCCTCCAGGGCAAAAGACTAGACACATACACAAAAATCACAAGTGATCAACTAACAAAAGTTAAAATTGGGAAGTTTTTTTTTTCAAATGAGAAAACAAAACAACCCTTCAAGAATACTTTTTAGTAAGAATAAAATATCAACTACCTCTTTGTCATCTTTCTGCTGAAGTGAATCCTCAATAGGGAGAAGCAGAGCCCGATCTCCTGTGTCTCCATTGTTTCCAAAGAGGCAGATACTGACTTGAACTGAACTCTTCAAGTGGAAAAAATTGCTTGAGAATACTGTCACCTGATATCTAACCACTGCCAGATGACAAGAAGAAGACAGTGTGGTTATTGCTATAAACCTACCTTTTACAAACCTGCTGTTAAAATATGACAGTAGATTTTTTTTAAGACAAGGTATACCATAACAAATGGGTGAACACATCCAACTATGACAACAAAATGAAGTCAGTTCATGTGCCCTAGGCTTTCCTGAAATTTCAATTCCCCAATGCCTATGAAATGCTTAGCAATGATACTAACACAACAACAATATATCAACACACCAATATATTTTATTTTTAAGTCCTGTAATATAACAATGCTCATACTTTCCAAACAGTGTCTGCAGTACAAAAGATTTCACAATAAAAGTTATGTAATTGTTTTGCATTAAATAAAACATGTTTTGATTCTTGAGGCTTTGGGGAACCTTTCTTTTTCCTAATGTAATGGGAATGGGAATTTGAAGATCTTCCCTGACCCTTAACAGGCCCAGGGGGCAGTTTGAAGACCTTCCCTGCTTTGAAAGTAAACTCTGCCCCCTGATAGGCTGAATATAGTCACATGGAGACTGTGATGGAGGGAATTTGCTGAAGGGTGCAGCTGAGCCCACAGGAAGCTTCCCTGCTGTGAAGATAAACTCTGCCCCCTGATAGGCTGAATATAGTCACATGGAGCCTGTGGTGGGAGGAGTTTTGCTGAAGGGAAGGAAAGCCCACAGGAAGCTGATTCAGAGCTAGCCAGACTCTGGGGGGAGAGGATGCTCATGAAGGAGATAGAGAGGTCTGTGAGTAAATATTGATTTTTGTATTGGTTTGTGGGAAGATTAAAGGATGGCATGGCTTTCAGTGTTTTTATGGCTTCTGAATATCTTTGGCACTATGATGGAATCAGCTTACTGGTTTTGGGATTTGGTTTTCTGATGTCTAAATAAATGTTTAAGTTCTGTTCTCTACCTGGAGAATCTGATATATTTTGCAATCAAACGTCATGTGATACTTACAATCATGGTCTTTATCGTGATTGTGGGCGCTATAAATATTGCATTGTTGCTACATTTGGTGACAAAGATGGGATCGCAAAATATTAGACCTCTAGTTGGGGACATAAGGGATTTAGAAGAAGAAATGACTATCCCAGGATGGGAGGGTTTGCCTTATGCCTCCCTAGAAAGACAGTGGTCTAAAAGTACAGGGTGTCTTTGAAAATTGGGAACAGAGAGTGCAGCAGTGAGAACCTAGAGGTTTGGAAATATATTTGCAAAGAATTCCAAAAAAACCTGGGAGAGAGATGGAGGCAGTGAGTAGAAGAAGCTGGGTTTTGCTAATAGGCTACCATATTGTGTGTAAAAGCAGAGACAAGCTGTTAACAAGAGTTGGTTAAGTGCCGAATTCGAGACCTCCTTTAGAAGAGCAACCTAGAGAGTCTCTGAAAGCAGAGAGGGCTGTTGTAAATTTGGCTCAGAAAAAGAAGCAAAAAAATAACAGGAGGAAAGTCCATACAGCTTTGATAGAGTCTGAGCCTAGATGCTATGTATGACAACTCCCAAGAAAGTACATTGGGAGCAAGTGATACATTGTTTCATGGTTAAGCTTTTACAGAGGCAGAAGCTTGCCCCATACTGAGAAGAAGGCAGGAGAGTCAGGGAAGGCAAGGAGTGTTTAAGGAGATACTTGAGAATTTCACTCAACAGGAGGTTACTGATATTTTGAGCAGATTCACCCAAAGGATGGGAGAATCCTTAGTGTCTTGGACGGGAAGAATCAGTGACAAAGGAGCTGCTGGGATAGTGGTAGATAAAGTGGACTGCTTGAAATTTATAAGTATTTGCCAGAATTACTTTGTCCAGAAAGCTTTTAGAGATTTTCATTTGGCAGAAGGTAACAATATATTAGCTTTAGCTGCTGATGGATGTAATAGAATGTATCCCACTGATTCTATGTGGCCTAGTAGAGACAGACGCTGGTACTCACTTAGAGACGGCATGAGAAAGTTGGAAGAAGTATCTTCCAAGAAGTACCTGTTATCAAGGTATATCAAGATAAGAATCGTGATATACCCTTAGCAGTTCCTCATAGAAATGTAATGATGAAGAGAGCTCCTCCTGCTTATAAGCCCCTACTTCTGACGCTACTAATTGGTAAAATAGGGAACCCTCTTTCAGAGGTGCTGGATAAGATTTCACAGCTAAGTGACTTAGGAGAATGGGAAAATGATAAATTTCCTGGAGAGAGAAGAGTAAATAGGTGGTGGATTCAAAGTCAGAATAGACTGCCAAGAAAAGAATTGTTTATTACTCTATTGAGAGCAGGGGTTGATTTTAGAAAAATTGATGGTATTCAAACTAATGAACTATACAAAATGTATCAAGAAAATGGGCTTGATGTTAGACAGAATAGAGAAGTGAGAACTGCCCCTCACAGATGCTCCTAAACCATTGTATCCAAGTTTGTCACAACTTCAGGGAAACTCAGATTAAAAAAAGTACTGGGATAGGTGAAAGTGGTCAATGTGCTGAACCTGTGGCAGTGTATCAAATCACTGGAATAGAGTGAGGAGGACATTGTCATATATTCTGCTGTGAATAAGGTTACAATGGTGAGTTCGTGATTGCAGAGGCATGACTGACCCTATATTTCTTTTTGACTTTTTTTTTCCTGTTAAACTTGTTTGTGAGATTTGTTTTCTGCAGGATTGGTACCATCCATGTGCAGATACCTGATTGCTTAAGCCAGACGTCATCCCCTGTTCATGACTGTAATGTGCCACTTCTGGACCTGGTGTTGACCAAGTTCTAGATGACAGCTAAAGAACTGACCTTTTGAATGGGACCTTTTGGACCTAGCATTGACCAAGCTCCAAATGACAGCTAAAGAACTGAACTCTCAAACGGGACCTCTTGGGGCAGGGAGAGCTCTACATCCAATTTCAGCTTGAAGTAGTTTTGTAGAAGAAGCCTTAACCCTTTACACAAGATTTTGAACCCCATTTGTTCAAAGGGGGGAAGTATGGGGTGCTAGTGCCCAAGCCCCCACCCTAAGCTATAGTTTTATATGCAAAGTTTTTTCTATTATCCCTGTTATATTGTTGCAAAGTTCTGTTGACAACAGTTTTTCCACCAGTTATCCCTAAACTCTCATTTATTGTTAAGGTAGTTTTGCTGTTTAAGGGACATAAAAGATCTTGGAGCTGAATGGAATGGGAATGGGAATTTGAAGATCTTCCCTGACCCTTATCAGACCTAAGGGGAAGTTTGACCTTCCCTGCTTTGAAAATAAACTCTGCCCCCTAACAAGATAAATGTAATCACATGGAGACTGTGATGGAGGGAATTTGCTGAAGGGTGCAGCAGAGCCCACAGGAAGCTTCCCTGCTGTGAACATAAACTTTACCCCCTGATAGGCTGAATGTAGTCACATGGAACCTGTGGTGGGAGGAGTTTTGCTGAAGGGAAGGAGAGCCCACAGGAAGTTGGTTCAGAGCTAGCCAGACTCTGGGGGGAGAGGATGCTCATGAAGGAGATAGAGAGGTCTGTGAGTAAATAATGATTTTGTATTGGTTTGTGGGAAGGATAAAGGATGGCATGGCTCTCAGAGTTTTTATGGCTTCTGAATATCTTTGGTACTATGATGGAATTGGCTTACTGCTTTGGGGATTTGGTTTTCTGGTGTCTGAATAAATGTTTAAGTTCTGTTCTCTACCTGGAGAATCTGGTATATTTTGCTATCAAAAGTCATGTGATACTTATAGTCACAGTTTTTATCATGATCATGGGCAACATAAATATTGCACTGGCACTACATCTTCTAAGAAAGGTCTAACTATAGGTTATACAAATCTTAATTCTATTATAACTTGTAGATAAGCTCACAACTTCTGGGAATTCTGTGAACTTTAATGCTAGTCATCAAATTCTGTGAACTCTTGGAATTTTCAAGCTGATATTTCATATTGTTTTATCACATCATAATCAGAGCTGACCAATAGCTGAAAATAAGCAATATGAAAAGATTCTAGAAGCTTAGAATCTCAGTGTTTTAAGTATTTTAGAGGAAAAGGTGATTTTGAGGAAAGAGATGAAAGAAAAAGAAAAAAAAATATGTCCAAAGGACACAGATGTGAGACTCAGTGGCTCAATGGGAGAAAAATATGTAGAAGACAAAAAAGAGATTTATTTTTAATAGAAAGAAATGCATAATATGCTAAGTGGCTCATAATATAGGCATTTGAAAGGGATATGTTTATGGAAGGATAATGTCTTCCTTTCCTGTCCATCTATTTAAGCCAATTAAAAAAAAGTCTTAGAAAAGGGAGAAAATTTAACCCATGTGACTGGATTGAGGAGTCAGCTTTCCATAGCACAAAGTGCAGACAAACTTTACTAGAATAGGAAAGCATTCCAAATCCTCAGTGACCATCATATTTAGAAAAAAGTAAAAATAAAAATTCAAGCAAAGAAAGGTTGATTTTGCCTTCAATCCTTAGACAGGAAAGCTGAGTAGGAGGGTATAGATAATTTAGCAAGAAAGGAAGGAATTATATATTACTTGACAAATAAGCATTGGGAAGAATACACTCTCTCCTTTATCTCATCTCTCACTCCCCTGGTAGCCACAGGATGTCAGATGAGATTTGCTCCTCATCCTCCCTGTCTCCTTTATCCCTCCCTGACCCCATTGCCCCAGTCTTTTTCTTAGGAGGCCTGGCTTTGTTTTCTGATAGGCAGAGCCATAACTAACATCAACAGAAATGCTTTTGTTCCATTTTCATTGGAAGAATGTTCATATTTCTATGTATCCTTAGGGTTATAGCCTCAATTTATAGGAATCAATTTTAATGTATTTGCAAGATTGTATTAAGCTAGAAACTTCTGACCATTTCTACATGCTTGGTAGTCTTCATTAAATATTTCACTCCTTTTCTATTTTCTATTACCTTGATGCCTCCACTTGAAAGGACATTTCCATGTAATTAAAATTGCTTCCATCAGCCTAGCACTATACTAGCCACTTGCTTGAAAAAAGGTCCTGAATGATCTTCAGAAAAGGGGGACAGTCTTGTTCCCAAGTCCCTTCTTGGAACAATATTTTTAGGATATTTTAGATAATGTAGAACAGCATTTTAAGGGAATAGGGGGCTGATAACAGAGAAGAAAAAAATACTGGAATTGATGTGGAGAGGAAAAATGTCTTAGAGAAATAAAAATAAAGGACCAAAGATAGATCTATTGAAACTCAGGATGTAGCATTGAAAAATGGCAGCAGAAAAAACATTAGCCACAGTTGACAGATGAATGCTGTTAATAACTACAGGAAGGACCACAGTATCCCCTTCTCTTATGTGAAAGAAAGTTAATCCATAATAATGTAAGAATGGAGAATTAGTAGAAAGCTATGTCATGAATGATTCTGCTGAAGAAGCAACATTTAGAAATAACTCTATAGCTAGAAAGAGTGTCAGAGTCAAGGAATCTACTTTCTAAATTAATACAATTATGAGTCCTGAATATTTAAGAGATAAGTCTTCCTGGTAGTTCCTGAACATAACTTCCTGAAGTTACTTGACTATGAAGTTGGGGGGGGGGGATAATCCTGGATTGATTTTCATGCTTTCTGTGGGGATTGTAATAGTTTGCCAACATGTAATGAGCACCTACTATGTGCCAATCACACTGTTCGTGGTGATAGTTGTACCTTTGAGTTCTATCTGCAATGGTTAGGAGATGGAGGAACTATTCTGATAGTTCCATTACCATTCCTTATCCGTCTTGCTACAGAATAAGAAAGAGGATAAATTAAAAGGGAAAAGGTGAATGAAATAGTTTAGCTATTTGCTGTCCAGTAGATCTAATTTAGAGATAATGGTGAAACTCATCGAATAATTCAAAAGCATGTCAATCATTCAATTAGCATGTAGAAAAATATAGATATCAATATATGTGTATTATATATGATTTTTAGATACAGATGATGCAGACATAGTTATAGATAACTATATAGTTCTATGGAGTCAGCTCATGGCATAGTTGATAATGTGCTGGGTCTGGGATCAGGAAGTGCTGGGTCCAAATGTAGTCTCAAACACTTATTAGTTGTGTGACCCTGAGCAAGTCATTCAACTTGTTTGCCTCAGTTTCATCAACTGTAAAAGAGTAATCACAGCACCAACCTCCCAGGATTGTTGTGAGGATGTGATAATATATTTGTCAAAAAAAAAAGGGAGGGGGCTTAGCATAGTACCTGACACATAGCAGGCACTTTAAAAATGCTTCTTTGCCCTCCCTCCTCATCCCCAATACAGATGGAGATGCTGTAATGGTCATGGGGATCTGAAAATCTTCCCTGCCCCTTGATAGGCTTAAGTGAATCTGAGAACCTTACCTGATTTGAAAATATACTCTTCCCCCTAATAGGCTGAATGTGGTCACATGGAGCCTGTGGTGGAAGGCTTGTTTTTCAGGAACCTTGTTACTTTGTGATTGGGCAGTGGGTTTGTGACATCCTCTGAGCCAGGAGAAGCCTATACGTACCCCAATGTAATGTTTTGTTTTGGGACTCACTTTGGGAAGAGTTGTGTGATTTGGCCAGATGAGACTCTGGGCAGCTGTTGATCCCCCCGGCTTTCAAAACCCAGATGTTGGTGCTTCCCTCTCTGGTAACTAACTAGGTATGGATATAATAGTCATACAGCTGGAAGCCCTGTGTGCTTATCTGTTTCTCTGCCTATATTTTTTTATCTGCTTGTAACTTCTGTTTGTATTCTCTGAAGTTCAGGGTGCTGACTTTTCCCCCTGAACTAGGTAAATGATATATGTTTGATTAAAGTAAGATTGTTACCCCATTTTTAGTTGCTTTCCTTTAGAAAAGCAGATCTAAGAACCTATGCTAGCAGCCCTCCTGGGTATGCTAGGGTGCTCGCTGCTACACATGGCCAGCACTACATAAGACCCATGGAGGACACATAGAAGAAGGAGTTCTAGTTTTTCTGCTCTCCCAGAAAAGTGATATTCTAAAAGGACCTCCCTAGCACAGTCTAGTGCAGTAGATTAGTGATAAAACACAGTAACATATATCAAGGTATACATCTCAGCTTCCCACCTAAGTATACACTGAAGACCAGTCAATAATCCTAGCACCTGAGAACACCCTCCTTAAATAATCAATAGACAAACAAACAGACCTTAATGACCTAGCACATCACTAACATAATGTGATAAAAGCTTGTGAAGCATCTTTGAACTATATTTGGAAATTCCAAGTGGGTGATTTTTTTTTCTTGAAGGACACTGGTTTTTTGGCAGCCTTCCACAGAGAACATGTTACTCGCACTTTTTTGTCAAGTGAAGAAAAACAGGAAGCACAAAATCAGTTTGGATTGGGGGCTCAGAGGGGAGTGAAGGGAAGAACCAATCCTGACAGAGAAACAGGACTCTTTCACACTTTAGCGTCTGCTCAACAGAACATTGAAGGAGCTTGCTTTGAACTCTGCCTGCACCACTTGCTGGGAGAATTCTTGGACACAGAATGAAATTCTCACAGGCATTTGTGGTTTCAGGTTTCCTCTAGTCTAATATTAAACTACTTTCTTGAAGACTCGGAGCAATTTCTACAATACCTGACTATAAGAAGGGGAGTCCTAAGCGTTGGATCTTGGGCCCAAAGACATAGAAGTCATTTATGTCATTTGACAGATTGTAAGAACTGTAGTAAAAGGGATCACTGGAGGATGGAGAACATAAAGCTTGCATTCACAAAGAATCATAGTCTCCAGAGCAGAAAGAAAACCAATACTAGCATGCTGTAAATCTATCTGGAATTCCTAGTTTGATTTAAATCACTCTAAAGAGAATCCTTAACACTTTTAATGTTTAATATTTTTTTTGTTTTTATTTCACCTTCATTTCTGAAAAAGGAGGAGGAAAAACCAAACAGTTCAGCTAACCAATTCATAACCAAATCTGACTCTCACTGCAATATTCCATACTCATAGATCACCCCAACCCTGCTTCTGCAAAAATAAAAGGGAAGAAGGTACATTTTCTCATCTCTTCTTTGGGGCCAAGTCTAGTTGTTATAAACGTAGTGTTTCATTAAGTCACTTTTAAAAAGACAGTAAAATGTGATGCTTTAAAACAACAGCAACACCTGATTGTGGTATTAGGAGCCATTAGCCAGCAGGATCATTCATCATCTTCAGTATAGATAGATATATACCTACCAGACAGTGCTTCCTTTAATGGCCATTCGACAGGGAACTCAATGCATCTATCTCCATTAAAAGAAAGAGGAAGTGTTTTATTTATAGAACAACTAAAGGTATCCAAGGTTGCTTTATTCTGCATTTTAAAATGATGAACAGACAGCTGTGATGAGCTGGAATGCAAACTCTCCAAACCCAAACGTACTTTGTAAAGAGTTCCTAAATCAGAGGGCATGAGTACCTAGGAGGCAAAGGAACAAGTTCATATAAAATAGGACACCGGTTTCTGTGAAATATATTTTCAAGGGTCTTTTGTATACAGGGGCACATGAAATTCACTTAAATGCTATCTAAAATTACATAATAAATTATAATTAGTAGTGTTGGAACAAGTTATATTTCTTTGAATTAATTACATTTGCAAGTCTATTCATAGTTTTATCACATTGATTAAAAACTCATTCTTGATATACTACATACAATATAACAAGTACAAATACCAGATATCACATAATTCCTACTTGGTTAAAATTATAATGATTTATTTAATATGCTACAGGTCAGTGTCTAAACTGAGCAATCTAAAAATTAAAAAGAATGGTGAAAGGCAAAGTTTACATTCTATTTTACCTCAAATGTTACTGTATCCTCAGTCTGTTGTTCCAGCCTGTTTTCTAGAGTCATTGGGCTTGACTTTCCATAAGTCCCATACAGAATCATAACCAAATGAGGAATATTTGGCCCAATATGTTTATATTCTTGGCCTGATTTTTCTCGAAGCTTCAGAAAAATTTTCCATGTGCCTTCTGACCAAATTAGATATGAATAAAATAAGGGTAAATTTTTTAAGTAGAATGTGATTTCATATAAAACTGATAACCCAGGAAAATAACAGGTAACTGAATTTTTACTTTATTTCACTCCTTCACTCTTCATTAATTATAAGGTCATAGGATCAAATGATTTAGACAATGTTCTCAGATTAGCTAATATTCATTGAAAGCATATTTCAGTTTCTGAGCAATACTATAGAGCAGCAAATATTTTTATCTCAAAATCATTTATGCCCTTTAAAAACTGAGTACTCCTAAAAGCTTTTGTTTATGTGGATTCAGGGATATGCTGGAGCCAGCTTGATCAGGCTGAGAACCAATTATTACATTTTCAGCATGAGCATGTACATCTTGGCAATTGGCCAATATTACAAACGAGCATTAGATTTATTGTTTTGCTTAGTGTCCAAACTTAAGAAAATGATGGAGTAAATGTTAATGATGCCAAATCAACTTAAACATTTGTGCATGTATATTTTTTTCTGGGGAGCCAGTTTAACATTTACCATCACACTCCTGCTTATATCTGTCAACATTTACTCTTTTAGACGTTAAAAAAGAAAAAAATTTCAAGCCTTTAATTATTTGCAAATAACAAAAATCCATTATATGTTAACACAAATATAATATTTTATTAGAAATATATATATTTTTAAAAATGTGGGAAGAGTAAAACAATTTTTAACTCTTTTTTAAAATCTTTAAAGTTTGGTTTAATAGAAATCAGCTGGATTCTCATACTGGCTTCTGTAGTCAGTGTGTTATGAAATGTTGTTTTGTTTGAAACATATAAAGAAAATCTGGCCTCACAGAGATATATAGTTAGAAAAGGTTTGGAGCATTTTAAGAGGCAAACAATGTTTTACTAATATTATGAAAATAGTTTTGACCTCATCATATTCCTGAAAATGTATCAGGGACACTAGAGTGGTAAGGTCCACTCTTTGAGAACTGCTGTGGTCGAGGAAAAAAGCACTGGATTTGGGGTTGCAGAAACTGATAAGAATCCTTACTATGCTACCTGTGTGGGTGTGGTCTGACATGAGTCCCTTGATTTCTCTGGATCTCAGTTTTCTCAGGCATAAAAACAAAGAAGATAGGCTAGGTGATCTCCATGGTTTTTACCAGCTCTAAATCTTACTGTATATGATAAACTAGCTGAAATCTAACTGCATGAGTACAGTACTAACAAAGGAAATTAAACAGTGTGATTTGAAGTAGTTCCCATAGGGTTGTATTTAGATTGACTACAGTGGCATGAGGATTACCTGACTTCATTTGTTGGCTTCCTGGTGGCAAGGCATTGATTTCCTCAATTTCTAATTGAAAAGGAGATTGAAATCCAAATTAATGTTTTCACAAAACAGTGTCTAAATGATAATGAGCATCTGTATTCATTTGTGGTTAAGCAATGGAGCATCATTTAGATTAAGATTGAATCATGAAATCTACAATGTGATTTTTCTACTTAAGCTTACCCTCCTAGACACTGTTCACATAATGAGCTGGGTCTAGAACACACACAATATTTTGAAAAGCTTTGAATCTAGACACTCAACTATTTTTCATTTTTAATTATTTATGCTTCATTTACATAATTACTGCGATCACTGGTTTGGATATGTCTGAATTAATCAGATATTTTTAATGCCAAACTAATTACTTAAGTCATAACAAGATATAATTGTATAAAATAAAATATAAGTTTTTCCTCTGTGATTTCATGCTAAAGTCAATTAAAGCTCTTTTTGTTCCAGAAATTCACAAAATGAATTTTATTTTCCTGGGGTACATAACTTTCATATCAGAATGATTTCTTAAGCTACTTTCAAAAGTAATTTGTTTTTTTTTAATAATACAAAAATCATAACTTAATGTTCTAAAAATAAGTGACATTGTTATTTACTCTTTTAAAAAATGCCAATAAAATTAAGGATAGAGCAACCAAAAATAAGGAAATAATACAAATGACTTTGAAATCCTATCAGATCAAACTACCATTCTCAGAATGGGTAAAGAAGCAGAAAAAAAGCAGGGTTGATGATATGTAAAATGAGGGAGTTGGGTTTTATCTCTAAGGTACCTTTTGGCACTAACAATCTATAAAACCATGACTATAGTATTGAGGGAGAAACATTTAATGATCTAAATCTTGTCCCCAGTTGGGTATACACTTAAATAAAGAATATGATACAATTAAAATGTTCTCTTATATGTATGAGATTTAATGGCATGGCAATGATTTGGGAAGAAAACTAAAGTAATAACTTTTGAATTACTAAATATATCTAATAAATACTCAGATATGTCTTCATTTCTCACCGCAGTTACTAAGTAAATATGATGAAAAACAGAAATGATATATATGTCTTGCAAATATTTTAAAATGTGATTTTCCTTGAAAAAATAAAAATTGTTTCCATATATCATCCAATTAAGCTCCATAATCTATCTCTTGAGGTTGGAGTGAGGGCAAGTCTTATATACATTTTCTATTGCTTAGATAAGGAAGTTAAGGTTGAAAGATTTTAAGTGCTGTTTGGGGGATTATTTAATTTCATGCTCATCTAGTAAATAAACTCCAGAACTGGAAATAAAAGTCAACTTTGCTGACTCCACTCACATTCATTGTTCTGAGTCTAACAGCATACTGACATTTTCCATAAAATGGAAACTGTTTGAATATTCTTTAACATAAACAAAAATATTTGCCTATATCATTGCCTTTCCAAAACGAATTCAACAAAATTATTAATATTCAGCCACAAGAATTATTTTCTGCAGGAAATTATTTTTAAGTCACCTGTAACATTCAATTTAATTGCTGAGTTTGTTCCACTTTTGAGCCATTTATGAGCTAGAAACACTATTTCTTTTCCTTCCATTGATGCCTCTCTCACAGTAATCTTCTCCAGCTGCCAGTCAGGGCCTTTCCCTTTTTCCACTTCCAATGCTTGCAAAAGACCAATATCTACTGCATCAACTCTGAACATATCCACCTGCAAGAGGTTATAAAAACATGTCAACAAGGATGAAATAAGCTATTGCAGCCTGAGAGAGGGGAGGCAAGTGTTTCAAGTTCAGCTAAAATGAAAGTTTTCCGAGTGAGACTGTGTCATAGAGAGTAAGTCCTGGATGGAGTGACCCCACCTTAGGGGATTCAGTTAATAAACATAAATATCAGTGCATGTGTGCAGCTTGCCTCCATAGGTTTTCATCAGGCCAGATTCCTCAAGTGAAACCAGCCACTAAGAAGGGAACAATATTCTTGTCCAAACATGGTGGCACCTTCTGGTTATTAAAATGTCATAGAAGTTTATATATAGCCTTTTCTCAATCTCATCCTTCTTGACCTCTCTGCAGCTTTTGATATCACTATCAATCAATATCTTCTTGTTACTCTCTTCTCTATAAATTTTCCCGACATTGCTTTCTCCAGGTTTTCTTCCTCATTTTCCTTTTCTTGGATCTTCAGTTATGTCATTCCTGATAACCATGGTTATGCCCCAGTGCTCTTTCCTCCTACCTCTTTTCTTCTCCCTCTATGCTGTCTTGTTTGGTGATCTTATGTAACTCACGTGGATTCAATTTAATCACTATATAGATGCTTCTCAAGTGTATTTATCCAGTTCTAACTTCTTTGCTGACATCCACTATCATAGCCCCAACTCCCTTTTAGACATTTCAAAATGAATATCCTATGGAAATCTTGATTTCTTTTAGACATGTCCAAAAATGAATCAATTTTCTTTCTTCCCCAAGCCCTACCCTCTTCCAAATTTCTCTATTTACTATTGAGTATACCACCATCCCTTAAGCATACTATTAAGTATATCTCTAGCTGACCAGGCTTCTAAACCACATATCAACCTTTATTCATCACTCTCACTCATCCCTCATATAATAGTGCCAGTGCCTGGCATATAGGAAGGACTTAGTAAATAAAATGCTTGTTGACATGTCGAATGACTATTGTGATATTTTATCTGATTAAAATAAAAGACTTCTCTGAAGCAGTGGTCTCTAACATAGCATTAAATCTCTCCAGGGATAGACAAAAAATTATCCATTGGGATGTGGGATAAAAATATTATAATTTCTGCTAAAATTACTTGTTTCAAAACTAAGATATAAGTTAAGGTTTACTTACATTAAATACATGAATTGACCCTAGTGCCCTCCATCCATCTATACATGTTAATAGTTCCCTGGCATGTATAGTATTTGAGGTATCCTTAGTGAAGAGCAGGAATTCCACAGTTGAATGTGTTGTCATTGGTGCCCTAATGATAATGATAATTTTATTGTTCAGTTGTTTTTCAGTCGTGTCCAACTCTTCATGATCCCATTTGTGATTTTCCTGGCAAAGATACCAGAGAAATTTGCCATTTCCTTCACTGGCTCATTTTACAGAAAAGGAAACTGAGGAAAACATCATTAAGTGACTTGCTGAAGGTCACATAGCTAGTAAGGCCAGATTTGAATTCAGAAAGATGAGTCTTCCTGACTCTAGATCCCAGCACTCTATCTACCTAGCTGTCTAATGATAATAATAGCCAATATTTATATGATGTCTATTATGTGCCAAGCACTGTGTTAAATGCTGCAACTATTATCTCATTTGATCCTCACAACAACCCTGGGAGGTAGGTGCTATTATTATCCTCATTTTACAGAGTAGGAAACAGAGGTTAAATGACTTGCCTAGGGTCACACAATCATTAAACATCTGAGGATAGAGTAGAACTCAGGTCTTTCTGACTCCAGGCCCAGCACTCATAGATTCTTAGAGGGAAATTACCTCAGAAACTATACAATTAAGTCACCCCATTTTACATATGGGCCCTGGGGAGGCTAAGTAACTTGTATAATGTCATGTGGGTGGTGAGTATGAGATCAGAGATTTTAATCCGGGGTCTCTGATTCCAAGGCCAGTGCTCTTTGTAATGCCCTAATTGCGTTCCTTTCTAAGTAACTTGTATAATGTCATGTGGGTGGTGAGTATGAGATCTGAGATTTTAATCCGGGGTCTCTGACTCCAAGGCCAGTGCTCTTTGTAATCCCCTAATTGTGTTCCTTTCTTGTCTACCTACTATAATATAAGCTCCATGACGCCAGACTTATATTTTGCAATTCCCACCTAACACAAGGCTCTGTACACAGTAGGTGCTTAACACAGGTTGATTGGTTGACTAAACGAACCATTCTACCAAGTCATTTTTTAAATCAATACTAATACTCAAAAAGCTTACAGGATAATAAAATAACTGTACACTATCTTTGTATTATATTGGTATCGGGGAAAATCTATGTCACAGATCAGAGAGTGACAACACCAATTGTCCATTCTCCACTCCCACAGCAGTCATGCTGTTGTCAGGTACAGAGAACACTAGGGCTGATCTTAGTTTTTTCTTCTTGTTCATCCTGCCGATCTTCCTTAGGAGCAGGATGGCCTAAGTGTGTGGGCAGCACATGTCACCTTGGCCTGTACAGTATCTTTAATCCTGCTCGATTGGCTCTAAACAAGTGATTCTACAGAACACAAGCTATCAGCTCTCGCTAACATTTCTTCATGCAGCAGTTACCATGGTACCAACCTGCCTGGCTGATGTCTAAATATAGTGAGAAAGTATAGTATCTCTTTCCAAATACTAAAGGGACACTTTGAAGAGCAAAGGAAATGGAATGAATGTCCCTGTACCACTGTTTTGGGGAATGGGAATATTTTAAATCCACTTATTTTCAAGGATAATGATGTAGCTGATGTCATAGCAAAATGTTTTTGTGGCCCCTTGTCTTGTGGCATATATCATTCTTCTCCACACATTCTATGGTCCAGCCACGCTGGTCTATTTGATCCTTGCATAGGGCACCCCATCTCCCTTTTTAGTGCCCTTGCTCTGGCTGACCTCCATTTATGGAATTCACTCTCTCTTTAACTCCATTTCTTAGAATCACTGTCTTCCTTTCATGACCCAACTAAAATGCCAACTTCTGCAGGTCTCATTAACTGCTAATGTCTTTCCCTCTCAAGTTATGCTATATCTATTCTGTATTTATCTGTATGTACCTATTTATATACATGTTGCCTCCCCCATTAGAATAGAAGCTCCTTGAAGGCAGAAATGATTTTTTACATTTTCCTTGTATCTCCAAGGCTTAGCTCAGTGTCTGACATATAGTAAGCACTTAGTAAATGCTTCTGATTTATGGATTAGAATTATTGTGCTGAGGCTACACTAAACTTTTTTTTTAAGATACATGCTAAATTGGGGGCAAATAATGCAGAGAATGAGATTTCATAATGAACTTCTCTCTAACCCTAAAAGCAACAAATGCACACCAAAATAATACAGATGGGCAACACAATACAGTATGAGTAAAAAGGATAAACCGATCCATTAGATAAAAAGAAGTATTTCCTTGATCCAAAATTATAATCCAGGGAAGGAAAAGTTCTGTACTACTTAAAAGCAATGGAAAATTACAGGGAAAAAATGAATCTCCTGATGAGTGACTGTAAGAAAATGGATTTTCTCCAAAGGTCATTTTGAATTATTTTCCTATATCCCTTATATGCAAATAAGGGCCTGTTCTTCTGCCTTCTTAGTAACACTAAAGGGACAGTCTTAATTTTAGAAAAAAAAGTAATAAAAGGGTATTGTTCCACTAAGAAAGAGGGAAAAAAAGAGGCAGTTCAAGATGAATACATTTTTTGTACTATATTTTAATTAATAAATAAATATACATCTATGGACTATATTTTAGTTATAAAATATGGAACCACATTTACTCTGAAAAGATAAACTGCTAAGATAAATCTGTGTGCTATATACATGAACTTTTTCTTAAGAACTAGGCATTTCACTTATGTACCAAAAAAAAAGCAACTTAGTTCTTTACTTTATATGAGTAAGTAATAATGAGAAGTAATTTCTTTAGTATGTATCTATAGGAAGCTACTGACTCAAATGTTTTTATCAGTTCTACAAATACTTCTTAGTTGTCTAGGTGCAAGTCATTATATTAGGTTCTGATGATACAAAGACACAGGACCAAACCTTCAAATACATAAAATCTTATAGAGTAGGTAAGTTATATAATGAAGTAAAAAAAAATACTAGGAAAATACAAAGGATAGTGTGTGAGGAGAGAGTGAGGAGAGATTAAGAGAGAGTTTGGGGAAGGGCAAAGAAAAAGGGGAGGGGAGAAGGGGAAAGGAAGGAGAGACAAAGGAAAGGAGGAAGGGAGGAAGGGTGACAGATAGAGACACACACAGAGAGAGACAGAGAGACAGGGAGAGAAAAAGATAAAGAAACTTCCCGAGGAGTCATGTTTGGAGAAAATGTGTATTCATGGGGTAACAACAGGAATATTCTCTTATTTAAAATTATTTTTCTTTCAAAATATTCCCCATTACATGTAAAACATTTTAAACATTTTTTTTAAATTTTGAATTCCAAATTTTCTCCCTCTTTCCTTCCCCTTCTCTCTTCTTAAGAAGGGAAGCACTTTGCTATCAATTCTACACATGAAGTCAAGCTAAATATATTTCCATATTAGTCATGATGAAAAATAAAACAAAACAACAACAACAAAAACAAATGCTCAAAAAGGCTATGAAGAGAAGAATGCGCTAAAAAGCAGATTTGGCCAGATGGGAAAAGAATCTCAAAAGCTCACTGAAGATAATCATTCCTTCAGTATTAGATTGGAGAAAATGGAAGCTAGTGACTTTATGAGAAATCAAGATACTACTAAACAGATCCAAACAGATGAAAAAATAGAAGGCAATGTGGAATATCTCATGGGAAAACCACTGACCTGGAATATAGATACAGGAGAGATCATTTAAAAATTATTGTACTACCTGAAAGCCATGATCAAAAAAGAGAACCTAGAAATCATCCTTCAAGAAATTCTCAAGGAAAATTGCCCTGATGTTTTAGAACCAGAGGGCAAAATAGAGGTTGAAAGAATCCACCGATTACCTGAAAAAGATCACAGAAAGAAAACTCCTAGGAATATTATAACCAGGTACCAGAATTCCCAGATCAAGGAGAAAATATTACAAACAGCCAGAAAGAAACAATTTAAATATTGTGGAAACACAATCAGTATAACTTAGGATCTGGCAGCCTCTACCCTGAGGGATTGAAGGGCTTGGAATATGATATTATGGAGGTCAAAGGAGCTGGGATTAAAACCAAGGATCACCTACCCAGCAAAACTAAGTATCATGTTTCAGGGGAAAATATGGCTTTTCAATGGAATAGAGGGCTTTCAAGCATTCTTGATGAAAAAAAAAAGCCAGAGTTGAATAGAAAATTTGACATTCAGATACAAGAAGCAAGAGAAGCATGAGAAGGTAAATAGGGAATGAAATCATAAGGAACTTATCAGAGTTGATAGTGTTTGAAATTTATTGGGTCAAAATTCTAGAAAGATATCACTGAATAAATTATTTGTAAGTGTTATAAAATCGAAATCACTGAGATAAAACATGGCAGCTAGATGCCAAAGAGACTGGACACTGGATGTGGAGTCAGGAAGAACTAGTTCAAATACAACCTCAGGCTCTTTATTAGCTATGAGACTACAGGCAAATCATATATCCTCAGTCTTCCTTCATTTCTTTACCTGTAAAATGGAAATAATAGTAGAACTAACATCTCAACATTGTTGGGAAAGTAAAATGAGAGAATATTTGTAAAGCTCTTTGGGAGTGTAATGGGAATGTAAATTTGTAAGATCTTCCCTGCCCCTAGGCTAAAGTGCACCTGGAACCTGGGGTGGGAGGTTTGTTTTTCAGTAGATACTTCTTGATTGGCCAGTGAGTCAATAAGGTTGTTACATTCTCTGAGCCAGAAGAAGGCTATATAAGCCCTGATATGTAGCTTTCTTTTGGGGCTCACTTTGAGAAGTGTTCTGTGATCTGATATGGATTCTGGGAAGCCGTTGTCCAGAGTCCCCCCGGCTTTGAAACCTAGATGTTTCTTGGTATGGATGTAATGGTTGGACAGTTTGGAAATCTGTCTACTTGATCTGTTTTTGTCTTGATAATTCTGTCTGTATATTTTGAAGTTTGGGGCACTGACGTTTTTCCCCTGAACTAGGTAAACAATACATATTTGACTGATTAAAGTAAGCTTGTTAACCCATTTTGAGTTGCTTTCCTTTAACAAAGCAGATCTAAGAACCTGTGTTGGCAGCAAACCTTGAGGACGCTTGGGGTGCTTGCTGCTACAGGGAGACTTACCATATCATCATTACTATTATCAAGAACAGTTTATGTCAGAATAATTTTATTTTCTTCTTTGGAGAGAATAACTAGATGGGCATATCAGGGTTATTCTGTAGAAATAGTATCCCTGGAATCAAGCAAATCTAGATATGTGGCATATAAAAAGTATGTTTTTCAGTTTCACATGCTATCCTCATGGGTAAGATGCAGATATTTTCTAGAAGATAATACCTTTGGTTGGATTTAGAAGTGACCGAATGGGCAGGCATTGAATTGTTACAGGTCAGCACTGACTTGGAGAGAAGTTTCTAATGAAATGGTCCAGAAATCTATCATTAACTCTCTTCTGTTCAATATTTTTGTTGTAAAATTCGCATATAATGTTTTGTTTAGAAAAATAGCTAGCACATTGGAAAGCAAAATCATCATGTGAAAAAATCTTGACAAGCTACAATAATGACCAAATCTATTAATATGAAATGTAGTGAGGATAATTGCAAAGTTCTATACTTATGTCCAAATGATCAGCTTCTTAAGTACATGATGGGATTACCATGGCTAACCAATAGTTCCCATAAAGGAAAAAAAAATCTAGGATTTTATTGAACTGAATATTTTAAATTAGTTTATATTCTATCAAAAACATCCAGCCATGGGCGGCTAGGTGGCGCAGAGAGTAGAACACCAGCCCTGGAGTCAGAAGGACCTGAGTTCAAATCTGGCCTCAGACACTTAACACTTACTAGCCATGTGACCCTGGGAAGTCACTTAACCCCAACTGCCCTCCAAAAAAGAAAAAAAAATCCCGACAAAATAGTTAATCCTCTCCTGTGCTCCATTAGTATAAGATAAATCATAATCCTCTCATCTTCTCTGATCAGATTGCATTTGTTACACTTTTCTGGCTGTCTTATTGGCTACGTTTCCAGGTGTCACATGGCTGTCTGACTATATCCAGAGGAGAGTGATCATGATGGTGGGAGGATAGGAACCAGGGCAAATAAGGTTTGATGGAAAAAAAAATAGGATGTTTACCTGTGAAAGAGAAGACTCGGGAAGCCTTTCATAAAGTATTTGAAGCATTATCATATGGAAGAAGTATTAGACTTTTTGATTTGGCCCTAGAGGGCAGGAATAATAGCAGTGATTCCAGAGATACAGTTTCATAACACCTGGACCTGTCTAAATGTGCAGTGGGCTACCTTGGGGGACAGAAGATTCCTGCTCTTTGGAGGCATTGAAAAAAGAATCTGGATGACCATTTATCTATTGGTTTCCAAACATGTCTTAAATACTCTCTATATGTGATGTACTTTGTTAAGTACTGGGAATCCAAAGAAAGGCACAAAACATTGCCCGTACACTAAAAGCACTCATATTCTGATGGGAGAGACAACAGAAGTTTAGGGAAGTTGTGGGAAGGACTTTTGTTTGTTTCAGTCAAACTAGGTGTCAGCTGGTCTTGTCTATCTTTGAAATTATTTGTTCCATCACTTTACATTCTCTTCATAATTTTTCTCTGACACTTTTCTTAGATTTTTTTTTCTTTTCCATTTCTACTGCTACCACCACTCATCATCTGTTAATACATCTTTATGAAGAGGTTTATGGTTGTAACTGACTCCTCCTGTCCCATTCAGTAACTCTTGGGATCTTACAAATCAAGTAGTCAAAAGGATGCTACAGTAGATTAAACTCCACCCAATTAATAGGTTACCTGTGATGTCGGGACTAGTGAATCTTGGGGTTATTTCTCAGTCTTCATCTTCTTTGAATTTCTGTGATTTTTGACACTGTTGTTTTCTATCTCCTTTCTTCTAAAGGATTATGATAATGTTCTTCCCTTTAATTTGGCAGAAAGAATGCTGGGTGTGGAGTCAGAGGACCTGGGTTCTAATTTCAAGTCTGGAGTTGGAATAGATGTTTTCTAAGACCCTTTGCAAAAGTGAATACTGTGAATTTACTATTTGACACTTCTTTCAACATATTCCAAACATTGTATATTCTAAGTCATCCTGTAAGGGTTATGGGATTTAAAGATCTTCCATGCCCCACTGGGCTTGCAGACGTAGCAGGAAGGGGCGGAGCAAGAGGAAGCAGAAGCCAACCTAGAGTTCCTGTGGTGGCTAGCAGTGGTGGCGACGGCAGCAGCAGAGGCAGCAGCAGCAGCGTGAAGCCCTTTTTGAGTCAGCCAGAATTTCTGCTAAGGACTCCTGCTGAGGACTGCCAGGGGCCGGAGCTGCTGGGAGCATGCTTCCTGGATGCTGGGTGGTTGCTGTGAGTGGGGAGAGGAGGACCTTTGCCTGAGGTAGCCTCTTCTGTTTTTAAGGCTTGAGAATGTGGGTGCTTTCTACTTTATCTACCTGTGCCAATTTCATAACTACTGTGATGGCTTTCACTTTCTGGTTTTGGGACTCAGTCTTTTGGTATTTTAATAAATTTTCTAGCTCATTCCCCCATAAGGCAAGCCTGATGTATTTTGCAATGGATAATTATATCAGCATATCTGTAATTTCCATAGGCATTGTGAATATGGCATTGCTGATACACATACTAACCTAAGGTCAATGTAGAGCTTTATGCTGTTCCTTCCACATTAAATACTTTCACCTCATTATTATCTGATTGTAAAAATTTTACCTAATTTTAATGGCTGAACTACTTTATAAGGCTTTCCTCAATAATTTCACTCCACACAATTTGTCTTCCATTGTTCTCTTGTTTTCCCATTGGCATAGCATATTTTCATGGTAGAATTTTAAGTTCCTTGAAGCCAAGCACCAGGCAATAAATTATTTTTGTATTCCTATAACCCCAGCACAACGTTAAGCATTGTGATAATACAAAAAAACCCCTCGTCTTGCTTTTTTCCTCCCTTTTTCATACTGTCGTACCAACCTTTCTCATGTCAGACTGTGTTAAGCATTGTGATAATACAAAAAAAGCCCTCTTTGTCTTGCTTTTTTCCTCCCTTTTTTGTACTGTTGTACCAACCTTTCTCATGTCAGGCTGTATTAGCTTTAAGTATATTCCTTTATCCTGCCTAGCATACCTTCCATTTTTATCAATCAATCAACATTTAGAAATCATCTACTATGTTCCAGGCACTATGCTAAGTGTTTGTTTTTTTGTTTTGTTTGCCTTTTTTTTAGGGCAATTGGGGTTAAGTGATTTGCCTAAGGTCACACTGCTAGTTTTTGTGTTGTGGCTGAGGCCGGATTTGAAATCAGGTCCTCCTGATTCCAGGGCCGGTGCTCTATTCACTGTGCCACCTAGCCGCCCCTTGTTGTTTTGTTTTGTTTTTCTCTTTTTTGCTTTTTGGAGGGGGAAAGGCAGTGCAACTGGGATTAAGTGACTTGCCCAAGGTCACATGGCTAGTGTGTCAAGTGTCTGAGGCTGGATTTAAACTCAGGTCCTTCTGATTCCAGGGCTGGTGCTCTCTATTTGCTGTGCTACCTAGCTGCCGTTGTGCTAAGACTGTAAGTCCAAGTCTTGGATGTCATGTCATCTATAACTTATGAAGAAAACCAATCAAATGTATCTAGCCAAGACACTATGCCTCTCTCTAAAACGCCCATCTATCTTCCATATCTCTGGGTACTACTATTGTATGGAGTGACAAAAAACCCATGAGTCTCCTCCATAACAAGGAAAAGTGACAAAAGCCTGGTGTAAGCATGCACCAAATCCAAAGGGGTGTCTCATGTAGTACAATAGAGTCCCTCTTCTTTTCATGAACTGAGGGCTTTCATACACAAGGCTTAGGTGACATACCTAGTTCTGTCCTTTAAGGGGTCCTTCTTCAACTGTTTTTGAAGGTGTCAGCTGCTACTTCATTTTGGGGGTGGGTGGACATTTCTCTAATGTCCTTTACTCATGGTCCATTCACCACCAGAGGGATACCATGTTTATCTATCTAGTTAAGCTATGTAGCCTTACTTTAAAAGGGCTACATAAAAGCTTACTGTTTTCAACTTTCAATAGCTAGTCTATTTCTTCCATGAAATGGCTTTTATATCTCAAACAGATAAAACAGACATAGAAAGCACTGAATATTCTAACTGAGTTATTTAACTTAGGATAAAATGATGAGAACAAAAATAACTTGAATTGACCATTTCAAATTGTTCTTTGATAGGCAGATTCTAGAACTGTGAATTACGATAGATGGTCATCTATATAGAATATGGTGCAAATAGATGTTAATTTCCCTCTCACAAAATGGTTCACAGTCATAGATCACAGTTTACAGGATTAGACTAGATGAATTCTGAGTCTCTTCTAGCTCTGAGACACTGAGATTCTATTTAAAAGAAAACTGTTTCCAACTGAAGCAATATAAGTAATTTATAAAGGCAGATGTAATTATCCAATTTGGATTTTAACCAATATCTTCATAATTTCAAACTAATATTTTCCCAGAGATATTTTTGTTGATGGCTATAGAAATCAAATTCATATTTTTAGTTCTATGAAAGGGGAAAATCAACTCCACTCTCTCTTTGATCAGATGGAGAAAATGTATAAAACATTTATTATATTTTTCACATGTTCTTCTCAGGTTCATCTTGACTAAAGAGCTCTGAGACTGGTTAAATTACATGATAGTATTTCTCATGAATTTTATGTAGCCACTCAAGTCCTCTCTTTATTCATTAATCATCCATGTCTAAAGATCATTTGTGAAGAATCATAAAGGGGTGGGAACATACATTTCATGTAAGTGAATTTCTCTGCCACCTGATCTTCTGTTTATTTGATTTGCAGATTATAAAAAAAACTCACTCCCATACCTAAACTTTCTTTTTTTTAATTAAAAACCTGAATACAAATCTTAATTTTCATTTAGCTTGCAGCTGGTGTTCATCCCATGAGTAGAAGGAAGCTATCACTTTCTCATTGAGCCTCTGGTCCACTGCAAATCCATTTGAATGCTCAAATTTTCCATTCTCCTCTTTATTATGCTAATTTCATAGGTGTAACATCCCTGATGTTATGTTCACTAGAGATGTACTGTTAGGCAATTAATTGAATACTTTGAATTTTATTTCACAGAAAAGTGATTTCTGTTTATTAGAGGTTATTAGTACTACTACTCTAAAATAGCTAGAAAAGAAACCAAACCACGCACTCAAAACACACCATTAAAACAGAAGCACACTTTTTAAATGTAGAAGTGTGCTTTGGAAAGAACATGGAACTTAGAGACAGGAGTTCTGGATTTTACTTTTAATTCCACTGTGATCTTTGTGATCTTAAAAAGAATCATGTAATCTATCTCTGCCTTAGTTTCCTGTAAAATCAGTGTTAAGACTAAATGTGCCTTCCTGCCCTCACATTTTGTGATTCTCCAAAACTTAAAGAACCATTGCTGTTGAGGACACAAATTTCCAGAATTTCTAGCTTCAGAGATATTCAGCATCAGATGTCTAGGAATGATAGTCTAAACGTTATCACTGCAAAGCTGATTGGAACTATTGCATGTATGGAGATTAGGACCTGGGCAACTGTACTCAAATACCCTGTGCCTAATGATGGAGTGGAGTAATGTCTGTTTGTCAGGTTATTTTACCCAATGATTTCACAAAACATTTTGCAAGGTAGTTTGTTGCTGTTATTCATTATTCAAGTATAGATTCACATTTTAGATAGTCATTGAATAATTTCCTTTCTAGCTTTCAAAAAGTTTTCACAAATATATGCTACTTCCCATTCTTCATTTCCACAAGGCATGAAGAAATAATAAAAGGTAAATAACCAATGTTTTTGAAGTTTATTATCAGAAGACCAAGAAAAAAGAGAAAAAATATTTCTCTGGATTTTATCTGAGTTTATAATCTAATGGAAGAATACTAAATTCATACAAATAAATAAGAGGGTCATGGTCAGAATACATAATCAATTGACATTCCCCTAGCCCAGCTGATGAAATTATAGGAGCAGGTGATGGAAATAAAGAGATTTTCATGTGGTAAGTGAAGTACAAAACATGCTTATTCCTTGTTATCCTGTTATGAAGTGTAGGGCTTTTTCCTGATCAAATTGGCAGGTAGATTGTCATTTGTTGGCTAGACTGGTCATGCCCCAGTGGCCTTTAAAAGACCAGCTTGCCAGCTCTGGACATTTGGGACAGGAAATCTTTGTGGAGGGTATATCTGGCAGTGGAGAAAAGAGCCAGGTAAGGAGAAAGAACCCAACACTCCAGATGAAATTACTCTTTGTCTTTTGACTTATTTCTTTATGAGAAGGGAGAAAGTAGGGGAAGGAGATTCTATTTCCTCTCTGCCCCACCCCTGTCCATGGCATTTACAGCAGAGCTATTTGACCAGTAAGAGAAATAGCACCAGCAAGGAACAAGTCTCAGTGGTCAAGAAGATAATCAGTAGAGAAGACTCCACAGAGTATGACCCTTGACAACAGAGAGGAAAGCCAACTATGAATTCAAGAAAGAATAAATCCTAGAAGTCCAGAGTTGAGCTGAGGATAAGGTGAGGCCCAGAGCACCCTGCTGAGTCTAGAGAGAAGCACCATGGGAATACTATATGAAAAAAAAAGTGTATCAAGGCCTTCTTTTATCAGTGTCATAAAGGTGATTGCCTTGGCCATATGAGTACTTTACATATGTATTTGACTTGCAATGTAGTCTAGCAATAAATTATTCTGGTGAACTGAGTTTTATTCCCTAATGAAGATTCTGAAAATACCATTAAATATATGATTTGGGTGGCACTTAGAAGGAAAGGTGGGATCTCTATGAATCAGAATAAGTTCTTGCAGAATGTGTCAAGTAATATGAAGTTCAGTTTCTGCTTTGGCCAGATTAATATATTGAGATATCAGGAGACAGTAACATAGGAGAATTCTGTGTTAATTGTAGAAGCTGATATTTCACCAAGACATATAACAAAGAATCTTGGATGATAGAAAATTTGAGTAGATTAAGAATGATTTACAAAACTAGTTTCAAAGTGTCAATTTGTAGACTGATAACACCTTTGAAAACCCTTGTCCTTTTTCTGCTCAATATTTTTATTCAGTAACTTTGATAAAGGTATTTATAATACATTCATCAAATTTGTGAATGATATAAAATTTATAGATATTGCTAGTTAAATGAAAAAATGGGATCCAAAAATATCTCATTATGACAAATAAAGTAAGCTGATATTTAAGCGATAAATGTAAGATTGTATACTTGATTTAAAAACATCATAAATAAAAAATGGTCAAGCTGTGGCTAGATAATATTTCACATGAAAAAAGATATCAGACTCTAAACTAAATTACAAGCTAAGATTTGCAACTCTAATTAATTCTTTTCTACATCTTTCCTATCTGTCCCTACTTTCCACTCACTTGGCTTCTATTCTAGTTAAATCTCTTCTAAGTTCTTAGCTATTGCAATTAGACAATTTACCATTTGCCACACTTGGCATTCCATCTCCCATCTCAGGGTCTCTGCATATACCATATTCCATGCCTGGAGTGAATTTTGTCTTTATCTTTGCTTTTCAGAACATTGGGCTTCGACTAAGACTCAGTTGAAGTACCTCTTTTCACAAGAAGCTTTTCTTGATGAATTGGTAGTACATTTTCCTTCTTGATGAATTGGTAGTACATTTTCCTTCTTGATGAATTGGTAGTACGTTTTCCTTCTTAAATTACCTGGTATTTATTTATGGTTTTTTTTGGTAGGGGGGGAAGGCAGGGCAATTGTGGTTAGGTGACTTGCCCAAGGTCTCATGGCTACTAAGTATTAAGTATCTGAGGCCAGATTTGAACTCAGGTCTTTCGGACTCCAGGGCTGGTGCTCTATTCACTGTGCCACCTAGCCACCCCTATTTATGTTTTTTAATGTTGTAAACATCCCAGTATGATATAAGCTCCTTGTTGTTGTCTTTTTTTGTCATATCTCTAGTTCCTACCACAATATCTTGCATGTACTTGATGCTTTATCTATCTATTGATTGACTGATTTAAGCATTGAATTGAATTGAAAGGCCAAAGAGCTAATTTGATCTTACTCTGCATAGAGTCCAAAATAACAGAGATGATATTCCTGCCATATTCTATCCTATTCAGAACACATTTTTAGGAACTTTAGGAAATTCAGAAACCATTTTGGGAAGGTCACTAACAAGCTGAAATATATCCATAACAGAGTCATAAAGGTATGAGAAAGCATGTCACACAAGGATTAGGTGAAGGAAATCTAAGTCAGAAGAGAAAAAGACAATGTAACAACAATCATTTTTAAATATTGAAAGGTTGTTTGGTGGAAAAGGTTTTAGATTCATTTTTATCTATTCCAGTGGACAGATCAAGGACTAAATGACAGATGTTACATAGATATAAATTAAGGTTCCATTTAAAGTGTGATTTATTTAGCTGGGGTCTATTAAGTTATGTATACACACATACATGTGTATACATATATGTGTATATACATATATGTGTGTATGTATATATTTGATAAATATATTTCAATATAATGGATATCCTTTGTAACATCTCTATTTTATTTCATTCATTTAAAAGATTATTATGGGAAGGTACCATGGGTTTCACTAGACTCTCTTAGGAAACCATGACATCACAGAAAAGGTTAAGAACCCCTGATTTAAGAGAAAATATTTAGAAATTGGTGCTATCCCAAAGTGGAATGAAATTCTTTGAGCAGCAGTAACTTACCAGCCTGAAAATATTGAACAGTTAAATGATGTTAAGGAGTGGAGTTCTCATTCATCTTTATGTTGAATGAAAATTCAATTAGGGGCAGTGCCAAGATGGCAGAGTAAAAGTAGGAACCTGTCTAAGCTTCTGCTCCAACCACCTCCAATACTTGTAAAATATGACTCTAAACAAATTTTAGAGCTACAGATCTCACAAAGTGACAGAGAGAAACAAATCTCCCTCTGAAGCCAGCCTGGAAGGCCAACAGGAAGGGTCTATCACACCAAGGTGGGAGCCAAGCAAAGTCCCGCGTGAGCCCTGCAGGCCCAGACCCAGGGCAGCCCCAACCAGAGGCAAGGACTGGCTGGAGCAGACTTCAGGAGAGTGAACCACCAGCAGCTGTGGTGGTTTGCAGACTTCTCAACTCAAAAACACCAAAGAGAAAGTAAAAGTTCAGTAGGGAACTCTGTTGGAACTGGGTGATGGAAGATCATCGTCATGTCTCTGCCCCCAGGGTGAGAGGGGCAGAGGCACAGCAGCTGCAACTGCTACTGTGTGGCTGCCTTCAGAGCTCCTGACCTGCAGATAGTAGGGGGACCAAGTGACCATTCAGAGGGTAATCTCTCTTGCTTTGACATACTTGGATCTGGGTCACAGTCTTGGTTGGTGGTCCAGGGATGAGTGTGCCAGAGTTTGTTGTGGCTGTAGAGAGGGTGCCCTCCTCAGCTCTCTACACTCTGGAAGCAGAGTTCTACAGGGGCAAATAGCTCAAAAGTCAAGTAATTGGCTGGCAAGATGAGCAAGCAAAAGAAGTGCAATCAGACCAAAGAATCCTTTTGGAGGGGACAAAAAGGAACAAAACATGGAAGCAGAAGACAACAAAGTCAAAATTGCATCAAAAGCTTCCAAGAAAAATATGAATTGATTACAGGCCATGGAGGAGCTCAAGAAAGATTTCAAAAATCAAATAATAGAAGTGGAGGAAAAATTGGAAAGAGAAATGAAAATGATACAAGAAAATCACAAAAAGCAAGTCAACAGCCTGCTAAAGGAGACCCAAAAATACACTGAAGAATATAATACCTTAAAAACAGACTAACTCAAATGGCAAAAGAGGCCCAAAAAGTCATTGAGGAGAAGAATGCCTTAAAAATCCAAATTGCTTGGGAAAGAACTTTTACAAACAGTATCTCTGATAAAAGCCTCACTTCCAAAATATAAAAAGAATTGAGTCAAATATGTAAGAATACAAGCCACTCCCCAATTGATAAATGGTCAAAGGATATGAACAGGCATTTCTCAGCAGAGAAAATTAAAGATATCTATAAGCATATGAAAAAATACTCTAAATCACTATTGATCAGAGAATTGCAAATCAAAACAACTCTGAGGTATCACATTTCACCAGCCAGAATGGCTCAGATGACAAAACAGGAAAATGATAAATGCTGGAGAGGATGTGGAAAAATTGGAACACTAATTCATTGGTGGTGGAGTTGTGACCTGATCCAACCATTCTGGAGAAAAATCTGGAACTATGTGCAAAGGGCTATAAATAAATGCATACCCTTTGACCCAGGAATACCACTTCTAGGGTTATATCCCAAAGAGATCAGAGAAGTGGGAGCAGGACCCACATGTACAAAAACATTTATAGTGGCTTTATTTGTGGTGGCAAAGAATTGGAAATCAAGCGGATGCCCATCAATTGAGGAATGGCTGAAGAAGTTGTGATATATGAATGTAATGGAATACTAATATGCTTTAAGAAATGAGGAGCAGATAGACTTCATAATAACCTGGAGAGACTTATATAAACTGATGTTGAGTGAGAAGAGCAGAACCAGGAGAAATCTATATACAATCACAGACACATCATATGTGTGACAACTAACTTCAATAGACTGGGCTCCTCTCAGCAATGTAAGGTTATAAAACACCTCCAAAAGAGTTATGATTGAAAGAGATATCCACTTCGAAAGCAAAAGAGATGTGGAGTCTGAATGCAAATTGAAACAAACTACTTGCTCTGTTTCTTTTTCTTGTTTTGTTTTCTTTCCTCTTTCCCACTGATCATTCCATCAGCTATAATCCTTCTTTACAACCTGAATAATGACTAATGTGAAGATATTTGTAGATCCTAAAAAAAAAGAGAAATTGCTCATATGGGAAAGGAATTTCAAAAACTCACTGAAGAAAATAATTCCTTTAATATTAGATTGGAGCAAATGTAAGCTAATGACTTTATAAGACATCAGGATATTATTAAACAGATCCAAACAAATGAAAAAATAGAAGGCAATGTGCAATATCTCACTGGAAAAACCACTGGTCTGGAAAAGAGATCCAGGAGAGATAATTTTAAAATTATTCAACTACCTGAAAATCATGTTCAAAAAAAGAGCCTAGAAATCATCCTTCAAGAAATTCTCAAGGAAAATTGCCCTGATATGCTAGAATCAGGGGGCAAAATAGAAATTGAAAGAATTCACTAATCGCCTCTTGAAAAAGATCCCCAAAAGGAAACTCCTAGGAATATCATAGCCAAATTCCAGAGTTCCCAGGTCAAGGAGAAAATATTACAAGCTGTCAGAAAGAAACAATTTGAGTATCGTGGAAACACAATCAGGATAACACAAGATCTAGCAGCTTCTACATTAAGGGATCGAAGGGCTTGGAATATGATATTCTGGAGGTGAAAGGATCTAGGATTAAAACCAAGAGTCACCTACGCAGCCAAAGTGCGTATAATGCTTCAGGGGAAAATATGGTCATTCAATGAAATAGAGGACTTTCATGTATTCTTGATGAAAAAAACAGAGCTGAACAGAAAATCTGACTTTTAAATTCAAGAATCAAGAGAAGCAAGAGAAGGTAATCAAGAAAAAGAAATCATAAGGAACTTATTAAAGTTGAACTATTTACATTCCTACATGGAAAAACAATAATTGTAACTCATGAGACTTTTCTTACTATGAGGATAGTTGAAGGGAATATATATTTATATTTATGTATACATGCATATATGTGTATGTATAGCATGATATATGTGTGTATAAATATATATGTGAGTGTGTATATGTGTGTACATGTAAAGATGAGGGCATAGGATCAGTTGAATAGGAAGGGATGATATCTAAAAAAGAAAATTAAGAGGTGAGAGAGAAATATGATAAAAGGAGAAAGGGAGAGATAGAATAAGGTAAATTATCTCATATAAAAGAGGCAAGAGAAAACTGTTACAAAGGAGGGGAAAAGTAGGAAGGTGAAAGGGAATGGGTCATCCTTGCTCTCATTGAATTTGGCTTAAGGAGGGAATAACATACACACTCATTTGCATATCTTACCTTTCAGGAAAATAGGGTGGAAGGGGATAAGAGGGGGGATGATGTAAGGGAGGGCAAATTGGGGGAGAGGGTACTTAGAAGCAAACAATTTTGAAAAGGGACAAGGTTGCAGGGCAGAGTCAAGAGGGTGTAGTAGAAACAGGACTTCCGTGGGGCTCTGGCTTCCACCTCCCCGAATTCATGGAAAAAGGGGACTCTGAACAAACTTTGGAGCTACAGAACCCACAAAATGACACAGAGAAGCTAACCTCCCGCTGAGGACAGCCCGGCAGGCTGGCAGGAATTGGCCAGCACAGCACTCTGGGAGCTGACCCCAGCCCCACTTGAGCCAGAGTTTTTAGCCCCAGGGTGGGCCTGACCAACCACCAGCAGGAGGAACTTCATATCACCAGCAGCTGAGGTGGTTTCTAGAATTATCAACACATAGACGCAAAGGACAAAGTGAGAGGTCAGTGCAGTGCAGACTTTGGTATCTAGTAGTTGGGAGTGCATCAGCTTTTGCCCAAGGGGTGAGAAGCTGCTGAGGAGCCGTGGCTGTGCATCACCCCCACTTGGCAGCTTCAGCTCCTGGCCTGCAAAGTGTAAGGTGACCAAGAAAATAGTCTGAGGGGTAATCACTCTTGGTTTAACCTGCTTGGATCTGGGATTGTGGCCTAGGGTGGAGGTCCTGGGGTGTGCAACCAGCTTTCCCTGCAAGTTAGCAATGAATTGTTCCCACTCAGAGATGCACCCTAATTTGTTGACTTTAAGTCTTCTGTTAGTCATCTTGCCTTGCGACTAACACTTTTGCTGAATGTGAATGTTTAACTTGGAGAGGATGTCTACAATTGGTCCAGCACTCCACACATTACCTATGTCATTCTCACATCCTGCCCATCTCTTCTCCTTATAATGATATAGTCTATTAAATGCCAATGTTTGCTGTGAGGTTGTATCCACAAAGCTTTATTGTATGTAGGTAAATGGAAGATAATGTTTGTGATGAGAAGATCATGAGACACAGAAGTCTTTAGTAGCAATTGATTATTGCTGTTGCCATAGCTGTTTCTGACTCCCAAAGATTCTCTGTCATGTCTATTAGTCTGTGCACCCAAAATTATAAACTTGCCCTCTTTTGACACATTGACAGGGAGATTCTCTAAGTCTTCATATTTTTTTTTAACGTCATCAGGGTTGATCATGGGGGGGAGCATATGCACTGATGGTCATAATGATCCTTTCCTACAACAGGCAATCACATTGTTATGAGTCTATCATTCACTGTTTTTGGTAGGGATATGAGCTTGTTGACTAAATTAGTTTGAATTGCAAAACCTATTCCAGCTTCATAGCAATCCTTATCACAGAAGCCCCTCCAGAAAAATGTGTATCCAGCTCTGACTTCAGCAAGCCGGCCTTCAATTGACCACTATGTTTCATCCAATGTTACTATTTGGAAGAGGTACCTGTTGAGTTCTCTTGCAACAAGAGTTGTTTGTCTTTCAAGTGTACTAGATCGGACATAGTTCTCAAGCACAAACACTTTCTATGTTCCAAAGGTGTGTGGGATAATCTTAACAAAAGATTTTGTACATTTTTTTCAACTGCAGGATGGGATCCCCACTTGTCACAACAAGCAGGCCAGGATTGAGTGAAGCAGTCAAATTTTAGGGCACATTTTCTAGCCCTTTCCTCATGCCAAGAGATGAGCATTATTGTTCTTTTTTTCTCTCCCTCTTTTTTTATTTTTTAGTTTACATCACTCATTTCCACAAGATTTTGAGAAAATTTCTCCCCATTTTTCCCTAACCACAACCCCAAAACAGTGATCCCACTGAATATCCCCTCCCCCAGTCTACTTTTTCCCATATCTTTCCCCATCCCTGCTCCGACTTTCCCATAGGGCACAGTAGATCTCTATGCCACAGTGACTCTATATCTCATTTCCCAGTTACATGTAAAATAATTATATATATATATATATATATATGTATGTATTTAAACATTTGATATTAAAATTTTGAATTCCAAATTCTTTCCATTCCTCCCTTGCCACCCACCCTCATTGGGAAGATATGCAATTCAATATAAGTTATACATGTGTAGGTATGCAAAACATTTCCATCTAGGATATATTGTGAAAGAATGACTATATTTCCCTCCATCCTGTCCCACCCCCCTCTTGTTCTAATCTTTACTTTGATCATGTCCCTTTTCAAAAGTGGGTGCTTCCAACTTCCCTCCCCCACAGCCTGCCCTCCCTTCCACCATCCCCCCTCTCATCCCCTTCTCCCCTACTATCCTGTAGAGTGAGATACCCTATTTAGTGTGTGTGTGTGTGTGTCATTCCCTCCCTAAGCTAAATTCAATGACAATAAGGTTGATCCATTCCCTTTTGCCTTCCTGTTCTTCCCCTCCACTGTAACAGTTTTCCCTTGCCTCTTCTATATGAGATAGTTTACCCATTCTGTATCTCCCCATCTCTTCTCATTATACTCATCTTTCACCTCATAATTTCACCTTTTAAGTATCATCCCTTCCTATTCAATTGATCCTGTGCCCTCTGTCTATGTATACCTGTACATATATATATATATATATATATACACACAAGTATGTATTCATATGCCCATATACCCTCCTATGTAGACATATATATATATATATATATATATATATATATATATATACATTTCTATTCCCTTCAACTATTCTAATAATAAGAAAAGTTTCATAAGTTAGAGTTATTATTCTTCCATGTAGGAATAAAAGTAGCTCAACTCTGATAAGTTCCTTATAATTTCTTTTCTCTGTTTACCTTCTCATGGTTCTGTTGCTTCTTGTGTCTGAATGTCAAATATTCTATTCAACTTTGGTTTTTTCATCAAGAATGCTTGAAAGTCTATTCCACTGAATGACCATATTTTCCCCTAAAACATGATACTCAGTTTTGCTAGGTAGGTGATTCTTGGTTTTAATCCCATTCCCTTTGACCTCCAGAATATCATATTCCAAGCCCTTCAATCCCTCAGTGTAGAAGCTGCCAGATCCTGAGTTCTGATTATGTTTCCACAATATTCAATTTTTTTTCTTCCTGGCTGCTTTTAATATTTTCTCCTTGATCTGGGTACTCTGGAACCTGGCTATAATATTCCTAGGAGTTTTCTTTTGGGGATCTTTTTCAGGAGGTTATCAGTGGATTCTTTCAACCTCTATTTTGCCCTCTGGTACTAAAACATCAGGGCAATTTTCCTTGAGAATTTCTTGAAGGATGATTTCTAGGTTCTTTTTCTGATGGCTTTCAGATAGTCCAATAATTTTAAATGATCTCTCCTGTATCTATTTTCCAGGTCAGTGGTTTTTCCAATGATATATATCACATTGCCTTCTATTTTTTCATTTGTTTGGATCTGTTTAATAGTATTTTGATTTCTCTTAAAGTCACTAGCTTCCATTTGCTCCAATATAATTCTGAAGGAATGATTCTCTTCAATGAGCTTTTGAGATTCTTTTTCCATCTGGCAAATTTGGCTTTTTAAGGCATTCTTCTCATTGCCTTTTTGAGCCTCTTTTGCCATCTGAGTTAGTCTATTTTTTAAGTTTTATTTTCTTCAGTCAGATTGTTGACTCTCATTTCATAATTTTCTTGCATCATTCTCAGTTCTCTTCACAATTTTTCCTCCACTTCTCTTATTTGGTTTTCAAAATCCTTCTTACAATCCTCTATGGCCTGTAACCAGCTCATATTTTTCTTGGAAGCTTTTGGTGCAGGAGTTTTGACTTGGCTGTCTTCCTCCTGTTCCATGCTTTGATCCTTTTTGTCACCAAAATAGAAGTCTAATATTGGATTGCTCTGTTTGCTTTGTGTCCTTTGCTTGCTCATTTTGCCACTCAATTACTTGACTTTTGAGCCTTTTGCCACAGTAGGACTCTGCTACCAGACAGGGGAGCCTCACACCAAATGCTGGAGTTTTCTCAGCTACTGAAGCTATTAGTTGGGTGCCCTCTTTGAAGCCTCCACACACTCTGTCAAGAAGTTGGTCACAAACCCCAGGACCTCCACCCTAGACCTCAATCCAGATCCAAGCAGTTGAAATCAAGAGTGATTACCCCTCAGACTGGTTGCTTTGTCCCCCTACAATCTGCAGACCATGACCTCTGAAGCAGCCACTTGATGGTGGCTGCATGGCCGTGGAGGCTCAGCTGCTTCTCGCCCTGGGGCAAAGGCCAGACCAGACTCCCAAATTCCCTGTTCCCACAAAGTTTACACTGACCTCTCACTTTGTCTTTGGCATCTATGAGTTGATAATTCTGGAAACCACCATAGCTCTTGGTGAGCTGAAATCCTTCCACATGGAGGCTAGGCAGGCCACCCTGAGGCTAAAACCTCTTGCTTGTGAGGGGCTAGGCTCAGCTCCCAGAGGGATGCGCTGGCCCCTTCCTGCCAGCCTGCTGGCTTTCTTCAGCTGGAGTTAGCTTCTCTCTGTCATTGTGTGGGTTCTGTAGCTCCAAAGTTTGTCTTGAGTCATTTTTACATGATTTGGAAGAGGTGGAAGCTGGAGCCATGAGGCTACTCCACCATCTTGATTCTGCCCCCAGCAGTATTGTTCTTTAAAAAGGTTCTCAGACACCTAGGAGGTTACCAAATACAATTTCTGCTTCATTCCAAGGAGAAGACAATTCTGTGACTGGGCCACTTGTATGCAGAGTTGTAACTACATCTCCCAGTGTATCCAAACTTGCTGCTTCATCACTTGCCCAGTACCACAGTAATTTGAGGTAGGTAAAAATGGTAAAATCGTATAGATGATGGCTTTTGACTTATGCATAAATTGGATTCAAGTGAGGCAGAGTTGTGTGAAGCTGTCAGCCTCATTCTTTCTTCCACAGTCATTGGAATCCAGTGGCAAGACAAAAGTCAAGCTGAACTGGTAATGGTTCAGGGTGCAGTGGATGACCTTCACTCCACAGTCCCTATTTCAGCCAACTTCATGGTCTTTGGAACAAATAGTTCTCATCTGTACATTCTGCCAGAGGAAATCTTCACATGCTTAGAGTAGATATCCCCTTAATTCACCAATGTGTTTGAAACCCCTTAGTTACACTCAATCTTGTTTAGCTTATCTGCCAAAATGGTTTTTTATGATGTAGGTGCTCTGCATGCTACATCTTCTTGAAGCTGCAGGTGAGATGAATCAAGTGGATACCAAAGGTGGAAAGCAACCTTGAATAGGGCTAGGCAGGGGCTCAATGAATAGAGCACCTGTCCCAGAGTCAGGAGGATCTGAGTTCAAATCTGGCCTCAGATACCTAACACTTACTAGCCTTGTGACCATGGGAAAGTCACTTAACCACAATTGCCATGCCTTCCTCCCTCCAAATTTTTTTTAAAAAGGTGGGTGGGGGGGGGTAGGTAGTTATTACAACAGAGGTAATATTTTTTCTTGAAAATTCTACAACCCCCAAAAAATAATCAGTAGTTTGGTAAAAGAGGCACAAAAATCTTGAAGAATATAACCACCCTAAAATGGAACTGGCCAAATGGAAAAAGAGATACAAAACTTCACTGATTAAAATAACACCTTAAAAATAACACTAACAGCATATAATTGGTCAAATTGGGGGACTACAAAAGCTTACTGAAGAAAATCAATCCTTATAACGTTCTGGAAAAGTGTGAGTTAATGACTATAAGATATCAAGAAAAAAATTAGACAAATTTAAAGGAATTTTAAAAATAGAAGAAAATGTGAATTATCTCAGAAAAACAGCTGACATGGAAAAACAGGTTAGGGATCATTAAAGAATCATTGGACTTCCTAAAAGCCATAATCAATGAAAAAGTCTAGACATCATATCTTGAGAAATTATGAGGGAAAACTGCCCCCAGTATCCTGGAACTAGAGTGCAAAATAGAAATTGAAAGAATCCACCAATTACCTCCTGAAAGAAATCCCTAAATGAAAACTCCCAGTAACATTATAGACAAATTCCATAACCCTAAAGTCAAGAGGTCAAAGAGAAAATAATTCAAGCAGCCAGGAAATAAATACACACTCATACAGACACATGTTACACATATTCAGATATTGTGGAACCAGTCAGACTCACAGAATGTTTACAAGTTATGACATTAAAATAGAGGTAAGCTTGGAACATGATTTCCCAGAAGGCTATGATTATAACCAAAAAATGATCCAACCAGGAAAGCTGAATATAATCCTTCAGGGAGAAAAATGGATATTTATTGAAATGGAGGATTTTCAAGCATTCTTCATAGAAAGATAAGAGATGAATAGAAAATTTGACTTTCATTTGAAGACTCGAGAATAATAAAAAGGTAAATATCATAAGTGATTCAACAAGGTTAAATTGTTTATATTCTTCAATAGAAAAATGATACATGCAATTCCTAAAACTTTAGCATTATTAGGGCAGTTAAAAGGACCCTACACAGACAGAGGGTACCAGAGTGAGTCAGTTATGATAGAATTGTCTTTTAAAAAGTGGATAGTTAAGAAAGAGAGATGCATTGGGAGAAGGGGCAAGGAAGAGGAAGAATGGGGGAAATTATCTCACATAAAAGAAGTGTTCAAGTAAGAGCCTTACAGTGAAGGAGAAAAGGAGGAAGGGGGAGCAACACTCGAATCTCATTCTTGTATGAATTGATCCAAAGAAGGAATAATATATGTATATACTCAGTTGAGTATAGAAATGTTACCCAACAGGGAAATAAGAGAGGAAAGGGGTAAGAGAAAAGGGGTGGTAGTATAAAGGGGAAGCATATTATGTGAGGCACAGGTCAGAAGCAAAATAGACTTTTGAGGATGGTAAAGAGAGAGAGAAAGATAAAATAGAAGAAAATAGGATAGAGATAAATGCAATTAGCAATCATAACTCTGAATGTGAATGGGATGAATTCACCTATATAACTGAAGCAGATAGAATGGATTAGAAACCAGAAACTAAGAATATATTGTTTAGGGGTGGCTAGGTGGTGCAGTGAATATAGCATGAGCCCTAAAATCATGAGGATCCAAGTTCAAATTCAGCCTCAGACACTTAACACTTACTAGCCATGTTCCCTTGGGCAAATCACTTAACCCCAACTACCCTGCCAACCCCCTCCAAAAAGCAAAAAAAAAAAGAATATTGTTTATAAGAAATATATGTGAAATAGACACACAGTGTTAAAATAAGTGCCTGGAGTAGCATGTATGAAACTTCAGAATAAGTTAAAAAAAAAAGGCAAGGGTAGAAATCATAATTTCAGACAAAGCAAAAACAAAAAAAAGGACACCTAAATTAAAAGAGATAAGCAGGGAAACTACATCTTGCCAAAAGGTACCATAGGCAATGAAGCAATATGAATATTAACTATGCACTGAAAAGTAGAGATCCAGATTCTTAAAAAGCAAAAGTTAAATGAGTTATAGGAGGAAATGTAGTAAAACTATAATAGTGGGGGAATCTCAACTTTCTGCTCTCAAAACTAGATAAATTTAGCTACAAAATAAATAAGGAAAAAATTGAGGAGATAAATAGAATTTTAGAAAAAAAAGATAAGATATGATAGACCTCTAAATAAAACTGAATAGGAATTGAAAGGAGTATGTATTTTATTCTCAGCTGTATATGGCACCTTCAATAAATTTGACCATGCATTAGAGCATAAAAACAGCCAAATCCAGAAAAGCAGAACTATAAAATGCTCCCTTTTCAGACCATAATTCAATAAAAATTACATTCAATAAATATTCACAGAAGCACAGATGAAAAAATAATTGAAACTAAGTAATCTAATCCTAAAGAATAAGTGGGTCAAAGAAACAATGGGTGGGTCAACAGAAACACTAATTTTATTAAATGAGAGCGCATACCAAAATGATTGAGATACAGCCAAAGCAGTAGTAAGAGAAAAATTTATCTCAAAAGACATGTCAATAAAAGACAGAAAGAGCAGAACAATGAATTAGCAAGCAACTAAAAAAAAAACAAGAAAAAAATAAAAATTTAAAATCCTCAATTAAAGACCAAAATGAAAAACTTGATAATGAAAGAAGAGATGAATAAAATTCAAAGTGAAAAAAAATTGAACTAATAAATAAAACTAGGAGTTGGTTTTAGGGGAGAAATGATAAAATACATAAACTATTGCTTAATTTGATGAGGAAAAAATAAAATCAAATTGCCACTATCAAAAATGAAAAGGTTCGATGCACCACTATTTAAGATGAAATTAAAGCAATTATAAGGAATTATTATGACCAATTATATAACAATAAAACTGACAATCAAAGTGAAATGAATATTTACAAAAAATAAATAAATTGCCCAAATTAACAGAAGAGGACATAGAAGACATAAATAACCCTATCTTGGTGAAAGAAATTGAACAGTCATAAATGAGCTTCCTAAGAAAAAAATCCCCCAAACCATATGGATTTACAAGAGAATTTGATAAAACACTTAAAGAACAATTAATCCTAATACTCTTTAAACTGTTTGGAAAAAAATAAGTAAAGAAGGAGTCCTGACAAATACCTTGTATAACACACCATGGAGAGAAAGAACAGTGAAAGAAAATTATAGGCCAATTTTCCTAATGAATATTAATGCAAAAATTTTAATTAAAATACTAGCAAGAAGAATACAGAAATATATCACAAAGATCACAATAACCAGGTGGGATTTAAACCAGGAATATAGTACTGGTACAATATTAGGAAAACTATAAGTATCACTGACCACATCAATTAAATAAATCAAAATCATATGATTATATCAATAGATGCAAAAAAAGGTTTTGAGAAAATATAATAACTATTCCTATTAAAACTACTTGAAATCAATGGAATAATTCACTAATTGATGGAAACGTGAGATGATCCATACATTTTGGAGAGCAATCTGGAATTATGCCCAATGAGTTATTAAACTATCTATATACCCTTTGACCCAGAAGTACCACTATTCGTCTATTTACAAAGATGATTAAGAAAAAAGGAAAAGAACCAATACGTTCTAAAATGTTTTTTTCTTTTTAAAAAAATTAATTTATTTTAATTTTATAACATTACATAATAAATATATATATATATATTACATTCAATAAAGATTCACAGAAGCAGAGATAAAAAATTATTGGAAACTAAGTAATCTAATCCTAAAGAATAAGTGGCTCAAAGAAACAATGGGTGGGTCAACAATGTTTTATATATATTTGCCTTTGCCCTTGCCCCTTCTCCCAATAATATATAAGTATATATTAAAATAAAAATATATTTAAAATATTTATATATAAAATAAAAATTAAAATAAATACATAATTAAATTTATTATTTTTAGTTTTTTATAAGAATGGATGTTGTATTTTTCTGCATCTATTGAGATAATCATATGGTTTCTTCTAGTTTTATTGTTGATATGATCAATTCTACTGATAGTTTTCCTGATATTGAACCACCCTTGCATTCCTGGAATAAGCCCTATCTGATCAAAGTGTATTATTCTTGTGATAAGTTGCTGTATTCTTTTTGCTAATATTTTATTTAGAATTTTTTCATCTACATTCATGAGAGAAATTGGTCTATAATTTTCTTTCTGTGTTTTGTCTCTTCCAAATTTAGGTATCAGTACCATACTTGTATCATAAAAAGAATTAGGAGAACTCCTCCTCCAATTTTTCCCAAATAGTTTGTAAAGTATTGGAATCAATTGTTCTTTAAATATTTGGTAGAATTCACTAGTAAATCCATCTGGCCCTGGAGGTTTATTCGTAAGGAGTTCATTGATAGCTTGCTCAATTTCTTTTTCTGAGATGGGGTTGTTTAAGTTGTTTACTTCCTTTTCAGTTAATCTGGGCAATTTATATTTTTCCATTTCACTAAGATTGTCAAATTTATGTGCATACAATTAGGCAAAATAATTCCTAATTATTGTTTTAATTTCCTCTTCATTGGAGGTAGATTCACCCTTTTCATTTTTGATACTTGTAATTTGGTTCTTTCTTTTTTTTATCATATTGACTAAAGGTCTATCGATTCTATTGGTTTTTTTGTAACACCAGCTCTTAGTTTTATTTATTAACTCAATAATTTTCTTACATTCAATTTTATTAATCTCTCTGTTGGTTTTCATTATTTCTAATTTAGTTTTGGGGATTTTCGGTTTGTTGTTTTTTTTCTAGCTTTTTTAGTTGCATGCACAATTTATTGACCTCCATTTTCTCTATTTTATTTATGTATACAATCAGGGATATAAAACTTCCCCTAAGAACTGCTTTTGCTGCATCCCACAAGTTTGGTATGCTGTCTCATTATTGTCATTCTCTTGAATGAAGTTACTGATTGTTTCTTTTTTTTTAATGGTTTATTAACTTCTGAATTACATCATTCGTTTCCACCAGGTTTTGAGTTACAAATTTTCTCCCCGTTTTTCCCCTACCCACTGCCCCAAAATAGCAGTCCCACAGGATAGTCCCTCCTCCAATCCGCTCTCTCCCATATTTTCTCCCATACAGACTTTTCCAGTGGATCTCTATGCCTCAGTACCTTTCTATCTTATTCCCCAATTACATGTAAGATGGTATTAATAATAATAATATATATATATACACACACATATATATATTTGAAAATTTGATTTTAAAACTTTCAATTCCAGATTCATTCCCTTCCTTCCTTGTCTTAACACAATCAAACCAAAAACCAAGTCAATACAGGGGGATCTTTAAATTCCATTACTATTACAGTCACCCACCCTTATTGTGAAGATAAGCATTACAGTATAGGTTGTACATGTGTGGCTAATGCAAAACAATAACATAGTAGATATATTGTAAAAGACTGACTATATTTCCTCCCTCCTATCCCACCTCCCACTTGTTCTATTCTCTACTTTGATCCCATCCCTTTTCAAAAGTGGGTGCTTCCAACTTGCCTCCCCCCCAGCCTGACCTCCCTTCCATCCCCCCCCTCTCCTCCCCTCCCCCCCCCCTACTCTCCTGGAGGGTGATATACCCTATTTGGTGTGTATTTCACTCCCTTTTCAAGCCAAACTCAATGGGAATAAGGTTGACCCATTCCCTTTTGCCTTCCTATTCTTCCCCTGCATTGTAACCATTTTCCTTTGCCTCTTCTGTATGAGATAGTTTACCCCAATCTGTCTCTCCTCATCTCCTCTCATTATATTCCTCTCACCTCTTAATTTCACCTTTTAAGTATCATCCATTCCTGTTAAATTGGTCCTGTGCCCTCTATCTATGTATACCTGTAAACATATATACACACATTCATATATGTATTCATATGCCCATATACCTTCATATATAGCCACATATATATATTTCTAATCCCTTCAACTACTGAGAAAAGTTTCATCAGTTACAATTATCGTTTTTCCATGTAGGAATGTTAATAGTTCAACTTTGATAAGTTCCTTATGATTTCTTTTCCCTGTTTACCTTCTCATGCTTCTCTTGCTTCTTCTATCTGAATGTAAAATTTTCTATTCAACTCTGTTTTTTTCAGCAAGAATGCTTCAAAGTCCTCTATTCCATGGAATGACCATATTTTCCCCTGAAACATGATACTCAGTTTTGCTGGGTAGGTGACTCTTGGTTTTAATCCCAGCTCCTTTGCCCTCTGGAATATCATATTCCAAGCCCTTCGATCCCTCAGTGTAGAAGCTGCCAGATCCTGGGTTATCCTGATTGTGTTTCCACAATATTCAAATTGTTTCATCCTGGCTGCTTGTAATATTTTCTCCTTAATCTGGGAATTCCAGAACCTGGCTACAATATTCCTAGGAGTTTTCT